>NC_086103.1:137044367-137359175 GCF_963921235.1 Mobula hypostoma
AGCAGTTTCGGGCCCCTTATCTATGAAAGGATGTGCTGACATTGGAGAGGGTTCAAAGGAGGTTCACAAAAATGATTCCAGGATTGAATGGCTTGTTATATGAAGAGCTTTTGATGGCTCTGGGCCTATATTCACGAGAATTCAGAAGGATGAGGAGCGACATAATTGAAACCTAGTGAATGATGAAAGGCCTTGATAGAGTGGATGTAGTGATGACGTTTCCTATGGTGGGAGAGTCTAAGACCAAAGGACACAGCTTCAGAACAGAGGGGTGTTCTTTTAGAATAGAGATGAGGAAGAATTTCTTTATCCAGAGACTAGTGATTCTGTGGAATCCTTTGCCACAGGCAGCTGTGGAGGCCAAGTCTTTATGTATATTGTATGCAATTGTTGATAGATTCTTGATTAGTCAAGGCATAAAGGTATATTGGAAGAAGGCAGGAGACTGGGGCAGAGAGAAAAATTGGATCAGCCGTGATGAAATGGTGGAATAGACTTGATGGGCTAAATGGCCTAATTCTGCCCCTGTATCTTATGGTCTTATGGTAATTACACTTGTTTGCTGGGCCCAGGGCTCATCCTCTGAAATGATAACATTGAAGAATTTAAAGATTCTGATCTTCTCTAAAGATGATCCCCCAGTGGTTCATGGACTTCTGGTTTCCTCCTCCTGAAGTCAATGATCAGCTCCGTGGTCTTGCCGACATTGAATGAAAGGTAGTTGTTATGTTACCATTCAGCCAGATAGTCAATCTCCCTCCTATATATACTGGTTCGTCATCACCAACGACAACACTAGCATTCAGCCAATGACAGTGGTGTCATCAGCAACTTAAATACAGCATTGGAGCTAAGCCGAGCTTCACAGTCATAAGTTTAAAGTTTAGAGACTTTTGGGACTACAGAGCGTCGTGGGAGCTGAATTCTGAAGGAAGGCAGTTTTTTTAAAAACTTCTTCGAGTGTAAGAAGGACGAGACTAAGCAGCCGTGTGACGTCAACAGGACTGTGCGGAGAGTTTAAAAAGGAAGGTTGCTACCAACGATTGTCTTTTGGATTGGGACTACAGAGCGTCATGGGAGCTGAATTTTGAAGGAAGGCAGTTTTTTAAAAAACTTCTTCAAGTGCAAGAAGGACGAGACTGCGCAGGCGCTTGACGTCAACAGGACCGCGTGGAGAGTTTAAAAAAGAGACCACGCTATACAGCGGGCCGCAGAGTGAGTGGGAGCAGATTGTGGGGCTTTGGCTTCAACGGGCTTAGGCAGTAATGGGAAGAGGCGAGATCGAAGCGCCAACTCTTCCCCCCATCCTTTCGCAAATCGGCCCGGACAGGCAGGAGCAGCAGGGCTCTCACAGTTAACGGTACGAGCTAATGGTTTAAAGTTCGTCTATTTGGCGAGGTAAGTGGGTGAGTAGACTTATTTTTCCTGTTTCATTCCTGTAGAATTAGATAGCATGCCTGCAGGGTTGGTGCTTTGTTCAGGGTGTCAGATGTGGGAATCCTGGGAGACCTCCAGCCTCCCTGATGGCCACATCTGCGCCAGGTGCACCGAGTTGCAGCTCCTCAGAGACCGTGTTAGGGATCTGGAGCTGCAGCTTGATGACCTACTGCTTATCAGGGAAAGTGAAGAGGTGATAGACAGGAGCTACATGGAGGTAGTCATCCCTAGGCTACAGGGGTCAGAAAACTGGGTAACTGTCAAGAGAGGGAAGGGAAATGCACGGATAGTGGAGAGCACACCGGTGGCTGTCCCCCTCAGCAACAAATATCTTGTTCTGGATGCTGTTGAGGGGGATGACCTGACAGGGGACGCCCACGGTGACCGGGTCTCTGGCACAGAGCCTGGCGCTGTTGTGCAGGAGAGAAGGAGGGAGAAGAGGAATGCGGTAGTCGTAGGGGATTCCATAGTCAGGGGAACGGACAGGAGATTCTGTGAACCTGATAGAGATACCCGCATGGTGTATTGCCTCCCAGGTACCAGGGTACAGGATGTCTCGGATCGGGTCCTGAATATTCTGAAGGGGGAGGGTGAGCAGCCAGTTGTCCTGGTACATGTTGGTACCAATGATATAGATAGGACAAAGGAGAAGGTCCTGAAGAGAGATTTTCAGGAGTTAGGAAGGAAGCTAAGAAGCAGGACATCCAGGGTAGTAATCTCGGGATTGCTATCTGTGCCACATGCTAGCGAGGGCAAGAATAGTAGGATCAGGCAGATGAATGCATGGCTGAGAGACTGGTGCAGGGGGCAGGGCTTCAGATTCTTGGATAATTGGGATCTCTTCTGGGCGAAGTATGACCTGTTCAAAAAGGACAGATTACACCTGAACCCAAAGGGGACCAATATCCTGGTGGGAAAGTTTAATAGAGCTGTTAGAGAGGGTTTAATCTAATTTGGCAGGAGGATGGGAACCAGAATGATAGAGCGGAGGAAGGGGAGAACAGATATAAATCTAAGATAGTGAGCAGTAAAGATGTCAGGAAAGACAGGCAGGTGACGGGGCAAATTTGTAGCCATTGGGATGAGTTGCAGTGCAATAAAGTTGCAGTGAAATCAAGGCGAAAAGTACCAAATACTGGTCTTAAGATGTTATACTTAAATGCACACAGCATAAGGAATAAGGTGGATGATCTTGTTGTACAGCTACAGCTTGGCAGGTATGATATTGTGGCCATCACTGAGACGTGGCTAAAGGATGCATGTCTCTGGGAGCTGAACGTCCAAGGATACACGGTGTATCGGAAGGATAGGAAGGTAGGCAGAGGGGGAGGCGTGGCTTTACTGGTAAGAAATGATATTAAATCATTAGAAAGAGGTGATATAGGATCGGAAGGTGCAGAATCTTTATGGGTTGAGCTAAGAAATTGCAAGGGTAAAAGGACCCTAATGGCAGTTATATACAGGCCTCCAAACAGCTGCAGTGATGTGGACTACAAATTACAACAGGAAATAGAAAAGGCTTGTCTGAAGGGCAGTGTTATGATAATTGTGGGGGATTTTAACATGTGAGTGGATTGGGAAAATCAGGTCGGCACTGGATCTCAAGAGAGAGAATTTGTAGAATGTCTGCGAGATGGCTTTTTAGAACAGCTTGTTGTTGAGCCCACTAGGGGATTGGCTGTACTAGATTGGGTGTTGTGTAATGAACCGGAGGTGATTAGAGAGATTGAGGTGAAGGAACTCTTAGGTGACAGTGATCATAACATGATTGAGTTCACTGTGACATTTGAAAAAGAGAAGCCGAAATCTGACGTGTCGGTATTTCAGTGGAGTAAAGGAAATTACAGTGGCATGACAGAGGAACTGGCCAAAGTTGACTGGAAAGAGACACTGGCGGGAAAGACGGCAGAGCAGCAGTGGCTGGAGTTTATGCGAGAAGTGAGGAAGGTGCAAGACAGGCATATTCCAGAAAAGAAGAAATTTTCAAATGGAAAAAGGATGCAACCGTGGTTGACAAGAGAAGTCAAAGCCAAAGTTAAAGCAAAGGAGAGGGCATACAAGGAAGCAAAAATTAGTGGGAAGATAGAGGATTGGGAAGTTTTTAAAACTTTACAAAAGGAAACTAAGAAGCTCATTAAGAGAGAAAAGATTAACTATGAAAGGAAGCTAGCAAATAAAAATAATATCAAAGAGAATACTAAAAGCTTTTTCAAGTATATAAAGAGTAAAAGACATGAGAGAGTAGATATAGGACCGTTAGAAAATGATGCTGGAGAAATTGTAATGGGAGATAAGGAGATGGCAGAGGAACTGAACGAGTATTTTGCATCAGTCTTCACTGAGGAAGACATCAGCAGTATACCGGACACTCAAGGGTGGCAGGGAAGAGAAGTATGTGCAGTCACAATTATGACAGAGAAAGTACTCAGGAAGCTGAATTGTCTAAAAGTAGATAAATCACCTGGACCAGATGGAATGCACCCGCGTGTTCTGAAGGAAGTAGCTGTGGAGATTGTGGAGGCATTAGCGATGATCTTTCAAAAGTCGATAGATTCTGGCATGGTTCCGGAGGACTGGAAGATTGCGAATGTCACTCCGCTATTTAAGAAGGGGGCAAGGAAGCAAAAAGGAAATTATAGACCTGTTAGCTCTACATCGGTGGTTGGGAAGTTGTTGGAGTCGATTGTCAAAGATGAGGTTACAGAGTACCTGGAGGCATATGACAAGATAGGCAGAACTCAGCATGGATTCCTTAAAGGAAAATCCTGCCTGACAAACCTATTACAATTTTTTGAGAAAATTACCAGTAGGCTAGACAAGGGAGATGCAGTGGATGTTGTATATTTGGATTTTCAGAAGGCCTTTGACAAGGTGCCACACATGAGGCTACTTAACAAGATAAGAGCCCATGGAATTACGGGAAAGTTACATACCTGGATAGAGCGTTGGCTGATTGGCAGGAAACAGAGAGTGGGAATAAAGGGATCCTATTCTGGTTGGCTGCTGGTTACCAGTGGTGTTCCACAGGGATCAGTGTTGGGGCCACTTCTTTTTACATTGTACATCAACGATTTGGATTATAGAATAGATGGCTTTGTGGCTAAGTTTGCTGACGATACGAAAATAGGTGGAGGGGCCGGTGGTGCTGAGGAAACGGAGAGTCTGCAGAGAGACTTGGATAGATTGGAAGAATGGGCAGAGAAGTGGCAAATGAAGTACAATGTTGGAAAGTGTACAGTTATGCACTTTGGCAGACAAAATAAACGGGCAGACTATTATTTAAATGGGAAAGAATTCAAAGTTCTGCGATGCAGCGGGACTTGGGAGTCGTTGTACAGGATCCCCTTAAGGTTAACCTCCAGGTTGAGTCGGTAGTGAAGAAGGCGAATGCAATGTTGGCATTCATTTCTAAAGGAATAGAGTATAGGAACGGGGATGTGATGTTGAGGTTCTACAAGGCGCTGGTGAGACCTCACTTGGAGTAATGTGGGCAGTTTTGGTCTCCTTATTTAAGAAAGGATGTGCTGATGTTGGAGAGGGTACAGAGAAGATTCACTAGAATGATTCCGGAAATGAGAGGGTTAACATATGAGGAACGTTTGTCCGCTCTTGGACTGTATTCCTTGGAGTTTAGAAGAAGGAGGGGAGACCTTATAGAAACATTTCGAATGTTGAAAGGCATGGACAGACTGGATATGGCAAAGTTGTTTGCCATGATGGGGGAGTCTAGTACGAGAGGGCATGACTTAAGGATTGAAGGGCGCCCATTCAGAACAGAAATGCGAAGAAATTTTTTTAGTCAGAGGGTGGTGAAACTATGGAATTTGTTGCCAAGGGCAGCAGTGGAGGCCAAATCATTGGATGTATTTAAGGCAGAGATTGATAGGTATCTGAGTAGCCAGGGCATCAAAGGTTACGGTGAAAAGGCGGGGGAGTGGGACTAAATGGGAGAATGGATCAGCTCATGATAAAGTGGCAGAGCAGACTCGATGGGCCGAATGGCTGACTTCTGCTCCTTTGTCTTATGGTCTTATGGTCTAAAGAGAGTAGAGCAGGGGACTAAGCACACAGCCTTGTGGTGCACCTGCGCTGGTGGAGATTGTTGAGGAGATGTTGTTGCCAATCTGAACCGACTGGGGTCTGCAAGTGAAGAAATTAAGGATCCAATTACTCAAGGAGGTACTGAGGCCAATGTGATTGTAGTATCAGCTATAGGGTGATATAATACATGGTACTTGTAACCTCCTGACTGAACTAAAGGTAGATCATCACAAAATTAGGAATTATGTTTTGCCCTCAGTTAATAAATACATAGCAGAGTCCTATTCAATCTCTGCCCAATGTCAATCTAAGTTAGCTACTGGAGATACTTGTTCTATAACAGAAACGACTTCCCTTTGTAGTTTCTTTTGTTAGTAGAATTCAGAGGCAGAATCATAAAAATGGAGCCAAAGTAATAAGCAATGAAATAAATAATAACATACTAGATATTCATTCAAAAAATTCTTATAAATTTAGAATTCTCTTCCCAAGAAGTTTATGAATGTAGGTTCAATTGAAAGTTTAAAGACTAAAGTCATTGGATTTAAAGTACAGAGAAAAGGTTGGTGTCTGAAGTTCCATTGAAGTCCATGATTTAACAGAACAATACACTAAATGTTCGGAATCAGATTACTTCCTCCAGCTCATATTTCCCTCAAAAACTATATTGAGCTTGAAAAGAAATGTCCCGTAATCTTCCAGAAATCTTTCCCAACCTGTCACTTTATCAATAAAAAAGTAGACCAACAGCAGTAATGTTAATCTCTCCCGCACCTTTAAACTGATGGAACATCCCAAGAGACATTACCATGAGATGCCAGGACAGATGACAAATTAATCAGGTAGATTTTGAGGAACAACTTAAAGGAGGAGAAAAGAGTGGAGG
Organism: Mobula hypostoma; assembly: GCF_963921235.1. NCBI lineage: Eukaryota > Metazoa > Chordata > Chondrichthyes > Myliobatiformes > Myliobatidae > Mobula > Mobula hypostoma. Next base: position 137,050,732 of record NC_086103.1, read on the forward strand.
GCAAGAGTTTGAGGCATGAAATTCCACAGCAATGGTGATGAGACAACGGAAGGCCAGACAAGAAATGTAATGATGGGGTGGGTGAGAAGGACCAGATGAATGGTTACACAAGGCTTTGAAGAAATTGTGAATATTTAAGCACCAGAGTTCACACAAGATCATAAGGCCATGGGAAGTTAAGATGAAGGGGGATTGAAGCCATGAGGAGATTTGAGGATATTAAATTCTTTGTATCTTTGCCAGACCAGAGGCCATTATAGGTCCTGCAGTGAGATGGAGTAACATGAAATAGGGGACAAACGATTACATTTTGGATGAAATCAAGTTTATGGAGTGTTTCGGAGGAGGTATTGGTAAGAGGAGAATCAGAATGATCACATCCATTGAAGCTAAAAGTGTTGATAAGGATTTTTTCAGTCAATGGGCTGAAATCAAATATAGAGAAGGATAATACTGGAGGACTTGGTGATAGAGATTATATGATGTTGGAAACTCATTGCAGGGTCAAATAGGCTAATGAAGTTGGGAATTGTCTCATTCAACCACATGTTGTTAAAAGCACTGCTTGGAGAATTGGGTTGGTGGCAAGAATCCAAACAATAGGTATTTTCCCTTCGCAATTTTATTTGGACAATATTTCTGCTCATCCAGTACTGGGTAACAGACAAGCAACATGACAGTTAGAAGGTATGTAGCAATTTAGAAAGGCATTAGTGAGAGACAGCTGGACTCTACTTGGATGTATTAATGCATTTACAATTCTACATTATCAGTCACTCAACTGAACAAAATTAGTTGCAAGTCATAAAGTGTGTTGATAATTTTGTCAATCATGGGCATGGATTTTTATATGCATTCTGAAACAAATTACTCCATTTTAAGAACACAACTAAGGTAATTTTAGGTTCTAAATAAAGCATAGAGTTTGAACCAGCTCCTGAATTTCAATTACATTATAGATGATAGAATGACAAGTATGTACTCATCACATTTCACCCTTATTTACATGGTAAAATAGGGTGTTGATCAACACAGACCAGCATTACAAACTCAGCCAATTGAAACATAGTTAAACATTTACCAAATTAAATTTGATACCTCTTCCTTCATGATTGCCACTTAGCTTTCCCTTAAATTAACTCCACAAAATTATAGCTTCATCTATCATATTAATGTAATGATATTCCATCCATCTCTGAAACCTCATTGAAAATAAGTTCTGTTATATTAGGCTGATTTAGATTCAGATCCAGATTCATTTAGTTATCACACGTTTGGGTTATAAACCGCAGAACACAAGGATGAGCTGGTGGCAGCCTGCAAGTGTTGTCATCCATTCTGATGCCAACATAACATGCCCATAATATTCTACAGGAGAACACAAGCAACAACAACAACAACACAACAGAAACAAAACAAAACAACAAAAGGAAGAACACACCCCTTTTTCTCCCTCTCACCCACCTATCTACTCACAGAAACAGACAGGTCTCCAGCCCCAGGACAATCCACCACCAGGTCTCCAACCTACAGTCCCTGGCCCAGAATTGCAAACTTGTAGACATGGGGCTTCTGACTTCCAGACCTGCTGACCCAGACGCACTGACCATCAGACCTTGACTTTCAGACTCACCAGCTTCGGGCTTTGACCTTTGGTATTGACCCCAGGATTAGCCAATCACAGGACTTGAATTCCAGACCACAAGCTACAAGATTTGCTGGCTTGTTGAGGTGGGGGAGTGGGGTAGTGGTCGTCTCTGGCCTGGACCAGTAGTTACATATTTTGAAAAAAATTAGGCCTAATTAGAATGGTTAATGCATCTTTGATTTTTTAATAGTCTTTTAAAACATTTGCTTATTTCTGATTTTAACTCAACAAATCCCAAAAATCATCCATAAACTGTTTTGAATAAGAAATAGGAAAAGAGGTTGCTGAAAATGGACCAGGATGTAAAGAACCTTAATCTGGACTTCATCAACACTTACTTATGAGATTATATCGGTTGGTGATAGTAATTTTGGGATAAGTAACAATGCAAGGCATGGCTGCATTTGATATTTGAAGATCATGCTGTATATTTTTGATTCTACAGTCAATTGAGATTATTGCAGAAATTCATACAAAAAGGTTTCATGCCTATTATATGGTATTCCAGGATCAAAGAGACTTTGGCTGAACGTTGCAGAACTCTGTAGAATTCACACTCATTGCCTTTGGTTAGGCTTGAATGTTTTGCACGACTTTGGATTTAAAAGAAATTGCAATGTTTTCTCAGTTGGAAACTGATTTTAAGGAATGTGTATGTGCTTATACTGCCACACTGTGTTCTAAAGGATACAAGATTAATTTATCCATTCACTGGGGGCCTAATCCAATTTCAGAGCAAATTAATGTAATTCCAAATCCCTTAAAACTTTTCTGACAGTTTAAATTTTTGGAGTTAAATGTCAGGTAAGTTTTTTTATGCAAGATTTGTTTATCCTGCAGTAAAGCAAAGCGTCAACAAACTCTAGTGGTCATGGTTTAAGGGTGAAAGGTGAAAAGTTCAAGGGGAACATGAGGGGAAACTTCACTCAGAGGATCATGAGAGTGTGGAATGAATTGCAGTGCAATTGGTGCACGCAAGCTCGATTTCAACTTCTAAGAGAAGATTAGATAGGTATGTGGATGGTAGGGGTATGGAGGGCTATGGTCCCTGTGCAGGTCGATGGGAGCAGGCAGTTTAAATGCCTCAGCATAGATTAGATGGGCCAAAGGGTCTGATTCTGTGCTGTACTTTTCTATGACTCTAGGTCAATGGTCTTTTACAGGCTATCTTGGTATTTTTTCAACTTTTTCACTTATTTTCTCAACTGGACGGATGCTATTCTGGCTGAAGGTCTGTGAACAGTAGTGTTACACATGGGACAATGCTGGGATCTCTAATGTTTGTGATATACTGTATATCATTCATTTGGATGAAAATGTAGATGGGGGATTGTCGGGTTTGACAAAAAGATCGGTAGAGTTGTGGACAGTGTAAAGGGCTATGAAAGACTGTCAAAGAATACAGCAGGGTATACACTCAAAGGCCACTTTATTAGGTACCTCTGTACCTAACAAGGTAGCCATTGAGTGTATATCTGCACTGAACTGTGGCTCATTGGATGTTTTTTTTGTTTTACACACCATTCTCTGTAAACTTTAGACACTGATGTGCATGAAAAGCTCAGGATAGTAGCAGATTATCAGCAATACATGTAGGCGACAACAAGGTTTCACTCCCAGATAATCCTAATGCCTTTTTTGCCACTTTGATCATCAAAAAATGAAGGCACCTTCTGTCCAATTTGTGTACTGTCACAACAGGTCAACAGCAGATGCCATTTCATTGGCTCTTCACTCAACCTTGAAACACGTTGACCGTGAAGATGCATACATCAGGAAGCACCTCATTGACTAGAGCTTGGCAGTTTGTACAATCATCCCCTCAAAACTAATCAATAAGCTTAACAAGATCTGGGTCTCAATACCTCCTTGTACAAATGGATTGTTGGTTTCCTCACTTGCAGACCCCACTCAGTACGGATTGACAACAACATCTCCTCCAAAATCTCCATCAACACAGGTGCCTCACAAGGCTGTGTGCTTAGACCCTGCTCTACTCATTTTATACTAATGACTGTGAGGCTAAGCACATCTCCAATGCCACACCTAAGTTTGCTGACAACACTACTATCATTGGCCAAATCAAAGGTAGTGATGAATCAGCACATTGGAGGGAGATTGAAAGTCTGGCTGAGCGATGCCACAACAATAACCTCTCTCACTGAATGTCAGCAAGACCAAGGAGCTGATTATTGACTGCAGGAGGAGGAAACCAGAGGTCCATGAACCAGTCCTCATTGGAGAATCAGGGATGGAGAGGGTCAGCAACTTTAAATTCCTCGGTGTTAATATTTCAGAGGACGTGTCCTGGGCCAAGCACGTAAGTGCAATTACAAAGAAAGCAAGGCAGCAGCTCTACTTTCTTAGAAGTTCGCGTAGATTCAGCATTAGATGTGCAGTGGAGAGTATACTGACCAATTGCATCGAGACCTGGTATGGAACCAACAATACCCTTAAAAGGAAAAACCTCCAAAAAGTAGTGGATGCGGGTAGTCCATCATGGGTAAAGTCCTCTCTACCATTGAGCACAGCTACATGGAGCGCTGATGCAGGAGAGCAGCATCCATCATCAAGGATGCCCACCATCCAGACCATGCTCTCTTCTCACTGCTGCCAGTGAGAAGGGGGTACAGGAACCCCAGGATTCACACCACCAGGTTCAGGAACAGTTATTACCCCTTAATCAACAGGCTCTTTTACCAGAAGGGATAACTTCACTCACCCCAACTTAAACTGTTCCCATAACCCAAGGATATTTCATCTCATGTTCTCAATATTTATGGCTTATTTATTTGTTCTTTTTTTGTAGTTGCACAGTTCATTATCTTTTGCACATTAGGTGGTTGCCCATCTTGTTATGATTGGCCTTTCCTTGATTCTATTGCGTTTCTTTGTATTTACTGTGAATGCCCACAAGAAAATGAATCTCAGGGTTGTATATGATGATATGTGTGTATTTTGATAATACATTTACTTTGAACTTTGCACTTTGAGTTTCTGAGGTACCAGATACTCAAACCACCCTGTCTGGCACCAGCAATTGTTCCACAGTCAACGTCATTTAGATCACATTTCTTATCCATTTTGATTGTTGGTCTGAACAGCAAATGAACCTCAAGCAAAAGGGCAGGTGTACCTAATAAAGTGGCCACTGAGTGTAGTTCTACAATGTCTAAGTTATGTGCTGGAAGTAATTTCTTCTTTTTTTTTAAATTAAGCTTGACAACTGGAAATATAATTGCAGAGAGGTCCTGAGAATTCAGGTTATCTAAACATAGCAAACTGGTATATGACAGAACATAAGTACTTATACATTGTCCCTTCCACTCATTACTTGGAGCATAGGACATAAGGAAGGGACATAACTTTAAAGCTGCTATGTAACTTTATATTCTCCCAGACTGATAACTGCATTATTCTCAATCCCTATCCATCATTAAGGACCCACATTACTCAGGACATGCTCTCTTCTTAATACTACCATCAGAGAGGAGGTACAGAAGCCTGAAGGCACACACTCAACATTTTAGAAACAGTTTCTTCCCCCTCTGCCATCAGATTTCAGAATGGACAATGAACCAATGCATGAACACTACCACGCTATTTTTGCACTCTCTGTCTAGTTTAATTTATATACAATGGGTTCTAGTTAATTGGGACACATTGGGACCAGTACATTTCGACCCAATTAGCTGAAGTTTCAGCGAAATAGTTAAAAGGGTATAAAAAAGACAAACTACCATTTGACTGAGTAATAACTAATGAATTTAAATGAAATATAGAACAAATTAGAACTCTACCAATTCAACTTGTGGTTGTCCATCAATGACAGAAAACCTTTGTGGGAGAGTTTTTAAAGTGAAATAGTCATTCCACTCTCTTGACCTGGGAAATCTGGGTCTAATGGTATGAGTAGAAATCACATCTGGGATTTTCTATGGTTGCCGCGGACGACCATGTGTCTCATCATGCCCTTCACTCTGCACTGAGGATTGCAGAACTGCCCTCCTGGCTGTTGATCTCACTGTATATCTCATTCAGCCAGTCCACTGGAGCTGGCTTCGCATGCTGGGACAGGTATGTCCCTATCTCACCAGGGTACGAGACCCGCCAGCTACCCTCACCTGGTTTAGCCTGCCTGTCACAGTGGTGTACCAGGGTGTGACCACTGCAAACAGCTGCGTGGAGCCACAGCTGAGAGCTGATTGTCCGGTGGGGATCAAAGGTAACATTCAAGATGATTGTCGATACCTTCAACATCTTCATAGTTCTGAACTTGTTGAAGCAGTGAAATAACTTCATTTTCACTCCCAGCTGTTTCAGGCATCTCCAAGTCTGAATGATTGAAACTGCAGTGAGCAAAATCATTCTGAATTGTCGTACTGCTTATTTCTCGCCAACTACCAGTGACACAAATCACTGCTTTTTGACCACAAACACATGCAACTGATGCTATCTAAAAACTGTTCACTTTCAGCACGGTGTTGTATCTGACCACCAAACAAATGCACGTGATTGACGTGTGGTAAACCATGTATTTATGTTGTAACTGGGTTAACTGTCTGGACACGCCACTCTGCTGACTGCCCCTGTGGCTCCTCCCATAAAATCCTGTATAAAGGTGTTTCGCCTTGCCCCTCCCCCTCAGTCCGGGGGCAGACACTCACCGTGGATGTCGTGGAGGTCGTATTGTACAGCGAATAAAAGCCTTTCAGTATTTTACCGGACCTCATTCTTTTGGAGTTATTGAAGGTGCTTCATGATGCTAGTTGGAATGTTCGGCTCCAGTCTCCTGTCCCAATTAAGCGGCATAGTGCCCAAATAAACAAAGAGAATTTACTGGTTTTCAACTGAACCTACCAGCCTTCTCCTTCCAATCCTCCCCCACCTTCTTTCTTCAGTCCTGACGAAGGGTTCCGGCCCGAAACGTCGACTCATCGTTTCCACTGATGCTGCCCGACCTGCTGAGTTCCTCCAGCGTGTTGTGAGTGTTGTGAGTGTTGCTTTGATCCCAGCATCTGCAGATTATTTTGTGTAAACAAAGAGAATCCCAGCTATTTTCTCAATTAGTTTTTGTTCTTCAAGAGTTGTACCAAATAAGCCCTGATGAACCATTGGTTGAATTAACTGGAATCCACTATGTCTATATATATATATATATACACACACATAAATATATATGAGTACATATTTTGTCCTGTAATTTATTGTATATTTTATGTATTGTACTGTACTGATGCCATAAAACAGCACTTTCCACAACATATGTCCGTGATATTAAACCTGAGTATGATTCCGCTCCTGAATCCCCTTTGTCATGTATTTTCCAGATCCTTGTCTAGCTGGGTGGAATCCATTTCATATTAATAACCTTTACAGATGGTACTGACTGATATAGCAGTTGGAAGGAGAATGATCCTTGAAACTAAGATCCTTGAATCATCCCTAGCTTCTCTTGTGCTAATTAGAGCTTGTTAAATGAGTTTGGCCCACTATTCCATTTTTTAATTCATGAGTAGTTATAACAGTAACCAGGATAAATTTTCCGTCATAAAAAGCCTCAATTGTTTGTATAATAGAATATTTTACAGGGGTAAACCAGACAAGTAATCACTGCAGGCAACCACACAGGAAAAGTAGACCTCAATGTTACATTTCAAAGCATTCTCATTGTTTCCATCACTTGATGTCCTTCCATTTTGAATAGGTAAATGAAAAGGACAGATTGATGTGCATGATTTTAGATCAAATGCTGGCTTTGAGAACATTCATACTTTTGATGTTGAATTAATGTATTTTTTTCCACAGGAACTATTTATCTGGGTGACAGTAGTCAGTGAAATCATACATTATTAAAGACTGCTTACATCAGAAGAAGCATTTCAAAGTCCTCAGTCCTAACGACTCTGGTGTACGCTTTAAAAGTCAAAGGCCCTGATGTGAATGCGAAACTGATTCCTAGCTGAATGAAATGGTGGGCTGAATTCCTAGCTGAATAAAATGATGGGTAGATGTCACACTTTAAACTTAAACTGCCTTGATTGGACTTTAGTGTTTCAATTTGATTTGTTACTTTTTTTTTTACTGTTTCCTGCAAGCTCTATGCTTAGTTTCCACTGTACTGTCGCTGCAAAAAAAACAAATTTCATGACACATGTGAGTGACGATAAACCTGATTCTGATATGCGTCTCTGTTGTGGACTGAGAGTGGGAAGGAGGCAAGGAGAGGGGAATCATGGTTGGGAAAAAGGGAAGGAAGAGGGGAGGAAGCGGGAAGCACCAGGGAGACATTCTGTCCCCTGCCACTTCTGGGTATTGCACCCTCGCCATTCCCAACATCCTTTGCTTCTGCCAGATTTGTGAACTCGCTCTCCAATCCACGTTGACAACTATAGTGCTGTTCAAAGATCATAGCCGCACTGGCTGTATACTGTATATGTACCTGACTTTTGAACAGTACTGGATATGTTGACTAGTGTTACTGCCACTTGTCCAGCATCCTCCATGCATGAGCACACCAAGCATATAGAAGTCTGCAAATCAGATTGGCAAAGAAGTCACCCCCACCCCCCCCAATCGGGCAATTGATTTTACATCGTACAAAAATACGCTTATTTAGTAGAACACAGAAGAAGGCAATTTGGGCTTCTGGATCCATGTCAACTCCTGATCCTATCAGTTCTCCAAGAACCCCCACCTTTTTCCATTGTAACCCTGCAAATTCAATGCCATCTGCACTCAATTACCTACTCTAGGGTTAAATTCTGGTAGCCAATTAATCTAAAAGCTCATCTCTAGAATGTGGGATGAAGCCGGAGGAACCCATATAGTCACGTCCAAGATCAATTGGTCTGTTGTGTTAAGATTTTTTGCCTTAATTAACTTTGCATAGAAGCAATTAATTTGAAGGAATTCAGTAGCATGAAAACTTGATGAGTGATGATCTTCACCATGCTTGGAAGACTATCCCAGTGCATTGCCCAGTGGAAGCCTCTCTAATGGAGAAAAGACACATCTCCTCAGATATGTTCAAACAGGAGGGTCTGATACAGTAGGTACTTACATGGAGCTAGAGAAAAGCTTTAACATTCTCCAACACTAAAAAGAATGCCCTTTGTTCATTACTGTTTGTAACAACTCATTGCTAATAAAGATTCCTCTAAATTATGGTTTGGTTCAGCTTCAGTATCCATTGCACTACTGCCTTAAGTATCAATTACTCAAGAATTACTGGTCACACCAAGTTTGACACAAGCTTCAATACAATAACAGATGGTATCCTCACTCGTAGCATGAGTTCCAAACTAAGTAAAGATCACACAATTCAGTGAACTCTTGTTCTCAGCAATAATTATTAATGTATTGTAGCTGCTGCTATCCTTTTTGGCTGACACCGCTTTCAAAGTTAAAATTTTCTGATACTCTTACCAAAATGAAAGCTGCTAAGATGTTTTATCATTGCTGGTGGTTTGGTCTTTCAGGTAGTATACCAACATGATTTACCTCATTGTTGACACACCAGTTTTGCTGGACCACATTAACATTTGTTAATAGCATTAGATAAGCTGCCACCACTTCTAGTTAGTTTCAAAATTCAGTGGCAAATTTTCAGAATATCAACATAAATGGGCATGACAAGGTGACACGTGCTCAAATTGTCACCTTTTTGTAAGCAAAAAAAAACCCGCTGATATTGGTAATCTGATGAGCTGGGTATAGCATTTGACTCCCAACATTCACGGATAATGGATGGTTAAAGGATTGACCAGCTTTGGTTATGAGAATAATTTGCAGACAGGTACAGGAAAATTATATATAAAAATAAATCTGGATCTCATCCAAAGGTGTACTGAGAATTAATGACAGCAACATGGAATGATGTTACTGTCAGGATGAGATTTTGTAGCTTTTTCTATATATACTGTATATCATCTCATCTCATACTGTATTTGTGAGTATCTGTGTGTGCATTTAAAATAGATGTACGAATCATGCCATTAACGTATGCCAGTGCTAACAGCAGAGTAGTTATGGATTTCCTGTATCAGACACCATTACCACTCATAGGATGTCAGGCATATCATAGGTACTTCTGAATGACCCTAATATTATTCCCAACCCTCTTTCTGAATAATATGATGTATCAGTGTGATAGTTCAATTTTGTCTATCTTTATAATCTCTTAGTAACTAAGAGGCATGCCCAGTTTAGCTGTTTTAGATTTATGCATATTATAATTTGGCCTGGAACGTCTGAGCCAGCAGCATAAGGACCCTCACAAAGAGTGGAGTATTGGATTTTCATTTTATCCAGCTCCTAAGGGGTTGGTTTTGGCAGGATTTGAATTCCTTAGTGCCCAGTTTTCTTTTGTTGTCTGTTTTACACTTTATGTTTGTTTGCTTTTTCCTCAATTTTCCTCAGTTTCAGTTCTTGAAGTGTGACAGTATGTTGGAGGGCTTCACTGAAAAACATTAAGGTTGCACTTGCCTTATCTGAGGGTTTCGTTTTTGCTTCTGTCCATTCATTTCCTGTGTATATCTGAACTGCGATTGTGGTCTTCTAAACCCAGCTGAAATCTAAACTGAAAAAAAAGACAGCTGTGATGCTGGGATTGTCAATTTACTGCCCTAACCCAAGGAGGTGAAATCAGCAAGATCTGGATTAATAAATCATAATCTACCATTGACTGAAATATTCTCGTGACAAAGTTTAGATCTCAAGTTGCAGATATCGTCTCTGTAAAATTGCTTCTTTGCTTACTCTGACAAAGGAAAACAAACAAACAACAATGAAAAAAGATAAAACCAGCAAAACACCAGAGTTTTCAACTCTGCTCTCAGCTTCTGTCCGAAGAAGTGGGTAACTGGCATGGAAGGTCAGGTAATCACCATGGAAACCCCTTAGGTGCTTGTGACTTTCCTGCTTTAGTTTTTTAACCAGGCCATTAAAGAGTACAAAGAATTGCCATCAGGAAGGATGTTTAAATATGGAAATCAGGGTCCTACATCGCTGGATGATCCAAAATTTAATGTTAGAACATTCAATTGAAATAAGAGCAAGAGTAGGCCATCCATCTGGTGAGCTTATTTCACAATTCAACAAACACATTCTCCAGGCCATTTAACGTTATTTCTTTAATTTCCAACAAAAAAGAATTATTGATCTCTGTTTTGAATGTATTCATTTTTAACTGGGTAGAGAATGTGCATCAGCTCTAAAAGAAATAATGGCAGTGAGTGACAGCTGGAATAGCCAACTGAGAAATTCAGTAGGTAATATTTCAAGGAGGACGAGGAATATTACATCTCTTCTCTTACGGCTTTTGGTCTGTTTCTAGTCTGTTATGAATCAGATTCCATTTTGTAATATATTGTCTCGCTGCAAACCCTAGCCAACTTTCTAACTTTCAAGTATAGCAAACATCAATAAAATGCTTGTTTATTAGCCACAGTTTCCTGGTTCAATTCAAACACAGTCTAAACCTGAACATAATCTAGTTTTTCTAACTTTGGTTTTAGTAAGTGCTTTAGAAATAAAACCAAATGCAGGCCTGTTTTCCATAAAAATGAAATTAACTACGCAAATTTTAATTATTGCAAATGTTTGGAAAGAGATAAATACAGTTCTAAGCCAAAACAAATTATAAGTATAATTTATCCACTCTTCTACACTTATTGGAAGCATTCTTCAATTAAAATTTTGGAGATTCAAAGGAGCTAGATGTCGTAGCATGTAAAAACAATTACTTATGATCAGAGAGTATGATACCATTCTATTTAGAGGCCAAGTCCCAATAAATTCTGTATGATGAGGGTCTGTAATGAAGTTTGAGTTAACTCTAACCAGGGTAAGTCAGAAGTGAGAGGTTGGTATTCTTTTGATTAAGACAACATCAACGTAATTTCTCAACTAGTTTTGGATGTAGTAGGACAACTCCAGTCTTATATTGTACAGAAGCAGAAACTATCATTAGTGGAGAAATGATAAGGTTTAGAAGATTTAGAAAATTAGGCATTTGGTGAGTAGATTGGTGGAGAAACGAGATACATCATAGAGATAGGGATGATTTGAGCATAGAAGAATATTAATACATAAGAATTTAAATTAGAGGCATTAAGGAGCTCAAGGCTAAATTAGGTATGATGAGTGAGTAAGAGGATACAGATAGTAAAACTTTCAATGATTGAAAATTTATAGAGTGAACAAATAGTCAGGGAAGCATTGGTATGTTTGGTCTGTCAAACAAGGTAAAATAAGCTAATTTGATCCTCTAATAGACTGTTCAAATGTTGGCCGATTCTAACAATCATTCTTTTTCACATGCATAGAATATATTAATATCCTAAAACGCCTGGTTTGGCAAGAGTAGGATTTGAACTGTTCTCCTCTGGCAAACACACAATTTGCGCTAGATGTTTGACATGTTGTTATTCTGTTCCAAGACTGCAACAACAAAATATCCATCAAATTTCAGGGTCAGCTAATGAAGAGCCCCACTCTCAGGGACAAATATATAAATGAAAGATGGAATGTGATTGCATAAATCATTCTAAATTTTATGATTTCTAACTTCCCATGTAACTTTCTAATTATGCTCTCTAAATTGATACACTACAATGTTTTAGAAACACTTCTTACCATCTGCTGTCAGATTTCTGAACAGTCCATGAACATATGAAAACTACTTAACTTTTACAGTAGTTATTTTTTTATTGTAACTTATGATAATATTTTGTCATGCACTGTACTACTCCCAGAAAACTACAGATTTCACAACATATGTCAATAACAATCAACCTGACTCAAATTTAGGTTCTGATTCTGCATGCTTGATGTCTATTTGGGTTGATAACCAAGCTTGAACAATCAGGAATTTCCAGAACCTCTGAGAATGAGGCATTAGCTTCTGTTTCCACCACACACTCCCATTCCCCAGTCACAAATTTAGTTATCGACAGAATGCTACACGTTCAGAGGTGCAGTCAAGCAGATGCGAAGTTAAACTGAGATCGTGTCTACTCCCCCAGTTGGAGAGTTTGATGTCAGTATGTCCAGAGGTCAGGGACCCACTGTCTGTGGGTCTACAAGTCCAGGACAAGAATGACCTCTCCCAGGTCAGTAAGTCCCATGGTTGGAAGACAGTCAGTCCAGAGTTTGAGGCATGGAGTTCAAGGCCCTGTGATCGGTGAGTCCTGGCATCAATACCAAAGGTCAAAGACTTCAGTTGGCGAATGCAGAGGTTGAAGCTGAATGGTTGAGGCCCCTGGGATAAGGGGTCTGGAAGTCCGAGGCCTGATATCTGTGAGCGTGTGAGTCTGGACTAGAGACTGAAGGTTGGAGGTCTGGAATCCAGGGGGCGGCGTGAACTGAGGCTGAAGACCTGGCTGTGTGTGTGAGTGGGTGGGGAGGGAGTGGCAGGGAGAAAAGGGGCTTGCCTTGCTGTTGTTTTGTTGTTGTTGTGCTGTTTTTATTGTTGCTTATGTTATTCTGCTGAGTAGTGCAGGCATATTGTGTTGGCGAAGGAATATTTGGCAACACTTGTGGGCTGAATCCACCACATCCTTAGGTTTTGTCGGTTGTCAATACACACAACTCATTTCACTGTATACTTCCACATGTATGTGACTTATTAATAAATCTGAATCCGTGACTGAAGGTTTTAAAACATTGAGTCCATACTTAATGCCACAATAAAATCATTTTGATAATTTGTTTGACTCATCCTGCTCCTGTTTGCCCTTGTTTTGATTTGCACTCTACGCATTGTGTGACACTGAGAATACTTAGCTATTTCATTGTGTTTGTCTCGACTGGGTTTAAGCAGGTCAATGTTATATGCAAATTTGTTAACATGTTCCTCCTGGTTTAAATTAGTTAATTCATCAGATAGCTTATTTTCCATTTATTTTCATTATAGTAAAGTATATATAGCATCTTTTGACACTACTTGAGTTGGCATGATAAAAAATGCCAGATACATAACATGTTGTGCTATTGTCATTGGTAAACTGTTTACAGCTATGGTTTGCAACACATTTCTCTTCATGATAAATTGTCCTCTACAACTGAATTTACCTATTCATGCAAATATGTATTGAACAAAACCTGTTTTCTAAGTCTTACAGACTGTACCGGGACAGGACAAATATTTCCTGATACAACAGAAGAGGTTATTCATTTCCTGTACTGTATCTGTAAAAGGTGGGCGCAGAGATACCCTAGCCCTCAGCTGACTGATCACACTGCACGAGGCTGCCCTATTACGACTGCTGTGGTGCAGTCCCAGGGACTTATGCTCCAAAGAGACCCACATGCTCCATTCGGAATAGAAGGACATCCTTTAGAACAGAGATGAAGAATTTCTTTAGCCAGAGTGTGGTGATTCTATGGAATATATTGCCACAGATGACTGTGGAGATGAAGTCTTTGGGTGTATTTTTAAAACAGAGGCTAATACGTTCTTAACTAGTAAGGGCATTAAGGGTTACAAGAACAAGGCAGGAGATTGGGATTGAGAGGAATAATAAATCAGCCATGGTCAAGTAGTGAGGCAGACTCCACAGTCTGAATAGCCAACCCTGCTCCTATATTTTCTGGTTTAATTGTCTTAACATTAGAAAGAGGGAGGAGCAGGCCTCTTGATCTAAGTAAATCCTGTGAATTTGGACCAGCCACTTTACACCCTCCACTCTTATATGAGGCAGTAGAGTATCAAATTTCACTGTTTCTTTTCGGGACCCCATCTCACAGTCCATCTAGTGATGGCAAGGCTGTACACTTCTTAAATCTCCCATCTATTGTTAGCATCCTCCTGGATTCATTATCCAAGTCACTTTCTGTTATCTGTCTATGTGAGCGGATATTAGTATCTGAGGACAGAACCAGACACCGCAGAGCCATTTTGTTATCAATGTGGTAAATTGTTTTTGGTGACTTTGTTACATTGTAGGATGCTCAAGATGAAAATATAATAAAGCAGACATTCAGTCCACCAGGCCCATGCTTGTTTGTGCTGTATAAATACATTCTCCAGGACTTTCTGTCCAGAATACGGCTTGTTTGAAAAGTTCAACACTGACACCAGGCTTCTCTCAGATTTTAGGTTGGGAATTCCTGACAAACTTCAGTCAATTTTGGATCATTGTGAATTAATCATTCCTGCTGAACACTTGACTACACAAAACACTCCGAGCTAACCTTTTTTGTTCTCTTGTAATAAGTACAAGGTCACACTGTCTCTGCTGTCTGTGTTCTGACTTTACGCAATCAACACTCACTCACCTTTCAAATTGTGTGCTTTCCTACTCACACCAGCTGGGTTAATTGATATCTCAATTTTAACAATCACTTCCATGTTTTCAAACAGCCTCTTTACGGCACTCGTGCTCATCTCCATAACCATCTCCAGCTTTCAAACTTATGAGATATCTCTGCTTGTCCACCTCTGTCTCTTGAACATCTCTAAGTTTAACCTTTAAACTACTGGAAGCTGAGTTTCAGCTATCATTGCCACAGCTTATTCCCTAAACTCTCTTTACTCTTTCATGAGATTCCTTAAAACCTGTCCTTTATGGAAGCTTTTGATCACATGTCCTTACATCGCACCTCATTATCCAGTACAATGTCAGATTTTTTTTGATACTTCATCCATGAAAGCTTTGGGAGATGAAAAGCGTGGAAAAGTATCTTTGTTTTGTCTTTGCTGCTGCACTTTTCAATTCAATACATTTGCCAAGATGTGCTTACCAAGGTGGAACTGAATATTTAAAAAGAAGCTGATGAAGGTGAAATTTTCAGATTTTTGGTGACACATTGGCTTTTGCTTCAAATATCTGCAAAACCCTTGCCACATTTAATCAGGAACCCGTGATCATTCCCATTGCAGTTTTATGGAAAAGAAAATAAGAAGTAAGTAACTAGGGCCTAAAATACAGGTTTTGAAGAGTTGCACACAGGGTTTGTGAAAGAAGCTACTTTTATTAAACAGCACCAGAACCAGATTTAATTTCTCTGACATGTTATGAAATTCATTGTTTTGAGGCCGCAATACATAAAAAACTACAAATTACACAAATATATTTTAAAATCAATTAAATAAATAATGCAAAAAGAGAGTGAAAATAGTGAGGTCATGTTCATGGATTGGTTCATTGTCCACTCAGAGATCTGATGGCAGAAGGGAAGAAGCTGTTCCTAAAATGTTCAGTGTGTGCCTTCAAGCATTCAGATATAAAGAGACAGTACACTGTTAAGGGCAAGACCCTTAGGCATTAGGAATATTTCATACAATTCTGTTCATGCCATTGTAGGAAGGATGTTGAGGCTTTGGAGAGGGTGCAGAAGAGGTTTACTAGAATGATGCTTGGATTAGAGGGCATATACTATAAGGAGAGTTTGGACAAGCTAGGTCTGTATCCTCTGGAGTGGTGAGGGCTGAGAGGAGATCAGAAAGAGGCTTATAAAATGATGAGATGTACATATAGAGTAAGACCATAAGACATAGGAGCAGAATTAGGCCATTCAACCCATTGAGTCTGCTGTGCCATTCCATCATGTCTGATCCCAGATCTCACTCAATCCCATACACTTCTTGGCATATCCTTTGATGCCCTGACTGATCAGGAAATTATCAACTTCTACCTTAAATATACACACAGACCTGGCTTCCACCACAGTCTGTGGCCTAGCATTCCACAGATTTACTACTCTCTGGCTAAAAAAAAAATTCTCCTTAACTCTGTTCTAAAGGGTCAGCCTCAATTTTCAGGCTGTGCCCTCTAGTTCTGTATACCTCCACCAAAGGAAACATCCTCTCCACATCCACCTTGTGTAAACCTTTCAATATTCAGTAGGTTTCAATGAGATTCCTATGCATTCTTCTAAATTCCAGTGAGTACAGACCCAAAGCTGCCAATTGCTCCCCATATGTTACCCCATTCATTCCTGGAATCATTATGAACCTCCTCTAGACTCTCTCCAATGACAGCACATATTTTCTGAGATATGGGGCCCAAATCTGTTGACAATACTCTATATGTGGCCTGACTAGTGTCTTATAAAGGCTCCGCATTAACTCCTTGCTTTTATATTCTATTTCCATGAAATAAATGCCAACATTGCATTTGCCTTCTTTTCCACAGACTCAATCCGTAAATTTACCTTCTGGGAGTCTTTCACGAGGACTCCTAAGTCCTTCTGCACATCTGATGTTTGAATCTTCTCCACATTTAGATAATAGTCCACACTATTGTTCCTTCTACCAAAATGCATTATCATACATTTCCCAAAACTGTATTCCATCTGCCACTTTTTTACCCATTCTTTCAATTTGTCTAAGTCCTACTGCAATTGCATTGCTTCCTCAGCAGTACCTACCCTCTACCTATCTTTGTATCATCTGCAAACGCTGCCACAAAGTCATCAATTCCATTATCTAAATCATTGACAAAGAATGTGAAAAGCAGTGGTCCCTATACTGACCCCTGAGGAACACCACTGGTCACCAGCAGCCAACCAGAAAAGGCCCCTTTTATTCCCAAACACTGATCTCTGCCTGTCAGCTATTCTGCTGTCCATGCCAGTATTTTTCCTATAATGCTATTCAATTTTATCTTGTTACGCAGCCTCGTGTGGCATCTTACCAAACGTCTTCTGAAAATCCAAGTAAACGACATCCACTGCCTCACCTTTGTCCACCCCGCTTGTTACTTCCTCGAAGAACGCTAACAGATTTGTCAGGCAAGTTTTCCCTTTACAAAAACCGCACTGACTTTGACTTATTTTATCATTAGTTTCTAAGTGCCTTGAAACCTTATCCTTAATAATAGACTCCTAAACTTTCCCAAGCATTGAGGTTAGACTAACTGGCCTATAATTTCCTTTCTTAAAGAGCGGAGTGACATTTGCAATTTTCCAGTCCTCCGGGACCATGCCAGGATCAAGTCATTCTTGAAAGATCATGACCAATGCATCAGTTATCTCTTTAGCAATCTCTCTCATGACTCTGGGATGTCGTCCATCTGGTCCAGGTGGCTTATCCTCCTTAAGACCTTTGAGTCTGCCTAGCACTTCTACCTTTGTAATAGCAACGACACTCACTCCTGCTCCCTGACACTCACGGACCTCTGACATACAGTTAGTGTCTTCCACAGAAAAGACTGAAGCAAAGTACTTGCTAAGTTTACCTGCCGATTCTTTGTCCCACATTACTACCTCACCAGCATCATGTTCCAGTGGTCCAATATCAACTCTCATCTCCCTTTCATCCTTTATATCAGGGGTCCCCAACCTTGCTTGCACTGCGGACCGGTTTATTATTGACAATATTCTTGCGGACCGGCCGATCCGGGTGAGGGGGGGAGTAGGGTTGCCAACGGACAAGAGTAGCAGTCAAACACGTTGTGTTTACCCCGTGAAAGACTACAATGACCATGAAGCCTTGCACGGGCACCTGTGTGTGCATGTGTGTATGTGCTGATTTTTTTCTACAAATCGTTTTTGGCGATTCTGTTCGGGGGGGGTGTTAATCACGATCGGAATATAGAAGATCAGTCAACTATAAGTCACTTTTTAGTGGCTAATACACTCAATTTCATTACTAAAAGGGTTTATCTAACAAATTCAATATTAAACACACAGCACATATTTTCCTCGCCTGAATATAGTGATAAGTCAATTACTGTATAAGTCACTTATAAGCCAATAGCATCATAACATTTTAGGTAACGTTTGGATATTAAACACAGCACATATTTTCCCCGTATGAACATATAAAATCATTGCAACAGACCAATATCGCTGAATCGGTGGGAGCCCTGGGCTTGTTTCCCTGCAACAAGACGGTTCCATCGAGGGGTGATGGGAGACAGCAATACTCGAAGGGGGCTCCTTATGTCCAGTCTATTCTGTAGTTTAGTTTTCGTTGCATTCATTGCAGAAAACCCCGCTTCGCAGAGATATGTTGGAAATGGAAGCAATGTTTTCCGTGCTTTCGTGGCTATCTCAGGATATTCACCCTTGACTTTGATCCAGAATTCCGGCAGAGATGTTATGTCAAACATACTTTTCAGCCCACCATCATTTGCAAGCTCGAAGAGTTGATCTTCTTCTCGCGCTGACATGGGTGACGCGTGCGTAATGACCTCGTGTGCGTTCAAGCTCAACAGTGCATGACAGGGAATGAGGAAAGGTGCAGCTGACTCATATTGCCAAATCATACTGTTTCCTCGCGGCCCGGTAGCACATGCTTTGCGGCCCGGCGCCAGTCCGCGGCCCGGTGGTTGGCAACCGCTGCATATAACTGAAAAAACTTTTGTATCCTGCTTTATTTCATTGGCTAGTTTTCCCTCACATTTCATCTTTTCCCTTCTTATAGCTTTTTAAGTTGCCTTTTGTTGGATTTTAAAAGCTTCCCAATCATCCAACTTCCCACTCAATTTTGCTTCCTTGGCTTTTATGCCGTCCTTAACTTCCTTTGTCAGCCACAGTTGCCTGCCTTGCCATTTGAGAATTTCTTCTTCTGTGGGACATATCAATCCTGCACCTAGTGAACTATTCCTAGAAACGTCAGCCACCTCTGCTCTGCCACCATCCCCACCAGTATCCTCCCCCAATCCAGCTGGGAAAGCTTCTCAATCATGCTTCTGTAATTCCCTTTATTCTACTGCAATACTGATACATGTGTGTTATGCTTCTCCCTCTCAAATTGCAGTATGAGTTCAATCATATTATGATCGCCACCTCCTAAGGGTTTCTTTACCCTTAAGTTCCCAAATAAGATATGGGTTATTACACAATACCCACTCTAAGATAGCCTTTCCCCGAGTAGGCTCAAGCACAAGCTGCTCTAAAAAGCCATCTCATAAGCATTCATCAAATTTCCTCTGACAGCAACCCAATTTTCCCAATCTCCCTGCATATTGAAGTCCCCCATTACAATTGTGTCATTACCTTATTACATGTCTTTTCCAGCTCAGCCCTGCATCTTGGCTAATATTTGGAGGCCTATAAATTATTCCCATAACGGTTTTTATACTCTTGCAATTTCTTAATTCTATTCACAAAGGTTCAACATTCTCTGACCTATGTCACCTCCTTCTAAAGATGTCATTCCATCTCTTACCAACACAGCCACACCACCGATAACGCCTTCCTGCCTGTCCTTTCGATACAAAGTATATCCTTTGATGTTTAGCTCCCAACTATGGCCTTCTTTCAGCCTCGTTTCAGTGATGTCCACGATGTCATACCGACCAATCTCTAATCGTGCCTTGAGTTTGTGCACCTTATTCTGAATGCTACTTGCATTTAAATACAGCACTTCAGTCCTGCAGTCCTGCATTCTTTGCCCTTTTGAATTTTGCCTCTTTGGTACAATTTAACTCTTTGATCTGTCTGCATTTGCACCCAATGCACCCAAAGCTTGTTCTTCCTTATGTTCATGTTACACCCATCATCTACTTGTAAACTTGTTGGTTCATCCTCAGCTCCATCGTCCTGGATCCCATGCCCCTGCCATATTAATTTAAACCAAATAGATGGACAGTATCATTTTTTCCCCAGGGTTGAAATGTCTGATATGAGAGGGCATGCATTTAAAGTGAAAGGGGATGATTTGAAAAGAGATGCAAGAGGCAAGTTCTTACACAGAGAGTGGAACAGGTTGCCTGGAGTGGTGGAAGAGTCAAATACATTTGAAAGAAAGAGGTGGAGCTAAATAGTTATGGCACCCAACGGCGACTCCTTTGCTTGCATCTTCAAGAACAGTTCTATTTCCATCTTTAATATCTCTATTTTTCCCTTTCAGGGTTCTTTTGAAGACCCTGACCTGGAGATACACGCTGACTATGGTTCTTTGCTGGAATGGGACCCGCTCTCGGGGTTCCACAATCGGCCACTATTTGGCATGCCAAAGTCTCGGCCTAAGATTTCGGCAGGGATTCAGAAGCCTGGATCTCAAGTAACTGGAGACAGGCGAATCAAGGGTCGGTGTCGCCACAGGAGACCCATGTGTGGTGGAGGGCGTCGGAACATCAGCTGTGTGCCTGGGGACCCAGGATTCTGGTGACCTTCAGGCACACAGCTCAAAATACATTTTAACATCCTTATGGAGGTGAAAAAAAAGCATACTAGCCCCTTGGGTCGACCGTCCTGTGTACTTCAACTCTATTAACGGTCTCCCAGGTCAAGCAGCCCTTGATTTAATATCTTCATATGTCTGACAGGCCAATAGCTCTCTGAGGGATGAGGAAGTTGCAGATATTTCTGATGCTGCTTCTTTCTCCTGGATGCACCACTCTTTGCAATGGTACTGAGCAGTGGGGCAGTGGACCTCAGCAGGCTCTGATGCTCTGCTTGCCTCTTTCATCTCATGCCAGCTTGCCTTGAAATATTGCAAGATGTGCTCCAAAGCCATGGCTGGCCAGTCATACACCTGCCAATCTGCAACAAGCCCCATTTCTCTGTTCACTGGATCCTTACACCCAGGTGTCAATACATTGTCAGCATTACCTGCAACTCTTCAAATGCTACTTCTAATCTGCTGAGGCCAAAGGGAGGTTGAGTGGACATATATAGGCATCCGTTAGTCTCATGAGACCATGGATTTGCGCCTTGGAAGGTTTCCAACAGGCCTGGTTGCATGGAAGACTGGCAGTTGCCCATGCTGCAAGTCTCCCCTCTCCACACCACTGATGTTGTCCAAGGGAAGGGCATTAGGACCCATACAGCTTGGCACTGATATCATCACAAAGTGCCTTGCTCAAGGACATACACGCTGCCTCAGCCAAGGCTTGAACTAGCGACCTTCAAATCACTGGACGAACGCCTTAACCACTTGGCCACACGCCAACACAAATTTATATATATATATATATATATATATATATACACACACACACACACACACACGAGGGGTGATTGATAAGTTCATGCCCTAAGGTAGAAGGAGTCAATTTTATGAAACCTAGCACATTTATTTTTCCTACATTTACACACATAGTCCAGCGGTCGTGGAGCATATGGATCCCTTCTTTGTAGAAGTTGGTGTCTTGGACATCTAGAATGTGGTCCACAGCAGGGGTGATTGATAAGTTCGTGGCCTAATGTAGAAGAAGATGAGTTATTAACTTCAAACTTTCTGCATTTTCACTCAAAGAGTTGAACTACATGTGCATATAACGAGAGCTGTATAACACATTTCCTTCTACCTTAGGCCACAAACTTATCAATCATCCCTGCTGTGGACCGCCTAGAGGTCCAAGACGCTCTCGTTACATGCACGTGCAGTTCAACTCTTTGAGTGATCATGCAGAAAGTTTGAAGTTAATTACTCATCTCCTTCTACCTTAGGCCACAAACTTATCAATCACCCCTGCTGTGGACCACTTCTACAAAGAAGGGATTGTATGCTCCACGACCGCTGGACTAAGTGTGTACATGTAGGAGGGGACTATGTTGAAAAATAAGTGTGCTAGGTTTTCTAAAATTGACTTCTTCTACCTTAGGCCACGAACTTATCAATCACGCCTCCTATATACACAAAAACTGTCATTATCATATTCTTCTGCTTTCTGGCTTGTAGCCTCTGCAGTCAGAATTGCCACCTTCTCTACCAACTTCTATGATCATACAATAAACCACTACATAGCGGATTAGTAGACAAGTAGTGGTGAACCTGAGGAATCCATAGAAGAAAAAAATAAAGAAACCAATGAATATAGTACTGTTGGGAACTGTTAAGAAAGAAGAAAGGTGTTTGATTGCACTCGCATTTAGTGAGTATTATGGCAAAATGAACCCTGCTTAAATGAAAATCAATAGAATTCATGCCTGGCACAAAGGAATATGGTTGTGGTTGTTGGAGGACTATTATCTCTGCACCAGTCGTTACAGAGGATGTTCTAAACGTTATTTTCTTAGGTCCAGTCATGAAATACCTGCCTTCCATCGCAAGGTCAAAGGTAGGGATTTTGCCACTGACTGAGCATAATTTCAATCTTCTAATATTTGCTCAGTTAAAGAAACAGTCCACATTGAATGCAACAATACCTGGCCAAGAATCAGGCAGGCATAGACAATAAATAGTCACATTATACAAATGCTAGCTAATTGTCATTCTAAACAAGAAAGAGTCTAATCACCTTTCTCTGGCATTACTGATAATTCTATCACTGAATTCCCTATCACTAACATTCTTGACCACCTTTGCTCTGAATATACCTGGATATGCCACGTAAATACTTCTGTCTCTTCAAAACTGTCCCACCATCTTAAAAGTGATTCATGGAATATTCTCTACTTATGAGAATGAAGACAACTCCATCAACCTTCAAGGAGCTCTTTACCATCTACAACACACACTACAAATTCCTCTCCAAGGCATACTAATCTTGGCTTGCTCTACCTTCTTTATAAAAGTGTTGGTAATCATTTTAGTAAAGTTGGTGTAGTACTTCCAGCAAATAGATTGTGATGGGTTAAAATGTTGGCTCATCACCACATGCCCAGCAGCATTTCAGAACTGAAGATAAACACATTGCTGGTGACACAGAAGTTTTGAAAATCAGAACCATTTAATGGATCTTTGTTGACATTTCACTGGAATATTCCACTACAACAGTACCTCTGTGGCAAGATTCATTTCTATTTTTTTAATCTCGAAGACCCAATATGAATTCGTTGTGTTACTTAGTTGCGCTCTGATTGACAAACACCTCGACTGCATTTCACTGGCTTTGTTTCATTTCCTTCAATATCTGAACAGAAATCTATTAGCTTCAGTCTTTAAAGCTATAGTTGAAATCCTCCACAGCCATGTGAAAGGGACTATTCCAATTTCCTACTCAATTTTGGGTAAAAACTGTTTCTCTCTCTTCTTCACATTCTCTCATCCTCTTCTGAATTTCTCCTACCAGAGGAGATAGATTTGTTTATATCACAATTGCCTTGCCCCTTAGTGGAATGCTCCAATGTAACTCAACTTGCCCCATAATTTGATTTTCTAAATTTCGCAGTAATATATTTCTTATATGAAATCAGAAACATACACTAGAAACTTAACAATATAATTATTTGTGCTATAAGACAATACATGAAGGAATATTGCCTAATTATCATGAAAAGCCTTCGATCTGAAGCATTAATTTTGTTTTTTTCTCCACAGATATACTGAGTATTTCCAGTGTTTTCTGGTTTTGTTTCATGAAGGATGGCCCTTCAACTCACAATTTCTACCTACAAGTAGAAAAGACTGGCACTTCCCAAACCTGGGATAGTGACCAAGAGCTACATCAGCTTTCCTGTTTCAAAGACACTCAGGCAACTGGATTCATAATTTTCCTTGTTTAATATCCTAACCTACATCCAGTGTGATTCTTCACACTACTGTCACCCATTTATCATGCTAAAATAGAATTAAAAATAAATCATATAGCTGATAAATTAGTCATGTGATAAGATAAAGGAGTGAATCTTATTGTCAGCTGTTACATTTCTTCTGTAGTCGGAGGTCCTGTAAATTTGTTTTTCTACAGCTGACAGTCTTGTGATACATCCTCTTCCCAAAGGCAACTGATGAAATTCAGAAAGCAATGCAAGCTGTAAACTCCCACACAAATGGCAAACCATAAAGTGACATGGAACATTTTTCACTGTGGAAAAAATGTCAGATTATTCAATCTGTGGTCACGCTTAGTAATCTTAAAGATGCCTTTCACCTCTAATTACATAAAAAATGAAACACAGGGAATGGGAGCAGTCAAGCTGGCACAGCATTTAACCCCAACAATGTGTGTTTAGGTCAGGAAAAATGCAAAAAAAAACTTTAAAAATTCAAACTTAACCCAACATGCCTTCAGACTACCCACTCCTTATATTCTGAGGAGCAGCAATGGTGTGGGAAGTAAGTCTGCACCCTAGAGGTCTTCCTCTCAGTTAAGCATAACAATATTGGTTGCCTCAAATGTTGTCCAACTTCAATTGTGACTGAAGATGCCCAATGTTTCTTACACCTCTGGAAACCTGACAGTTTAAGGGAAATTAAGCCAACTTTGGGAAAGAGGTAAATGCCTTTTCTGCTCCTCTTATGAGACAGTGAGAGCAGAGTGACAACTGTATTACTAACAGTAATAAACATCACTTGCACACTGAGAGCATTAACCTCTCTGACCCTGTGGTCATCCTCTACCTGAATTCAAATACTTCTGGAATTGTTGACCACAGACCAATGATTAGACTCACCCCAGGCTTTTTGCTCTCAACAAGCTGACCAATTTACCACCAACCCAGCTGCAAAGTTCTACACTGCGCCAAGTACATTATCTATCCAATAGGTGGGTAAGGTCTGTCAATTAGTCTAATGTCTAGTCAGGGAAATAAAGAAGGAAATTACGGCCAGGAAGTTACAGAGCACATAGGGACATGTACTCCCCCTGAAATTGTTCTCAGAATCTTTCAGAACTGCAGTAAATATCTACTTAAATGCCCCACAATAATTTTTAACTGCAGCAGAAATACGAAGCAATGACAGCTACTTAACAGCCCATCCTACAATCCACCTGATTTTATTTTTGCTGGCCTACTTCGTCCAATTACACACCTTTTGGCATGCTGATGCTCTAGAAGCCTTTGCGTGGTTTATAAATGCATCAGAAAATTGCCGTCACAAATCAGGGAATTAAACATTTGATCCTGCAGGGAAAGATCAAGGCTTCACTTCCTTCCTTTTTTACTGCCCTTACTGGCAGCCCTGATTTTTGTGAACTTTTTAGTGACAGACATGTCATTATGTTGAGTTTTATTGGACCTGCCTCATGTCGAAGCTATTAGTTTCTTAACAAATATAAGGATCAGATTCACTTCAAAAGTTTAGTGGTTTACATACTGCTATTTGGCTGATTACAACTGGTCTTGGATTACTAGTTCAAACAAAACACTGCACCACCACCAAACTTATTCTACAAATGGAACTTGCCGGAGGTTGAACACCCACTAAGCATACTTACTTGACTGTCTGAGGGGCTATGAGTCGGGGGAATCTCTGGGGGAATGGGTTTCCCTGGGGATGGTTTTACTGGTCACTGCTTCACACAAGGCAAGTCGGTGAAACATCCACTGATAATGCCATGGATATTTTAATGTAAATTTTCAGTTGTAGGTCTCATATTAAATATAAAGATGTGAAAGAATGCATCTGCTGAACAGTGTAACTGGTGAAAGATATCAGGCAGCCTATTAAGACTTGGGCTCCATTAGATTACCTCGACAACATGTTGGCTTGGTTGGGGATTGCTAAAAAGCTCACCAGCCTTTATTGGTAACTGTGCATCATTTACACAACAGCACAGATTTATCAGTTTAATATATGGTTTATTTAATATTTTCCTGTATCCATGTCCTATATAATTTCTTCGCACTTGATTTTCTCCTTGTTTTTCTTGTTCACCTGATTTTTCAATTGAAACCCCCTCATCTTCTTTCTTTGCTTTTTCTGCTTCCTTAACTTTTCTCTTTTATTCTGGAAAACTTATAACTTTTTGTTGCTGCCATTTCCTGGCATCACAGTCGATTATCATTATTCCTGTTTCAGCTCGGTTCTGGTGAGTTACTTGATTACATAAAGCATCCTGACTGGTTCAATTTTTGTTTTATTTATTCATTTATGGGATATGGGTGTCGCCAGCTAAGCCAGCATTTATTTCCCATCCCTAGTTTCCCTTGAGAAGGTGGTGATGAGCTGCCTTCTTGAACCACTGCAGTCCCTGAGGTGTAGGTACGCCCACAGTGCTGTTAGGGAGGGAATTCCATGATTTTGCCTCAGCAACAATGAAGGAATGGCAATATGTTTCCATGTCAGGATGGTGAGTGACTTGGAGGGGGGGGGGGCGGATTTCCAAGTGGTGGTGTTCCTAAGTATCTGCTGTTCTTGTCCTTTTAGATGATAGTGCTCGTGGGACTGGAAGGTGCTGCCTCAGGAGTTTCGGTGTGTTGTTGCAGAGCATCTTGTAGAACGTACTCACTGCTGCAACTGTTCGTTGATGGTGGAGGGACTGGATGCTTGAGGAAGGGGTACCAATCGAGTGGGCTGCCTTGTACTGGATGGTGTCAAGCTTCCTGAGTGTTGATGGAGCTGTACTCAGCCAGTCAAGTGGCGAGTATTCCATTACACTCCTGACCTGAGCCTTGTAGATGGTGGACAGGCTTTGGGGAGTCAGGAGGTGAGTAACATGCCGCAGGATTCCTAACCTTTGACCTGCTCTGGTAGCCATGGTGTTATCACCCAATGACACCACTTCAAGCTGCCAACCTAGATGATTGGGTAAGTGGAAACAGAGTTGATCACCAGACACAAACCACTATCATACATATCTGGTATCTTCCTATTTCAAGTCCTTTGATGCTTTCTTGTAAACTTCACCTTAAATTTTTGGAAGTCCCCTTTTTTTCCTCCAGCACATGAATTCAAATTCCTACTCCAATCTTTAGTTGTGCCATATTGGTTCAACATTTGTAGAACTAAGCTACAAAATTCAGTAGCCTTTACTCGTTAGCTTTGTGGGAGCAGGTGACATGAACTGAAGGTTGAACAAGTTGATGGTGATCAATACCTGATTTAAAGGATGGAAGTGGATGTACTGTAGGCAGATTTACTGTAGGTATGATACAAAAGCTGGAGAGAAGGCAAACTGTGAAGAGAATACTGTTTACACAAAGATATTGATAGGTTAAGTGAGTGACCAAGAAGCAGACAAACAGTGGGAAAATACAAAGACAATCTCTTGGGAAGAAAGAGGTATTATTTAAATGGAGAACAACTGTAGAACAGGGAGTTAGCATAGGAAACATAAGAAGCTAGCATCCAGGTGCAGTTAGAGTTGGGAAAACTAATGGAATGTTGTCTTTCATTTCAGCTTTCATCAGGGGTATTGGAGTACATAGTAGAGAAGTCTTATAACAACTGTGTAAGTCACTAGTAAAATTTCATTGCGGTAATTCCATATCTTTGGTCTCTTGATTCAGAGAAAATTGTATTGTGTTTGGAGACAGTTTACATGAAGTTTCACTCCAATGGTGGAAGTCTAAAACACTGCAAATTCTGAAAATTTGACACAGGAAATGTTATAAACACTCAGATCAATCAGCATCTATGGAAAGAGAAAAAAAATTCAACATATTAGGTCAAAGACCATTCCTAGAACATTAACTCTATTTTTCTTTCCACAGGTGTTACTGTTTATGCTGAATGTTTTCAACACTTTCTCTACTTGTCATGAGGGTGGCACTGGGTAGAAAGGGGATTGATTATCTTATGTGAAAGTATTGATCAGGTTGGATCTGTACTCGCTGGTATTTAAAAGGATAAAAGGTGATCTTATTGAAACATAGTCAGACTCACAGGGAGCTGGCAAGGAGGTAGCTTCCCCTGTTGCAGAGCCTAAGACTAGAGACATCAGTCTCAGGATAAGGGGATTCCCTTTCAGACTGAGAAGGGGAAGAAAGCCTCTTCTCAAAGGGCTGTGAAACTTTGAAATTCCTTGCTCCACAAAGCTGAGGAAGAGTTTTAACCATGAAACAAGTCAGATGTGACAGAGAACTTGAGGGCAGTTGGAACGGGTATGTTCTATTGAATGGCAAAGCAGGCTTGAGGGGCTGAACAGGCTACTCTTGTTTTTATTTCTTATGGTCTAATGGGCTTTCATTCTTAGAGTAGAATGTGAAAGCCTCTTGTTTACAACAGCATATAAAATGTTCCATACACAGTATTCGGAACCAGTGTATTATGTGTTTGCTTCTGGGCCATGGGGGTAAGTGGAAGGAGGTTTCCCTTGTGACTTAAACATAAACATTTGTGCAGCACGTTGTTCTTCCCCAGCCAAGCAATATTTGCATGGCTCAGAATGTACATCATTTCTGACAGAGGTGAAAAATTCAGGGAAAACAAAATAGCAGATTAATTAGGTGGATAGTTAGCACCGTACAAGAAAGTTCCACCTCAATTTTCCAGCATTAAACTCTGTCATTAATGAAGTCAAGTTTTGCCCTATTTTAATTTCCTTTGTTGTTTGAGAGGGAAAACTGAACCCTCACTACTTATTTTGAAGACGGCTCAGGATACAGGGCACCAGGGAAACATCTGGTGCTGATGAAAGAAGACAAGTCTTTATGCAGATTCATTTTACTGTCACCTTCACTAAATAATGACTTGACATAACCAGAATTTTCAATATTATGCATTTTAATTAAGTTCACTTTATTGGGTCATAATTGATCTTAATAATATTTCCCTTCCTATTGACCATAGAAACATTTATTAGATTATCTGTCCATTCTCCAGAAGACTGAACTGGATTCAACATCCTGTGCTTTTGGAAAGGACCAGGCAACATACTTTGCCTCAAAATCAAATGAAAACCATGCTTTTGAGTATTTGAATATCCATCTCATATAAATGAGTACTGGCCCTCCCTGGGTTAGGAACTTTCAGTTTATAAAACTCATACATACGAGCGTACGTCTGGAAGACCAGTGAGATTGATTACCATCTGCTGCAGATCTATAGGTGCCTTCTGCAAGCTGGGAAAACGCATTGCCATATGCCTTCTTTCCCAGTTCCCCATCCCACCCCATGAGCCCCAACAATCAAGGGCTGGGTTGACTTGAGTAGACTCACTTGCTCACTCACTGGTCAGTGAGGTCAGTAAGCAGCCACTCTTCCCATGACTTCTCTTTCTTCCTTTTTGTTGCAGTTGTTTATGAGAAATTTTGAATACAAACAAATCTCAGGAATGGAATACCTTTGTACTGGCTACTGCTGGTATGGTCACAGAATTCTATCCCATAAACTAGACCAGGAAATGTTGTCGTGTTTTCACATTACTAACAATCCACAAGAGATTAGTTCCCACTAGCCCGCTTCCTCTCTCCATGTAGACTATTTCAGTACTGAGTAGTTGGGAAGGGTTGGGGTTACTCATTCCAGGATTGGTACTACCATGGCCACAACCCCATGTATATTTAGAGCAGCACCGGGCTCTCCTAATGCAGGCCTGTTGGACATGGCTTCACAATTCCTCTGAAAAGCAAATATTGAAAATTAAGTATGGTTAATGCAGATTTATTTTTTTAATTAAACCTACATTTGTATTCAGAATGAAATTATCAACAACTATATTTTGAGCTACATGTGAACTTTCGATTATTTAAGTGAAGAGACTATTTCCTCTTCAACAATCTCCCAACAAAATATCTGGTAATTCATTTCCATATTTTTATATTTTTCTTATGACATAGAAGGAGGTCACTTCACTATTAATGTTCGTACAGGCACCCACAGCAATCCCAATCCTTTACTTACTTCTCCATAGCCTGTTCATTATGTTTACTACCAGATGAGCTCAACGCCTTCTATGCTTGCTTTGAAAGGGAGAATATAACTTCAGCTATGAAGATCCCTGCTGCTCCAGGTGACCCTGTGATCTCTGTCTTAGAGGCCAATGTCAGGCTGTCTTTAAAGAGGGTGAACCCTCGCAAGGCAGAAAGTCCCAATGGAGTACCTGGTAAGGCTCTGAAAACTTGTGCCAACCAACTGGCAGGAGTATTCAAGGACATTTTCAACATCTCACTGCTATGGTCAGAAGTTCGGATCTGCTTCAAAAAGGCAACAATTAAACCAGTGCCTATTAAGAATAGTATCAGCTGCCTTAATGACTATTACCCGGTAGCACTCACATCTATGGTGATAAAATGCTTTGAGAGGTAGCTCATGGCTAGAATGAACTCCTGCCTCAGCAGGAACCTGGACCCACTGCAATTTGCCTATCGCCACAATAGGTCTACGGCAGATGCAATCTCAATGGCTCTTCACACAGCCTCAGATCACGTGGACAATACAAACACCCATCTCAGGATGCTGTTCATTGACTATTGTTCAGTGTTCAACATCATTATTCCCACAGTACTGATCAATAAACTGCAGATCATGGGCCTCTGTACCTCCCTGTGCAATTGGATCCTTGACTTCCTAACCGGAAGACCACAATCTGTGCGGATTGGTAATATCTCCTCGTCACTGACGATCAACACTGGTGCACCTCAGATATTTGTGCTTAGCCCACTGCTCTACACTCTCTATACCTATAACTATGTGGCTGACTATAGATCAAATGGTATCTATACATTTGCTGATGATACAACCATTGTTGGTAGAATCTCAGATGGAGACAAGAGGGCATACAGGAGTGAGATATACCAACAAGTTGACTGATGTCACAGCAACAACTTTGTACTCAATGTCAGTAAGACCAAAGAACTGACTGTGGACCTCACCGGGGTAAGACAAGGGAACATGAACTAATCCTCATAGAGGGATCAGAAGTGGAGAGAGTGAGCAATGTCGAGTTCCTGTGTGTCAAGATCTCTGAGGTCCTTGTTCCCAATATATCAATGCAGCTATAATAAAGGCAAGACAGTGGCAATATTTCATTAGGAGTTTGAAGAGATTTGGATTGTCACCTACAACACTTGAAAACTTTTATTGATATACCATGAGAGCATTCTGACAGGCTGCATCTCACTCTGGTATGGGGGTCAGGGGAGGGTGGCTACTGCACAGGACCAAAAGAAGCTACAGAAAGTTGAAAAATTAGTCAGCTCCATCTTGGATACTAGCCACCGTAGTATCCAAGGCACTTTCAAGGTGTGGTGCCTCAGAAAGATGGTATGCATTATTAAGGATCCCCACCATCCAGGGCATGCCCTCTTCTCATTGTTACCAACAGGTAGGAGGTACAGATGCTTGAAGGCACAGACTCAGTGATTCAGGAACAGCTTCTTCCCCTCTGCCATATGATTCCTAAATGGACATTGAACCCATGAACATTATCTCACTTTTTTTTAAAGTATATATTACTTCTGTTTTTGCACTATTTTAATCTACTTAATATACATATACTTTATATACTTACTATAATTGATTTACTTATTTATTTTCTTAGTACATTATCTTGTATTGCATTATAATGCTGCTGTTAAGTTAACAAATTTCATGACACATGCCGGTGATAATAAACTTGATTCTGATTTTAATGCTCTCAGATTTCTGAACAGCGACCTACTCTAATATATAGTGACCAGTTTACTAGAAGCTGGTCTTTATGAAGTGGGAGGAAACCACAGCACTCGGAGGAAACCCAAGTGGTCACAGGAAAAACATGCAAACTCTGTGTAAGTAGCTCTTGAGGTCAAGATCGAATTTGGCTTGATAAAGCTGTGAGGCCAGCACGTAACCCGCTGCAACCCTGTGTCACTCTGATCAGCACAGGCTGGCAGCTTACAGCTGTGATCACGTTGTGGCCCTACATGTTGACAGTCATTAATAATAGTCATGTCACGTGAGCTGCAATGACTGCAACTAGCTGTTCAAAGGAAACTAATCAAACTGGAGCATAATGTTTACACTCCCAAGTCCTTGTGTATTTTTAGGAACACATCTTAAACTGGCTTCATTAGAAACCCAACTTAACACTGGCAATGACCTTGGAACTTGCAGAATGCAGACTACATGAAACGAAACAAACCAGTGGAATCTACGCTCATATGAAATTGGTAAGTTAAAGGTTTACCTCAGGAAATGTTAGAACGCAGTTCAGAAAATCAAAAGACGGTGATCAGAAAAAAAGCCCAACAATAGATAATAGCAGACCAGACTCATGCTGAGTACATCACACTAAAAAAACAGGATGTATTCAATACTTTTTTGAAGGAAATAGAAATGTTTTACTGCATGAGCAATTTTATGGAACTAGTGGATGAAAATAAGTCTATTTGGAACTGTGAAAGGTCATTCTATTGATGGAGATTGGGTCAGATAACTGCTCAGCATTAGTTAACTAGCTGGTACATTACCCCACAATTGGTAGCCTTGTCAATGAGGGTTTGAAATTCTGCAGTCACTTAACCCACCATCATCAGAAATCTGTGCAGTCAGAGGTTCCCACCTGCTTTGAAAGGGTGGCAATCATACCATTGCCCAAGAAGAGCACGGTGAGCTGCCTCAACGACTATTGCCCAGTTGTTCTCCCAGTTATTGTGATGAAGTGCTTAGAGAAGTTGGTCATGGCCAGAATCAGCTCCTGCCTAAACAAGGACCTGGAGCCATTGAGATTTGCTTATCACCACAAAAGCAATACAGCTGATGCAATCCCACTCGGCCTTGGATCACCTGGATATGAGCAATATCTACTTCTGGCTGCTGTTTATTGATTATAGTTCAGCATTCA
The DNA here is from genome assembly GCF_963921235.1 of Mobula hypostoma. NCBI lineage: Eukaryota > Metazoa > Chordata > Chondrichthyes > Myliobatiformes > Myliobatidae > Mobula > Mobula hypostoma. The sequence goes on from NC_086103.1 coordinate 137,083,654, forward strand.
ACACCATCATACCTTCACAAGCTCCAAAACCTAGGCCTCTGAAAATGGATCCTTGACTTGTTTATCAGAAGACCACAGTCAGTGTGGATCAGAAATAGCTTCTCTTCCTCACTAACAATCAACACTGGTGCACCCGAATCACATGTGCTTATTCCACTGCTCTACTCTCTCTGCACCCTCAACGCTGATTTGCCGATGACACAACCGTTGTTGGCAGAATTTCAGATAGTGATGAAGAAGTGTACAAGAGTGAGTTGGATCAGCTGGTTGAGTGGTGTTGCAACAAATTCATTGCACTCAACATCAGTAAGACGAAGGAACTGATAGTGGACTTCAGGAAAGGGAAGTTGAGGGAGCACACAGCAGTCCTCATTGAGGGATCAACAATGGAAAGGGTGAGCAGTTTTAAATTCCTGGGAGTCAACATCTCTGAAGATCTATTCTGGGCCCAACATATCGACACAGTTACAAAGAAGACACGACAGTGGCTAGATTTGTTAGGAGTTTGAAGAGACTTAGTATGTCACCAAAAACTCTCATGAATTTCTACAGATGTTTTCTAACTAGTTACATCACGTCTCGTATGGAGGGACAACTGCACAGGATTGGAAAAAGTTGCAGAAAGTTGTAAACTCAGCCAGCTCCATCATGGGCACCAGCCTCTGCAGCACTGAGGACATCTTCAAAAGCTAATGCCTCAGAAAGGCGGCATCCATCACTAACGACCCCCATCGCTGAAGATATGCCATGTTCTCATTCCTACCATCAAGAAGGAGGTACAGGAATGCGAAGACACACACTCAACATTTTAGGAACAGCTTCTGCCATATGATTTCTGAATGGACAATAAACCAATGTACTCTAACTCACTATTTAGAAGAAGTAACAGGGCGGGGGAGTTCCATAGGTGCAGACATACCCAGCTCTGGGACACCAGGGAAGGTCACTTGATTCCGAACAATTGATTTATTGATCATTACAGAATGTCTCTCTCATGCTTGCTGCTCCCTCCCCTCTCTCTTCCACTTTTCCCAACCACGATTCCCCTCTCCCTGTTCCCTTCCTACTCTCAGACCACAATACAGAGTCATACCAAAATTAGGTTTATCACCACTCACATACTGTCTATCATGAAACTGCGTTTTTGCAGCAGCAGTCCAGCGCAGAGCTACAGTACTGCGCAAACTAACAGACTTTTAACATTGTAAACCAGCGAGTTGCTTGTTATGTCTCCCCGCTCGCTGGGGAGAAAATGGAGACAGCTCCTTCTCCCTTATTAGGGAGAGAGAGAAAACTTGTGGTATGTTGAATGCCGGGTGAAACGCGAAGCCTTTGGTGTATCTGCAAGTCTGTGTCCTTGCTATTGCTTTGCTCACGTTTGAGTGCTTGGTGGCGAGTGCTGATGCTTTTTTTTGCCAGTGGGGGAGGGCGGATCATTGCTTGCTGCCACTTACGTGCGGGAGGGAAGGGAGCTGGAGGTGACTTTGCGGTTCTTATATTCAACTGTTGTTCATTGTTTGGGGAACTCCTCTGTTTTCGTGGATGTTTGCGAAGATAAAGCAATTCAGGATATATATTTTATACATTTCTCTGACATTAAATTGGCGCTTTGAAGTCTTAGGCACCCCAGCATATATGTATATGTGGCGAAGATTTTTGCACAGGACTGTATATATTTCTCATTGTAAGTTATAGTATTTTTATTATACATTTCAATGTACTGCTGCAGTAAAACAACCTATTTAATGACATCTGCCAGTGATATTAGATCTGATTATGATTCTAAGAACAAAGAAATTGTCAAACACAGTCAAAGGCCTGAAGAAGCAATCCACAAGTGTATAATTGAGGTAAATTATCCGGCACAGCACTGCAAATTCTTAATTTACACTTAGCATTAAGGGATCAGCTTGGTGCTGGCTTTCAGATAGACATATCAGACCAAACTTGTCTATGCACAGAATCTCATTTTTGATAGAGCCACCTAGATCACTGCAGCCATGGAAAAGTCTTTGCAAAACCCGAGAGAGATTTGCTTCAACAGCAGCTGTGAATGTGCATGCAATGTGTCTGCCTACATTAATGGCAGCATCTTCTTCATCTGGCCAAGTCACATGGGGGTAAGTTTCAATGAAAGCACTACCATTGCAGTCAGGACAATCATTCCACTTTTCTATGTCCATTTAGAACAGCTGGGTGTGTTAACTGGAAAAAAGAAAATGAGGCATTCAGCATCAGCTTGCAAAGTCAGGCAAAATGCAGTGTTTGCAGAAAGTGACATACACATATGCTCCAGTGGCAAGGCAATAAATCTGATATGTAACCACAAAGAAGAACTTCACATAGTGAATGAAGACCGTGAAAAATGTTCATTAAATAGTGTATATGCTATGAACAACTGTAGGAACAATAATAATGATTATCTATTTTATGATATTTACAGCCTTTACCCATATGAGGGCATAAGAGGTCAATGCAGGAAAGTGATATGGGATGAAAGATTTGTAATAATCTGACTGAATAGCAACACAGGCACACGGGACTGAATGGCCTCATCCACTTCTACTTCCTACATTCAAAGCATCTCTGACAGTAAATGGCCGAATCCTTGACACTACTGCAGATGGCTCTTTGACGGGAAAAGACATGCACACTTTGTCAATGTCCTACTGACACCAACTGTGATATTGCACATTACTGGACTCAGAATTGGAGGTTAGGAGTTACAACAGACTGAAATCTGAACATAATTATCAACTACGTCAATGTCCTGGGATTGATGCCGAGGATCAAGGCCCAGGGTTGAATCGGAAGTCTGGAAGTTGAGGCCCATTGGCAGGAGCCAAGCTTGCAAATCTTTGTAAAGCTACTGGGGAGGTTGAAGACCGACGTTTGCAGGCCTGAGTCCATATTTGCTGGAGGCCTGTCCTGGGGTTAAAGGACCATGTAAGAGGGAAGAATGACATTTGTTTTGTGGTTTGATGAGTTCCGTGTTGTTCCATCAAGCATTTTGAGCATGGTATGTGGGCACCAGAATGTGTTGCAACAATTGTGGGTGTGTTATCGTTAAAGCAAATTACATGTTTCACTCCATGTTTTGAGGTACATGTAATAAAAATACTTGAATCTAGAATGAGCAATGCATCGATTTCAATGCTTCCATTGTAGATGCCATTTTAATATGAGTCCAAAAAATAAGATATATATAAGAGATCCAATTAGTACAGTTGTGAATCCAGGAGAGGTCTCTGTAATGTGTTGATCTTAAGGTCTCTCTCAAAATACATCACTGAAACAGAATCAGACGCCTCCATTGCTCATTGTCACCCAGGGATGTTGCATCCTAGCTGCCTAGGGTTGCAAGCCAGGGAAGTACAATATAGAGAGCAAGCTGTTGCCAAGTAACAAGCCTTCCCTCTCCATGCGTCTGATGAACCCAAATGAACGGTGGAGACCTGTACAGTTTTGCGTCAGCTGTGCCGTCAGAGTTGCCAGTCCACATAGCACTCAACGTAGGACTCCAGCTCCAGACTTTTCCCTTGGGGTTTACTTCTGAATCCTTCCCCATTTGTGGGTATAGCCACAAGGCAGCGGATGTTTGAGATCAGAGTTTTCTTTCTCCTTGATGAGCTGCCAAGTGTGGCTGATGAGCCCCATCTGGCCAAAGCAGATGGTTTTAATGCACCAGTAACTCACCTTTGCCACTTCTCCTGTCTGTAGAAATGATTCTGCTGGGCTTAGTGGCTAAGCCACATGTGAAGGCCAGGAGTTAGATTTGGTTGTCAGAGGCTATTTGAAACACACACCATTGGGAGCATTTAATAGGTAGCGGAAGCTTATCCCCACAACCACCTCCAGCTATAACAACCTTAAGGAACCACTGAAACAGATTACTTGCTCATCATCATGTTGCAGTATTTGAAAGACCACTACCAAGTTGGCAGTGCTTAGTATGTTGATTTGAGTGGAAGCACGCAAACTTTATTCCAGTTGGCGAACAATTTGATGTGTCTAAACTGGTTTCTCTGTTTCCTACATGACAACTCTGACTGAATATCAAAAGTTTTTTTGGTGATATAACACTTGTTAAGATGTTCCGAATTTCCAAAAGGAACGTCTTTCCTTAAACACCTGCTTTACAACAAGAAGAGAAAAGACATGAATTTCTGAAGCATATTCAACCTAGAATTTAAAAATAGATGCTGACTTGAAGATGGTACTGTTAATGGAAAAGGTACAAAATGAATGCCAAAGGTGAGTGGCTTAAAGAGGGAAAATTTGCTAGTGCTGCTCCAGGGAGTTTAAACTAGATTTGCAGGGGGAGGGGAACCAGATAGAGCAGATAGTGAGGTGGAGGAGGATAAAGGTCATGAGAGAACTGCAAGTATAGTACATGGAGTAAAGCCAGATCTAACATACAAAGAGGCTATGAGGAAAGGGAAACAGAATAAACGGTGTAAAGGTAGTAAGGTAGAAGGGCTAAAGTGCATGTACTTCAATGCAAGAAGCATCAGGAACAAAGGCGATGAACTGAGAGCTTGGATACATACATGGAATTATGAAGTAGTGGCCATTACAGAGATTTGGCTGGCACCAGGGCAGGAATGGATTCTCAATATTCCTGGATTTCAGTGCTTTAAAAGGAATGGAGAAGTGGGGGAGGAAGGGGAGGCTGGGTGGCATTACTGGTCAGGGATACTATTACAGTTACAGAAAGGGTGAGTAATGTAGCAGGATCCTCTTTTGAGTCAGTATGGGTGGAAGTCAGGAACAAGAAGGGAGCAGTTACTCTATTGGGGGTATTCTATAGGCCCCCTGGTAGCAGCAGAGATACAGAAGAGCAGATTGGGAGGCAGATTTTGGAAAGGTGCAAAAATAACAGGGTTGTTATCATGGGTGACTTCAACTTCAACTTCCCTAACATTGTTTCCAATGGTGTAGACGGGGCAGAGTTTGTTAAGTGTGTCCGGGAAGGATTCCTGTCACAGTATGTGGACAGGCCGACTAGGGGATACTAGATCTATTATTAAGTAATGAACCAGGTCAGGTCACTGATCTTTCAGTGGGTGAGCATCTGGGGGACAGTGACCACCGCTCCCTGGCCTTTACAATTATCATGGAAAAGGATAGAATCAGAGAGGACAGGAAAATTTTTAATTGGGGAAGGGAAAATTATGAGGCTATAAGGCTAGAACTTGCAGGTGTGAATTGGGATGATGTTTTTGCAGGGAAATGTACTATGAACATGTGGTCGATGTTTAGGGATCTCTTGCAGGATGTTAGGGATAAATTTGTCCCAGTGAGGAAGATAAAGAATGGTAGGGTGAAGGAACCATTGTTGACAAGTGAGGTGGAGAATCTAGTCAGGGGGAAGAAGGCAGTGTACATGAGGTTTAGGAAGCAAGGATCAGATGGGTCTATTGAGGAATATAGGGTAGCAAGATAGAATCTTAAGAAGGGGCTAAGGAGAGCAAGAAGGGGGCATGAGAAGGCCTTGGTGAGTAGGGTAAAGAAAATCCCAAGGCATTTTTCAATTATGTGAAGAACAAAAGGATGACAGGAGTGAAGATAGAACCGATTAGAGATAAAGGTGGGAAGATGTGCCTGGAGGCTGTGGAAGTGAGTGAGGTCCGCAATGAATACTTCTCTTCGGTATTCGCCAATGAGAGGGAACTTGATGACGGTGAGGACAATATGAGTGAGGTTGATGTTCTGGAGCATGTTGATATTAAGGGAGAGGAGGTGTTGGGGTTGTTAAAATATATTAGGACGGGTAAGTCCCCTGGGCCTGATGGAATATTCCCCAAGCTGCTCCATGAGGTGAGGGAAGAGGTTACTGAGCCTCTGGCTAGGATCTTTATGTCCCGTTGTCCACGGGAATGGTCCCAGAGGATTGGCGGGAGGCAAATGTTGTCCCTTTGTTCAAAAAAGGTATTAGGGATAGTCCAGGTAATTATAGACCAGTGAACCTTACATTTGTGGTGGGAAATCTGTTGGAAAAGATTCTTAGAGATAGGATCTATGGGCATTTAGAGAATCATAGTCTGATCAGGGACAGTCAGAATGGCTTTGTGAAGGGCAGATCATGTCTAACAAGCCTGATAGAGTTCTTTGAGGAGGTGATCAGGCATATAGATGAGGGTAGTGCAATGGATGTGATCTACATAGATTTTAGTAAGGCATTTGACAAGGTTCCACACAGTAGGCTTATTCAGAAAGTCAGAAGGCATGGGATCCAGGGAAGTTTGGCCAGGTGGATTCAGAATTGGCTTGCCTGCAGAAGGCAGAGGGTGGTGGTGGAGGGAGTATATTTGGATTGGAGGGTTGTGACTAGTGGTGTCCCACAAGGATAGGTTCTGGGACCTCTACTTTTCGTGATTTTTATTAACAATCTAGATGTGGGGGTAGAAGGGTGGGTTGGCAAGTTTGCAGACGACACAAATGTTGGTGGTATTGTGGATAGTGTAGGGGATTGTTGAAGATTGCAGAGAGACATTGATAAGATGCAGAAGTGGGCTGAGAAGTGGCAGATGGAGTTCAACCCAGAGAAGAGTGAGGTGGTACACTTTGGAAGGACAAACTCCAAGGCAGAGTACAAAGTAAATGGCAGGATACTTGGTAGTGTGGAGGAGCAGAGTGATCTGGGGGTACATGTCCACAGATCCCTGAAAGTTGCCTCACAGGTAGATAGGGTAGTTAAGAAATCTTATGGGGTGTTAGCTTTCATAAGTCGAGGGATAGAGTTTAAGAGTCTCGGGATAATGATGCACTCTATAAAACTCTGGTTAGGCCATACTTGGGAGTACCGTGTCCAGTTCTGGTCGCCTCACTATAGGAAGGATGCGGAAGCATTGGAAAGGGTACAGAGGAGATTTACCAGGATGCTGCCTGCTTTAGAGAGTATGCATTATGATCAGAGATTAAGGGGGCTAGGGCTTTACTCTCTGGAGAGAAAGAGGATGAGAGGAGACATGATCGAGGTATACAAGATATTAAGAGGAATAGATAGAGTGGACAGCCAGTGCCTCTTCCCCAGGGCGCCACTGCTCAATACAAGAGGACATGGCTTTAAGGTAAGGGGTGGGAAGTTCAAGGGGGATATTAGAGGAAGGTTTTTTACTCAGAGAGTGGTTGGTGCGTGGAATGCCCTGCCTGAGTCATTGGTGGAGGCAGATACACTCGTGAAGTTTAAGAGACTACTAGACAGGTATATGAAGGAATTTAAGGTGGGGGGGTTATATGGGAAGCAGGGTTTGAGGGTCGGCACAACATTGTAGGCCGAAGGTCCTGTACTGTGCTGTACTGTTCTATCTTCTGTGTCCTAAAGAAGGATATGCTGGTGTTCAGACAGGATGGATAAAAGAATGAAAATTGGTGATGTTTGTAAAGCTTGACACAAAATCAGGGATGGTAAGTGAAGAGACTGAAACATAAAGATGAGCTTCCTAAATTTAATGTTTTAAGGTACCAGAGCAAATGTACACTCAGTGGCCACTTTATTAGGTATACCCTGTATCCCTACTCTTTAATGCATACATGCAATTAGCCAATCATCAGGCAGTAACTCAATGCATAAAAGTATGCAGCCATGGTCAATAAATCTAGACCAAACATCCAAATGGGAAAGAAATGTGATCTACAGTAAGTGACTTTGAGTATGGAAAGATGTTTGGTGCCAGAAACTGCTAATCTCCTGAGATTTTCATGTTGGATGGTCTCTAAAGTTTCCAGAGAATGGTGTGAAAAGCAAACAAAATATCCAAAGAGTGGCATTTCTGTTGGCGAAAACTTTTTAATGACAGAGGTCAGAGGAAAATGGTGAGACTGGTTCAAGCTTACACGAAGGTGACAGTAACTCAAATAACCATGCACAACAAAAGCAATGTGCAGAAAAGCACAACACATCGAATCTTGAACACAAGGAAATCTGCAGATGCTGGAATTTCAAGCAACACACACAAAAGTTGCTGGTGAACGCAGAGTTACATCAAATCGTGAGATGGATGGGCTGCAGCAACAGAAGACCATGAAAGTACATGGTACACTGAGTGGCCACTTTTTTAGGTATAGGAGGCACCACACTCACTGGCCACTTTATTAGGTCACAGGAGGTAACTGGGCACTGAGTTTATGTCGAGCCATGAGTATGGGGTGAAAGATGGAAATCAGCCATTTACCATCACATAAAAAATTATATGTTTAAATTTATAACGTTTGAAAATATATTAAATAATAATTTGTATATCTGGCGGAGTCTCTAATCCAAAGGGAAACATCATCATTCAGTAGATGATAGGAAGGCAGCTACAAAATAAACACACACACCTGTTGGTCTCATAAAAAGGTTTATTCTTAAGTGTATTCAAATGATGAAGGATGACAAAAGGAGAAAGGCAGATTATTGTAAATTATAGTAGAGAATGGAGAAACGTTCCAATGGAAACGAGGGATAAATTCACCATCCACAATGAAAGCAATGTCTGTGCAGATGCGGGAGAGGACAGGGCAGAGGTACACTAGTTCTCTTCTCCAGCTGCAGGACAGGGCAGAGGTACACTAGTTTTCTCCTCCAGATACTCCTATTGAGTCCAGCTGCTTCTATTGAGACCAGATGCCTGCGGGAAATATTTCATTCAGGCTTTGCATTTATAGTTTACATTCACATATTTGGGCAATGCAGCATTTAAAAATGCATGCATTAAAAAATGTTCCTCCAGAGTGATATCACAGAAACACAAGACAAACCAAGACTAAAACTGACAAAACCACATAATTATAACATATAGTTACAACAGTGCAAAGCAATACCGTAAATTTGATAAAGAGCAGACCATGGGCATGGTAAAAAAAAGTCTCAAAGTCCCGATAGACTCATCATCTCACGCAGACAGTAGAAGGGAGAAACTCTCCCTGTCAAGAACCTCCAAGCGCTGCAAACTTGTCGATGCCACACCATTGGAAGCACCCGACCGCAGCAGACTCTGAGTCTGTCCAAAAACTTCAAGCCTCCGATCAGCCCTCCTAAATCGAGCACTGAACGCCATCCTCTGCTGAGCGCTTCGACCCCGCCCCGGCCGCCGAGCAACAAGCAAAGCTGAGGACTCGGGGCCTTCCCCTCCAGAGATTCTGGACCACACAATAGCAGCGGCAGCAAAGCGGGCATTTCAGAAGTTTCTCCAGATGTTCCTCCGTGCTCTCACGTCTGTCTCCATCAAGTCAGGATTGTGCACGGCACCCTACTTGACAGATTGCAGATATCACCCCGAAGTGGCTGCTGCGAGCTGCGTCGCACCGCCATCTTCTCCTCCCTCCTTCATCTTTAAGTTGGTAAGGTAATATAGAGTATTACAGCTGAGGAAAGTTAGCATAGTATTTACAAAGCAGATGAATACACTTTCAGCCTCACAATTTTGGTGTTCAATTTTTGTAAATTTTGACAGTTTTTGTTATTTTTTTTTGATTAGACATGATGCACAATGTTTTGAGGATGAGCTCAAAAATCCTACTTCAATATGTTCTAAGTTCAGAAAATCAGGCAGTGAAATGTGAAAATAGTCGTAGGGGCTAAATACTATTTTCAAGGCACGGTATTTCAATTTTCTTCAATTTGATCATATTTTAGGTGTTGGTATTGGCAAGGCCAATGCTTTTTTTGTGAGGCAAATTCCCCAGATAAAATTTTAAAACCAGGATCCCCATAAGGAAAAAGCTGATCCCTGACAATACAGTCATGGCAAAATTGAAATCCTTTTCTACACCTTAATCACTGCTTAACAATAATCTAAATGAACAATGTGACAGCCTTTTTGTAGTTTGGACCAATTATTTCCACTGTAGCTAAATTTGCTTTTCTTAAAAATGGGAGGCTAAAGTATTTTAATGACTTCAAGAAACTGCGGAGTTGTTGTCACAGCTCAGCACATCATGTAAACCTCTCCTCCATGGACTCTATCTGTACTCCTTGCTGCCTCATTAAAACAGTTGACATCATCAAAGACCAGCACTCTCCTATTGTATCAGGCAGAAGATGCAGAAGCCTGAAAGCAGAGACCACCAGGCTGAGGTAGTATGAGGTATAAAGAGCAATAGTCTTAATACAGCAGGGTAGAAGCTGACCTAAAGACTATTGCTGTATTATACCTCATACTGCCTCAGTGTATTGTGTCATGATTTGATCTGTGTAAACAGCATAGAAGCAATCCTTTCACCGTACCTTAGTACATGTGACAATATTAAACCAATTCCGATTCCAATTCCAAGAAGTTGTCATTGATCTCACTGTTGATGATTCTAGTGTTGAAATTATCAAGTAGGAAACAAATATTTCACTTTAATGCTTTAAATAACAACAATGTTTCCCTGCACTTATATCTTGTTAAGATCCCTAGACCAAAGGTTAAGACAGAGCATTGACTTTGCATTGTCACTCGAGGTTTGCCCTTTGTTCTATATGATATGACATACCAAAGAAACGCCATTCATTTTTGTTAACTCTGCATCAGAAGCATCCTTAAAAAGAATATGTAGAGCATATCATCCATTTCCTATGACTATTATACCTTCGTTATATATTCAGAGGAGTTTTGTGTTTTGTTTCCAGCATGCTGTTCCTCTTTTCCTATTATTGCTCTTTCACCTTCCTTTGCTTTCCTCACTTTTCTCCAAGACACTGCAAACACAGACATGACCAAAATGACTTTTTGTGACTTCTAAAACTCATTTACTTGCTTTCAAATTCCCTCCATTCCCTCGCCCTCCCGAACTCTATACACTTCCACCACTGCCATCCTCCCACCACCCATACCCCTTGTGAGCCCTCCGCCGTTCTCCAAAGTATGTATGAACTTCAGTTCTGATTAACAGTCCATTTTAATCATTCCATAATTAGTGGTGTGCTTTCTGTACCTGAATTCTCTTCCTGAACCTTATTATTTCTCTGAATTTCTTGTTCCTTTTTAAAAATAATCCCCAATCTTACCTTTTTGATCTAGTTTTTTGTTATACCTTGAATATCCCCTTCTGTGGCTCAGTGTCAACCATTAGTCCTCACTGACCCAGAGTCTACAGTCAGTGGAGTGCCTTCTCCTCTGATAATTAAATGTGGAAAAGCTGCTGGTTACGTGGAGAAATTCTGGCTGGACTGTTACCAATTTACTCTTGCAGACTTTGGAAGACAGCTTGTGAACTGTCTTCGAAGTTTTGCTATGAAAATGGTCATTATATTGCAGATTTTTGTTCACTGCTCCTGCTGGAATCCTTGTTCAAATGTCAATTTATGACTGTACCAGCACCCCACCAGTACTGAGCTTTAATTATTCCAGTACTGTTAGCATCCACTTAACAAACAGTGATAGAAGAGTTTAACAATTTAATGTGATTATCAGCCATGACCAGGTATGAAGGTTCTCGCTTCAAGAATCACAGTGAGGCTTTGGTGATGTGATATTAGCATATTTCAAGTTCAGCTGAGCTCTATGAAACCATATGTTGCTGATTTTCAAATGTCATGGTTTACTTCCTTTCTCTTCCAGCCAGACCAACCGTGGATTTCTTCTCACTTGCCATTCCTAAATGACCTGAGCAAATGCAAGAGGGGCAAGTGCTACCCGGCCCCTGCAACGTTCTCCTCACCACCATTCCGGACCCAAGCAGTCCATCCAGGTGAGGTAACACTTCGTCTGTGAGTCTGACAGGGTGGTGTCATGGAGTCTGTCATGCTCATACTGCAGCCTCCTATACGTTGAAATGGATTAGAGGATCAGTTTATGAGCACCTTCTCTCTGTCCACTACATAAGGCGGAATTTCCCAGTGGTCACCATTTCAATTCGACTTCCCAGTTAGTTCCATTCTGACATGTCAGCCCACGGTCTTCTCCACTGCCATGATAAGGCCACTCTCAGACTGGAAGAGCAACACTTCATATTCTATCCAGGTAGCTTTCAACCTAATGGCTTGAATATTAATTTCCCTAACTTCCAGTGAATTTTCCGACCTCCCCTTTCTCTCTTTTTCTATTCCCCATTCTGTTTCCCTCTCACCACTTCTCTTTTCCTCACCAGCCCATCACCTCCTTCTGCTGCTGCTCCTTCTTTCCTTTATTCCATGGCCCACTGTCCTCTCCTATCAGATTCCTTCTTCTTCAGCCCTTCGCCTCTTCCACCTATCACGTCCCAGATTGTTATTTCATCCTTTTCCCCCACCCACTGCCCCCTCACCTGGTTTCACTATTAGCTTGTAGACCATTCCCTCCCTTCCCCCTCCCCCACACCTTAACGTTCTGGCTTATTCCCCTTTACTTTTCAGTCCTGGTGAAGGATCTCAGCCCAGAACGTTGATTGTTTATCCACCTCCATAGATGCTGGCTGAATTACTGAGTTCCTTCTACTCTTTGTGTTGCAGAATCTCTTGTGCTTATCCTCATTCTTTTCTCAGCAGCCTGCAATCCTCTTCTCATCTTCTCCTGTCCTTCAGATGTTCTTCTGAGCATCTTAACACACTCTCCCACTGCCTCATCTCTTACTTTCACTTGTTACCGCCCCCACTACCAGACAGTTCTCCCTTCCAAATTCCCGCGGTTCCTCACAGAGTCCTAGAATCTAAGATGTCTGACTCTTTTCCTACCATTTCCCCAAAGCATCAGTACCTTTTTTCCCAATGCACCGGAGCTGTTGAACTCCCAGTGCTATCAGTCTGCAGGAACTCTCTCACTGCATCAGCATGGAAGCTGAGCTTAGAAGAAGGAACCTCACAATAGAAAGTAACCTAGATGCCACCGATTATGATAAGAGTGGAGCTTCAATCATCAGAGCCTGAAAATTGCCTTCAATGCTGTATGAGCTGGTAATATTTTCATGTTAAATTCTTATTTGCTGCAATATTGAAGTCATTAATCCATTCAAGATAAACAGGTTACTGCCTCTGTTTTGGTAGCTGCAGGAAGAATTTGAAATGAATGTATCAGAGATTCCTGAAATAATATCACATACTACGGTTTCCATTGCAAGTTTTCTTTCGTTACAAATATGCTTTATGCAATATCTTTGACAATGATACACCATAACTTTACACAATTTATTACAGTTCTTCCCAGCTGATACCAAGGCATATTACCATATTGAAAAGTATTCTATTCACATTGGAAAAACTGCTGCTGTGTTTTCCTATTATGATCTAAGTAGAATTTAGGAGCCACAGCATTATCTCTGTCACCCTCAACTGTCTTTAGTCATGTTCTGTGGCATCTCTTCTTCAACAATTGCTGTGTAACCCTTGCAACGACTGATCGAGCAGCAGAAGATTTTTATTGTTCATCCCCCATCAAGTGGCTCATTTTCAGCTTGGTTTTTATTCAGACATCATTACTGAAAGTACAGAGCCTACTAAAATACAGATGCAGAGATTCTGAATAAACCACAGAAGATGTTGCAAGTATTAACAAAGTTTCCAAATCTGGATTGAGAAATTCCATTCTGCAAGTTCAACATTTAGGGGTAAGCATAAGTGAATATTATTGTGAGGTACTCACTGGATTTTTGATGAGGCTTGTTATTTTATTTCTCTGATCCCTTTGCTAAGCTAATGAATAGAAAAGTCCAGACATGTGCAATGGTGTAAGTATTCGTACATCGCATCAGGGAAATGTATTCACACATGTGTAACCCGAAGATGGCTTTGGGCTCTTAATGATATATAAGGGCTTTATTACCGCTGTTAATTTCCAGCAAGATTGTGCAAAATGATCAGCAAAAAACTCATATATAGCTATATTCGTTTCTGGTTTATCTGATGTTCATCTCTACTCTAACTTTGAGAACAGCACACATAAAATCAAATGTGTCCAGCAGTATAGTAACAGTTGATTGATCCATATTTTGAACAAAATCTGCGAGTAGATGCTTCATAATTGAATGTGATTTGCCTTGCATGGTTTGTTTCTTTCATGCCTTTTTCACTGAACTATCAGCTTCTCAGTTTGAGGCTGAATGATAAATAAATGTGAAACAGCATTTGACCCCATTTTGATGCACAAACTCTTTAAACCAAAATGACATCGAAGACCATTATACTAACTCTTTAGTGTCAATAAATTAGATGAATACACAGGAGCTCCCTGGGTTACAAATGACCTGATTATGAAAATCTGACTTTGTGCAACTTCTCCCATGCATTTTAAAACATTTTTAAAGCTAGTAATAATAATAATAATAAAAAGGCTCATGGCATTCATTAATGACTGGATGCAGTATATATTCCATTAGCTTAATTATGGGTAGAATCAAGGTGATTATTGAATGAAATAAAAGAATTATAGCAAGTGTTTATAGAAGAATATAAGATTGGTTACAATAGAAAATGCATGGTTCTGATAAATGGAAAAATTGTCTTATGCACTGTTCTCTGGAATGTAGCCATCATGCAGCCTGGAGACTGCCTATACCTTGGGTACATAGTGCTCAGAATGCCCAGTCAAAGTATGCTCACATCCATGTTTCAATACAGCATGCTCTCTGCTCTGCCAATATCACTCTCTTCACCTCTTCAATAATAATTCACCCTCCACAGTCTGTACAATATACAGTATATTACCTTGTACATTTCATTCAGTGTTTTTATAAGTCAGGCAAATTAAGCCATCTGCCTGTTTAGATGCTTGATATTCAATACCATTATCATATTGGATCAACTAGTTAAGCATCATTGCATCCTTGGAGATCACTTCCAATAATGACCGGCAAGGATTTGTCATTAGTCACCATTGTTAATAGTCTGCCTAACAAGAATGGCTGAAAACATTTGATCCCATATATGATTCCAAGTGCAGCTTTTCTATTCAAACGTAGTTCCTGTAATTCCTTGTTAGAATGTGGGATACAAAGTCAATTGGCTTCTCTTGACCATTGACCATAATATGCCTTAATAAGGCTTAACTTGCAGAGTCCAAAGAATATGAGACTTCAGAGCAGGAACAGGCTATCTGCACCTGGTTTTTACTCATTTTCCTGTGCCATTGCTATATCCTTCATGAAACCAGCCCATGTTCCTTTACTAATGCATGGTGCATCCTTCTTCTGGGCTTGACAGAATCAGGTCAGTATGTAACAAGGTCCCACAGAAGCCTGAGAAAAGTTGACATTTAATGATGTTTTCAGGTCTTCTAGCTTTACTTTTGGATTCAGTCTTTGCTTTGATTAATTGTAGACAATGTATGTCCATCTTCAGGCCAAAATAAATCTCTTCCGTTTATTTCAAGAGCATATTTCTCTCACTGAACATCACATTACACCCACGATGCTTCCTCAATTCTTATTCAGATATTCAGAGATGTTCCTTCTCCGAAACATCATATTGGCTGCAGAGACAGCATGAACTGCCTTTCACACCCTGTATATAGTGGCCTGAAATATGAATGGTGATTCCATGCCAGAAGGTAGGCTGGGACATAAATAAAGCATCTGACGGATGTTACTTGTTGGCTGTCACACTTTGTGCTGGGGTCATTCAAAGTGCTCCCTCAATATTGCCCCTCTGGCAGCTCCCGCTGAAACATGCTGACTACAGCAGTGCTTCTCGATTCAATGTTTGCTCTGCATCCTTCCATCCTACTTCTGTATCTTTGAGCCAATCTTTTCATTTGTGCTGGTGCTGTCAGCTACTGCGATTGATAACATCTCCTTCGGATCATTGTCAGAAACTGTGCTTTGTACCCTGACCTGAAGTTCACAGCGTCTATTCAGAATGTGTTCAGATACAGCAAGACTGTGCTAATAGCACTCTGCTGAATTTCTGATGTACAGATCTCTGCCCATAATTGAGTGGTCAGTAACTGTATTGCTGTTCATGACAATATATTGATTATCATATTAATTTTGAAATCAGTGTCACTAGTCAAATACGCATAGTTTCAATTTCCCATTGGTTGCACATGAATTTGCTGAATTGTCCAGCATCTACAATGAACTGGTACCAAGTTAGAACCAAAGCAGGAAAATCAAAGCCACTCAGTTCAATGGACAGAAATGGCAGTGAGAGTAAAGGGAAATTTGATGCATTTTACAAATTAAATGTGTTGCATTAATAATTTTGATTATTCACATGTGAATAATCCACATATGTTTTAGTGTATTTTATTTCTTCCTTATTGCCTTAACATTTTAATAAATTGTTTTAGAAAATCAATACTTCATTCATTATTAACCATTTCTGAACGCTTCTGAACATCAGGATAGTCTGCGCTTACAAGATTTTTAAAAAGCCTTAAGTTTATTATGACACTTCAGCTTTAATCTTAATGACGTGTGTGTTTTCTTCTTTGTAAAATTGGGTTTTTCTTATGATCCAAAGACAATTCTAGTCCAAGAACTTCGTGTGCTGCACGGTTACTCCATCAGTGAGCTGCTCGTTGATCGGAGTTGCTGGACTGGTGTTGGCGGCAGAGTCAGCCAAGGCATTGAAGGGGCCGGCCAAGATGTTGGAGGAGGAGCTGGTTGGGAGACATTTGGGATATTGAGAGAGCCTGCTGGGATGTCGGAGGAGCTGCTTTGGCTTCGGAGGAGCAGATCTGGCAGTGGACCTTGTTGCTCCCTGCTACTTGGAAGCATCAGAGTTGGCGCAGTATAACCATGGGAGATTGTCTCGGACATTTCACTTGTGATTGCAGAACTCTGTTGGACAGTGATAATGTGAGTTGCCAAAGGCCTATTACCCTTGTCTGGTGGAGGGACAGATGACACAGAAGCTGTATAGCCTCGATTGTAGCGAGGACAAGGCCTCAGGCTGCAGACCAGGTGATAAGACGCGGAGACATTACAGTGTGGTGTCCGCACAGCTGGGGCCTGGCTTCTCCCATCAGTGCTGCCCTCCCATGTTCAAACGGTGGAATGACAATCTGGATTGTGTGTGTCTGCACACTGCCAGGTGATTGCACCATCGATTGCCAGTCATTGTCACTCAGTGTCTTAGACTAAATGTAAGTTTTGTTTTGAGTGAGTATGCTTCTTTGCTCATTATTTTGAATGTTTTGCACCTCAGTGCCAGAGGAACACTTTCTTGTTCAGCTGTATCTATGTATGGTTTGAACGATAATTAAACTTCATTTGATTTGATTTTGATTTCTAATCTTTTTCTCAGAGTGTATAAAATGATTAAAGAGCTGGTTATTTAGTGTGCTTTTTATTTTCTGGTTTGCAGTCTGGAAGAATTCCTCATCGTGGTTGGCTTCTTAACTTACTTGTTGGAACTATAATTCTGGTCAGCGGAGAGTAAAAGCCAGACCACAGAGATGGCTGGACCCTTCTAGGCATCGTGCTTTTACTCGGCAATCAGTATCACATTGCCATTGACTGTACAATTGAGGTCATTACTCTTTCTATTCAGTAGATAACAACTTCCGTGACACATGCTTTGGGCAATATTACAAGTCTGTAACATTTCTAAATGATTGTTTCATAACATCTATATTCAAGCATTGATGGTAAGCTATATAAATAACAAAGAAATGTAGCTTGTCCCCACTTTACCAGGAAAGAAAAAAAATTGTACCAACAAATGGTTAATTTCTCAATGTATCATACAGCAAAAAAATGCTCCTGGCAGAACAGGAAAGCTAGTTACTGCACCTGATTGTTCATTTATTCTGTGCAATCATCAGTGTAGAAAGCGATGGTGTGTTTGTATCTAAATGCAAATGATTTTGTTTAGAATATGCTCATCCTCAGAATATGATTTTCAATCCTTTAAATGTAAAATTAGAAGATGCTTTCTTTTGTCCATTATCTTTCCTGAGAAATTTGGCAAATTCAGCATATATTACTGGAAAGTGCATAGATTAGCCTAAGCAATTCCCAAAGTACTGCATATGAGAGCTTATGACATATGGCTTATGGCTCAAAAAGCATTTAGCTTAGTCTCCCCTGTGAAAGCTGCAGTTGTACATGTGATGCTAAATAGCTCCAAATGAAGTGAAACAGACAAGAATTGGAACAAGATTTGGAACAAAGAGATAAAATTGTATTGTTTAAATCACAGAAAACGAAAATATAAATTCCGCAGCAGTACAGAAATGATTCATGTACAGTGCCTGAGCAAAACATGGATAATAGCCATTACTTTGCTGATTTTATTACATATTTTACTCTTCATTAATATATTTAGCTATGTACATTCTAAAGTAGCTTTGGCAATTGTTCTGCCTTGGCTTGCTTAATGGCACGGAGAAAGATTCATTTGCTATTCTAAATTATCTGTAGAGTAAACAAATCAGATCAGTCTTTGTTTGGCTCAGTAGCATCATTGTTATCTCTAAATCAGTAGGCTGCGGGTTCAAGTCCTGCAGGAAGATGCAAGTTCAATGGTCCATGCCTGTATGAGAATAAGGAAGCAGAGTTCTGCATGGACTAAAGCGATGTTAGCTGGAGCCCCACTTGCTGTTCAAGTTGACTGCACTTTTCCCATGGTCACATTGACTTGGGCAGTCCTGCAGGTCCAGCTGTGTTCAACGCATCACAGTCACAAATGCCCTGTGAAGAGAACTGGCCCAGGACTGGTGACGAAGCCTTGGGGCTAAGTTTTCATTTGACAAAGGCCTTTAAACTAATTTTAAACCTAAGTTGATCAGAAATTTAAAATAGTTCTAAAGGGTTTAAGTAACATGACAAACATTTTTAAAACAATAAAATTTTAAAAACATTCTCGCTTATCATTACAAACAAATTTGATAGCCCCATTGGAAGGGAAGGGATGGGAGTTGTGTGATGTACACTGGCCATCCCTGGTGTAAAGCCGAGGGACCAGTGCGCCAACTCTGAACTCAATGCCTATTCCAACAGCACGGTGGGTGCTCAGTTATACCAGCATGAGACATTCAGCATGGCCCTGACTTCTGCAGGAGAGCATACAGAACTGCACACTGCCATTTGCTGGTGGTTTCTGCTGAAGTACAGCATGATTTAATTAAAGATCATGACAGCTCTTCATATTACTGTCCTCCAGCAACCTTTACCTTAACAACAGCATAGACTACGAAAAGGATCAGTCTTTCAAAACAATACTATTTATGACCATTATGATTGCTTACAGACTAGAAGTGCTTTAGGATTTTGATAAGAGGCACATGAGTATAAAATCTTTGTTTTATTGGATGTAATATTCACTTTATTAGCTACCTGCATGTCCTGCATGTAATAAAGTGGCCAATGAGTGTATATTTAAGGTCCTCTGCTGCTGTAGTCCATCCACTTCAAGGTTCGATGCATTGAGCTTTCAGAGATGGTCTTCTGCACACAACTGATTATTTGAGGTACTGTCGGCTTCCTGTCAGCGTGAACTAGTCTGTCCATTCTCCTGTGACTTCTCTCATTAACAAGGCATGTTTTGCCCATAAAACTGGTGATCCCTCGCTGTTTTTTTTTGTTTCTCACACTATTTTCTGTAAACTTCTCACACTATTTTCTGGAGAATCTTATGCATCAAAATCCCGGGAGGCCAGCAGTTTCTGAGATACTCAAATCACCCTGTCTGGCACCTACAATTGTTCCACAGTCAAAGTCACTGAGATCACATTTTTTTCCCATTCTGATGTTTGGTCCAAACAACAACTGAACCTCTTGACCATGCCTGCATGCTTTTATGCATTGAGTTACTCCACATTTTGAATTGATTCGCTGATTAGATATTTGCATTAACGGTAAAGGTGTACCTAATAAAATGGCCAGTATCTACAGGAGTATACGTCCAAACTATACATTAGATCAAGTCAGTTGGCCTTGCATGAAGGCAGATTTATTTTGTTGGCAAGCATTACAACTTTGTCAAAGTTTATCTCTCAAGCAAAAGTTTATGTTTGTGCTGTATACATCGACCATTCCTGATTGACTGAACGCAAATTCAGAAACTGAAATATTGACAGACAGGGACACCTAGTTCCAAGTCAGAAACATGCTGAAACATGCATTTGGTCCAGTTATGGCTCCAGAGAATATGCCCCCACCCCATCTTAACTCTATGGCACCTGCAGTTGATTGATTTTAATTCTGCTGGGCGAGACAAATATAAATATAATTGTCTTGGAAGTTACAGAGGTGGTGGAAGAAATCGCTGCAGTACAGATTCAACTTTACAGTTGGATAATTTTCTGCAGCAGGAAAGAAAATGTAATTTCAGAGAAAATGACACCAGGGAAAGCAATCAGTAGGTCTGCAAGTAGCACCAAGATGAATAAGCACAGAATGAATGGCATCAGTGGGTGTGCAATCAGAGACACAACAACACAAGAGCAGTCATGTAGGATTAAGCACAAGGGTGTAGCCCCCCGGCCAACCTCAGGGTCGCTCGGCTTGCTGTCGTCTAGGGAAACAGCCTCGACCCCGCCAAACTGAGTAATTAGTTTGTGTGGATGCTGTGTGAGGTACCCCACCCCACCCAAATAACAGACAATACACCAGATACGATTAAATGATTTACAGTTTATAGATATTACTGGAACTATATAATTAATAGAGAATAAAATATAAAAGGAAAATAAGAGGCGCCGCACTTATCAAGGTTCAATCTCTTTGTGCACAAACAGTTGGAGCTCAGGACCCTTCTTCTTCACCCTGCGACCCCTCGGACCACCTCGACCGGCCGCCTGGGACCAACCACGGTGGTCGACCAGATGATCCACACGAGTCCGTCTCTGTCTCCTCGCCGAACTCCTTCCTTGGGGTCTGACCCCACTAGTGGACATCACAGCACCTGGTCCATCCTCTGTCTCTCTCTCCCGCCTTCTGCCCCAAAACCCCGCACATATACAGTATCTTCAAATACAGCGAAAACATAACAACTATCCCAATTGGTTCGTAACATGTTCTTATCACACTCTAAACCAAAGCAAGCTGCTAGCGCAAAAACTTTCTCAGCGTTTAACATAACAAAGAAGCATTCCCAAGTATAACATAACAAAGAAGCCATTTTAATGAGCCTACGCAGTAACATAAGAGATGAAACCCCCTTTCAAGGGGTACAGTACATGGGAACTTCCTGATACTACTGCCATTACTGGAAGATCTTATTAGGCCAGCAAGGGAAGTAGTTGGGCTCAAGTCTGCAACTCAACAAAACTCTGGGCAGACCACACTTGGGATATTGTGGGCAGTTCAGGAGCGAGCCATACAAAAGGAAAGATGTGAATGAACTAGAAAGAGAATGGAAGGAATTAACCAGTATTGCACCTGAATTGGAGAATTCTAATTATGGGAACAAATTGGAAAAGGTGAACCTGTTTTCCTGCACATTGTGCATTGGTTGTTTGTCATTCTTTGTTTGTGTGTAGTTTTTCATTGATTCTATTGCGTTTCTTTGTTCTACTGTGAATGCCTGCAAGAAAATGAACCTCTGGATAGTACTTAGTGACATTATAAATTTAATAATAAATTTACTTCGAACTTTGAAGTGAAGGGAGCTGAAGGGCGACCTGATAGGAGTATATATGATCATGAGAAGATTAGATAGGTCAAGTAGTCAAAATCTCTATCCCATATTAGTGGTATCAAAAACAATAGGGCACAGTAAGTTTTTTTTAATCCAGAGAGTATTTGATATCTGAAACACCCTGTCAGAGGAAGAGATGGAATCAGATACAATTGCGATATTTAAAAGAGTGTCATTTACTTTGAAAGATATGGTCCTAAAGTGAAAAATTAGGATTATTTTACATAGACAAAATGGTTGGCATGGACATAAAGGGTTGAGGAACGTGGTTCTGTGCTGCACAACTCCCTACCTTTATGATTCAATAGGTGCATTTAATGTCATAGAAATGTATACAATATATATCCTGAAATTCTTTTTCTTCGCAGACATCCACAAAAACAGAGGAGTGCCCCAAAGAATGAATGACAGTTAAATGTTAGAACCCCAAAGCACCCCCCCAACTCCCACTCCTATGCATAAGCAGTAGCAAGGCAATGATGTCCACACACCCCCCTGCCCCACCCTCACCAGCAAAAAAAGCTTCTAGTTTATAATTAAGTGTAAAAAGTAACCGATATTTATATTAAAGCCATTTATGGATCTAAAACATCCACCTCAACACTAAATAAATGTCAGTGACAACCACATGTGAATAGAGTTACAAAATACTCGTGGACTAGGATGTTAACTGTCCTGTGCTATCACCAGTGGGATCATCAGTTGATCTGCCACCTGTCTTCAGGAGTTTCGGTCCGCTTATGATCAAGACTCCCTCGAGGTGGTGGGCCAGCAGTGCTAAAGCACCACCTCCCCCTGGTGAGTTTAAAACCTTGGCATCTGCCTCTATCAGAGTTGTTGGTCACTTCCATCCAACAGATAGCCTGCTCTTCAGGTGTCTATACAACTACTGAAGGGTTTGCAAGATATGTACGCACTGTCTGACTATTTGCCCCTCTGGACATACTTGGTCCACACCCATGCTGATCCTTTCTCTACTGCCTCAGCTACAGCCCTGCTGGTTGACTTGATTTCTCTTCTGGTGAAGCCAAGGTCACGCAGCCACTTCTGGAAAGTGAACGCAATAAACCCATGGCAGCCTACTTGGAATGGATGGCATGAGACCTTCCACCCTCTGTCTTTGCACTCTGATCTTAACTCTGCATACTTGGTTAACTTGTGCTCATGGACTTCATCGATGTTGTCTTCCCAGGGACTGTGAGTTCACTAATAACCACTTCTCTACTGGTGTCAGACCATACGATTATATCTGGACGCAATGTTGTGAAAGCTATTTGCTCCGGGAAACTGCCTTCCCCGTCCAGGTCGGCCTTGACACACCAATCATTGGCTGAAGAAAGTATGCTTGATCGTGGGCTTGCGCTGTACACCCTTGACTTGGAGCCTTCTTTCACAAATGATATGCGATGTTCTGTGCAGCATGGGGCATGAGATAAGTTGTGCTGAAGTACTCTCTGCTCAACCGCTTCTGTTACAACTTTGAGAACGTTGTTATGTCCCCAAGTGTACATGCTGCTGGAAAGATTGACTCTGCATGCACTCAAAATATGTTGAAGTGTTCCCTTCTCGCCACAAGCAGCACACCTGTCTGTCTTATCTTCATACCAGGTACTGAGGTTGGCAGGTGTTGGGAGCAGATCGTACACTGCTCTGCATAGAAAAGAAATGCGAAGCGGTTCCATCTGCCACAGAACATTCCAAGATAGACGTCGTTGTTCAACACTTTCCCACCGGGTCCAAGCCCCTTGTTTGGCCAGGCCCTGTTTTAGTTAATCTCTTCTCCTCTTCTACCTCTCGTATTTCTTGTGTTACAAGCTCACGGTGCTCCTTACCTCTAGAAGATGACCACAACTTGTGGGTTGTCCATCCAAGTCCCTGGCGGCTTAGCTGGGTAGCCCCAACTGTCTCCTTGTGCTTCAATTTAGACTCTGCCTCATCAACTGTTACACGGGCTGACCACTTCCTGCCTGATCTCACATCCGGCTGGGTGTTCTTGATGACAGGGTCTTTTGAGTCTCGAAGCAGCAAGAATGATCTTACCTTGGCTACCTTGACCTCCTCAACAAGGGATTGCACTGGGATGGTAAGCTTTGTCTGGCTACTGTGGATTGCAACATTGGTGAGGCTGCTCGGTACTCCAAGCCACTTCTTCACATACTTGTTGATCTTCCGTTCCATTGCCTCAACATGGGACATTGCCACTTCATAGACAGTTAGTGGCCACATTATCTGTGGCATCAGTCCGTACTGCAAGCACCACAACTTCAACTTGCCAGGCAAGCCACACTTGTCAACAGACATCAGACCTCTGCTGATCTGTTCTCCTGTCTCTTGAACCGTCTTGGTGTCTCTCAGCTCCTCTGTGCACCATCGCCGGAGGCTCTTAACTGGTTGGTCCTGAATGGATGGAATCCCCTCTCCACAAAGGGTGAAATGAAAGTCAACCAGCTTTCCTCTCCTAAGAACAAGGCTCCTTGACTTCTTGGTCTTGAACTTCAT
This sequence comes from Mobula hypostoma, assembly GCF_963921235.1. NCBI lineage: Eukaryota > Metazoa > Chordata > Chondrichthyes > Myliobatiformes > Myliobatidae > Mobula > Mobula hypostoma. The sequence continues at coordinate 137,107,619 of NC_086103.1, forward strand.
TCTTCCCCAATCCATTAGCTCCTCAAGTCTAAATAGTACATTTTCCACTGCCTCCGTGCTGGGACTCAAAGGGGTAAGATTGTCCATGAAGGCTCATATTGGTGGTAACTCCCCTCCGTCATCAAGTGCGACACCTGGTCCCACTGATTCTGCAGCCCTCACAATAACCTCCATGGCTAACACAAAAAGGATGGGTGAAATTGCACATCCCATTGGGATTCCAACATCCAAGCTCTGCCACCTAGTTGTAAACTGCCGAGTGGAAAACCTCATCCGGAAATCGTTGTAGTACTGCATAACAAAGTTCCTCACCTTAGCAGGAATCCATAGGAATTCCATCGCAAACTCAATCAGGACATGGGGAACAGAACCATACACATTTGCCAGATCAAGCCAAACTACAGCCAGATTTCTTCTCAACTTTTTTGACTCCTGGATGGTGTGCCATATAATACTAGAATGTTCAAGGCATCCTGGGAAGCCTGGTATTCCTGCCTTCTGCACAGATGTATTTACTAATCCATTCTCTATCACAAATGAAGATATTCTTTCTGCCAGAATGCCAAACATAATCTTCCCCTCTACATTCAGGAGTGAAATTGGTCGGAACTGATTCAATGTAGAAGGATTCTCTTCCTTCGGGGTGTATACTCCTTCAGCCTCACTCCATGACAAAGGAACAACACCTTGTCTCCACTCCACCTTTAACAATGTCCACAAGTATTTCCTCAGCTGTTCACACTTCTTGAACACCTTATACGACACTCCATTAGGTCCTGGCACTGAACCTGACCTTGCCTTTCTGATGAACTGTTCGACTTCTGTCAGTTTGGGTTCTGACAGATCGAACTTCACTCCTGGCCTGGTAGGCTTCACAAGCCCTGAAATGTCAAGCAAAGGGGCCTCCCGCTGTTCGTTAGAGTAAGTGCTTGCCAGGTGATCCTCAAGTTCTTGTTGAGAGATGTTAAGCTGCCTGCTCTTACTTTGTTCAAACAGTTTCTTTGTGAACAAGTGAGGGTTCACAAAGAACGACTTCCTTGCATTCTCTCTCTTCTTTCTCTTTTTACGTTGTGACTCTGCACGACTCAGTGATGCTAACTTTATTCGAAAATACTCTCGGAGATCAGCAAGCCCTGGCTTGTCACCCTCACTTGTTACCTTCCACCTCTGTCTCAACGATCTAAGCTCTCTCCTCAACCTACTCATCTCCTTCTGGTGCCTGCTTGGTTACTGTGTGGGCTTTGCTTTCTTCAACTCAACCAAACCAAACCTGTACTTTCCAACATCGTAAATCATATCGCCCATCACTTCCAACTTTCTCTTTGATGTTCCCCTGAGAGTGCTCTCCAACATCATACTGATATCCTCATCAAATACACGCCAAGCCTTCTCATCTGCCATTGTTGGCCACTTGACTTTCCTCTTCTTCTCTACCTCCACACCACCGCCATCATGCGAAGGATCTACCTGGGTACTGTGGTCTGAAACCAGACCTGGGTTATCTTTCGTCTGACCTGGAGTATGATGACTCTCTCCAGAGCAAATCACTGTGGCTTGTGAATCAATGGTTGAAAAGACCACATCATCTGTGCTTGGTGAAGTAATCTCATCTTCATCCACTGGGATGGAATAGCAGTTCAACTTTGCTTGGTGGACTTGTAAACCTTTAATGCTGGAAAATGCTCTCCCACATCAACACACTGGACACTCAGAACTTCTTATCCTAGCTCTTCGTTGTAGTCGTTCCCTATAATTAACTGTATCCGTCCGATTGGATGCATCATTCTCCCTCCCTCTCGGAGGACCCCGAGGGTATGTTTCTCCATGTAAACTAGAAGCTTCAAGAGGTGGGTGCTCTTCTGAGCTGGTGCCCGGACTGCCAATCCTGACACCCCCAGTGCCAGTCTTTCCTGGCTGTCCACTGTCTCTCCACGCCATCACCGGACTATTCCCGGTTGCCAACCAGACTATTCCTGGTCGTCACTGGTGTCCAGAACAAAAGAGTTACAAAATACACGTGGACTAAGTTGTTAACTGTCCTGTGCTATCACCAGTGGGATCATCAGTTAATCTGCCACCTGTCTTCAGGAGTTTCGGCCCGCTTATGATCAAGACTCCCTCGAGGTGGTGGGCCAGCAGTGCTAAAGCACCACCTCCCACTGGTGAGCTTAAAAACTTGGCATCTGCCTCTATCAGAGTTGTTGGTCACTTCCATCCAACAGATAGTCTGCTCTTCAGGTGTCTATGCAACTACTGAAGGGTTTGCAAGATATGTATACACTGTCTGATTACCTTCTCCTCTGGACATACTTGGTCCACACCCATGCTGATCCTTTCTCTGCTGCCTCAACTACAGCTTTACTTTATAAATAAAGTAAATCAATAAATGGAAGGTTTTATTTTAAATGGTGATAGCATGTTTAAAACCTATTCCCTTGGTAGGAATTCCAAGTGAATTATCAGATATTTGTAAGACAGTACAACCTGTGAGTGCTACTGACAAGCATTTTTTCCTCAAGCAGGACAGCTGGTACTCAGCTTGCTTGAGGTGTGGGTTACGTTGGGGGAGAAAGCTGGAATTTCTGTCCTAACCAGTGGATGGTGGCCAGGGAAAGGCCTGCGCTCAACTCGAGCAAATAGCCAAGATCAGCAAAGACTTCTCTTTTGGAAGTTCATACTCTCAACAGATCATCTAACTCAGGCTTTTTATATCTCTGCAGCCAAGAAGAAACAAAAAGCAAAAACAGAGATTAATAGAACTGATGCCAAGATCTTCAACAAAAGATCGGAAACGTGCAGAAACCTGCCAGTGTTTTTCCAGCTCCAGTACTTGATTTCTTTGCCCCTGTTGTGTTAACTCCAGGGTTTGGGTGCCACAGAGTTCAATGTCTGCGCTGTTCTGTAAGAAGTCTCTGTACGTCCTCCCCATGGAATGTGTAGGTTTTCTCCAGGTCCTCCTGTTTCCTCCCACTGTCCAAAGATGTACCGGGTAGATGAATTAGTCATTATAAATTGTCGCGTCATTGGGTTAGGGGTTAATCAGATTTGTCAGGGGTTGCTGGGGTGGTGCAGCTTGAAGGTCCAGAAGGGCCTTCTCTCTATTGTATTGCTAAATAACAATAAACACATAAAACTATAACTACAGATATAATAACTGATGAGTAATTCATAACTTACAGAAATGCATGCAGCACTGGAAGCATAATACACTCTAAAGAGAGGTAATCTTATCTAGGCCTCTCTTCCAATCATACATTTATCAGGAGTGCTGCATGCACACAGCCCCTAGCATTGTCAAGAATCCCTCCCACCTATCCCACAATTTCTTTCATTCCCTGCCTTCAGGAAGGAGTTAGTGTAGCATTAGGACAAGGTCTGTTCAGATGGGTAACAGTTTATTCCTCCAAGTCGTGACACTACTGAACTCTCTCTCACCACCCAGGTCTCACCACGTATGAGGGGCTAATAGCATTATACTGTATCGTATGCACCTTATGCTCAATGTCAGTCTCATGGAATGATTTTTATTATTTGTTAATTTATTTGTGGTACTATTACTCTATGTGTCATGTGTGATTTATATGTACTGTATTGTGCACCTTACTCAGGAGGACCATTGTTTCGTTTGGCTGTTTACATGTGTTCAGTTGAATGACAATAAACTTGAGCTTGCACTCGTAAAAATATCACTCCCAGGTTGAAAATATTAAAGTCAGTCATGTTAGAATGAAAAGTAGAATGCCAAAATGGCAGCATTTGAAAATGGCACAAAGCCAAGCCATAAAGGTTTAATAACTGATTTTAATAGCTCCCCTTGAGGTAGCTTCAGAAGGATTTTTCAACAAATTGAGATTTAAACAATCTGAGGCTTCATATTTGGTCTAAGAGAACAAAGGAGTCCATAGGATGGATTTTTAATGGAATACATTTACAGCCATTAGTTCAAGATTCAGACAGAGCAGGCCATCCTAAGGAGCAGCCAAACCGTGACTTAGAAAAGATTGAATCTTCCATGTACCAAATATTAATCTCAACATTCAAATAAAGGTAAGTAATCTTGATAGTAGTATTCAATAAGTAAATAAATTGTGCAAGTGTTGATGCTGTTAGAGTAATGGAATTAGCTCCACTGGTAGTTACTGCCTGTTGTCTGCATGGCAACATCATGAACCGGGCCAGTAACATCATGAACCAGGCCAGTAACATCATGGAAGATTCCACCCAATCTATTCATGGTCTGCTTATCCCACTCTTATCAGGGAGGAGGCTACATAGCATCAATGCCAGGACCACCAGACTCAAAATCAATTACTTTCCCCAAGTAGTAAGGCTGATCAACACCTCCACCCAATAATACACCCATCCACACCCTAACCACCATTGCCTTATCATTTCCTGTCAAAGTCACCTTATGTACAGACACTCCTATGCCTAATATCACTTTATAGACATACAGTCAATCTATGTATATAAGTTATCTTATGTATTTATATTTATTGTGTTTTATTACTGTGTTCTTTACCTTACTGTGTTCATTTGTGCTGCATTGGATCCAGAGTAATAATTATTTTGTTCTCCTTTACACTTATGTACTGGAAATGACATTAAGCAATTTTGAGTCTTGTCTCACAACCTAAAGAGAACATTGACCTTCATGGATGCATTCTGTAAGCAAAACTCCTACGTAATTACTCCCAGTCGTGCTTGTGTTGGTGATAGCAGTTTAGTACATTACTGTTTCTCAGGTACGTACTAACAGAAGATTTCGAGTGAAGGCCTGTGAAAGTTGTAGTCTGTATTACCCTCATTTTAGCAATGGAAGTAGTAACTTGGTGAGTAACATATTCTCCTGTCTTGATGCTTCTATGACTGTCAGGAACACTACCTCCCTAGCCAAGATATCATGTGCTTCTTTCAGCCTGCTCAGTGCATGAAGTTTTGGAGCAACCATTATAGGCAACTAAAACAGAAATAAATCACTGAGACAGAAGGCACAGATACTGCTGCAATGTTATGGAAGTGGGATTAGCTGCCAACGTGCAGTTGACAAACGGTGCAAGTGGGATAAGACAGAATCAATAAGTATTTTGTGAGCAGATGCACACCCCATCTCTTAGGAAGACCTGAAGCCTGAACTGGAAGTTCTAATGCCCCATTAAGAGAACGGTTTAGTGGACAGCCCAAAATGTCAGTGTGGTGCAATGTCACAGATTAGCCATCTCGATTTTTGTGCAGAACACACACATACACAGGCATCTTCGTGCCCTCACACACTTTCACAGTCTCGTCCTCTTACACTTTCACACCCTCTTAATCTCTCACTCTCACACAGATTCCCTCGCTCACATATACTCTCTCTTTCACACACACTCACACTCAGCCTGGTAAAAATCAATAATAAAAAAAGCTGCTTTATGGGGCTGCACTTTCATTGTGGATGAAATGAGTTATACAGGGGAAATCATAAATGATTAACCAAACAGCTAAAAAGGGCAGAACTGTATGAATTCTGACAATTGGTCTTCTAACAAAGACCAAATTACTATACATATCTGGTGTTGCTCACTGGGCAATTTTAAGGAACCAAGGTCTAAATTCATACAACCAAACTGTGCCAATCTGAAATGGTAATCTTGATGCAAACCTGATTATCAATAATTCATCTACAAATGTTTGTAATTTTTAATCACTGTGAAATTACTGAATTCTGGATAAATTGTCCTTCATTTAGTTTCTCAATTATAAATGTAGCCACAACGTTTAGCTATTGCTAACTACAGTCTAAGGTTAATAAATAACAGATTGTGCATGATTTGTCCGATTTCTCTGATTTCCCGGTAACTGATTGATTCACTTAGCACTTTACTGTGATCGCAAGTGGATATGAATAGGTTAAATGTTAATTAATGAACTTGTATGATATAACATGGTTTGGTAGGACAAACCTTGCCATAATTCACATCTGTTTCAGGCCACACTGTAACTGGAAGGGAAGAGGTTAATGAGAGAAATTTAGCCTTTGTCATTGATATTAAACACATGATATAACAGCAGCTGAGAGCTGTATTCTGCTACTGAAATTTATAAACATCAATGGCATTTGGCTTCAGAAACAGGGTGTAACACATAAGCACTGCTGTCTAGGTCATTACGAATGTATGAGTGAAATCTGCATTTCTACACAGACTCACTGGGAGTAGTTTTGCATCGTAGTTTAAAATGGGAGCAGCTTATGTTGCAAGTCACTTTATTTCAGTCAAATTGTAATAAAAAAGAGCTGTAAAATAGGTTGATCCATTGGTGTTCACCATTTCCACCATCAGAGAGAAAGACAGCCCACAGTAAGTGGAGCATATTTGCAGATATTAACCCTAAAAACATCTGCAGCTTCAGGCAATTTCCCTGAAATGCATAATTTTGTTAAGATTCTGATTCACATTACTCAAGAGTCAGAATGCTTTATTACGAAACAATTAATGATCTAGAACAAAAAAGTTGCAGAATATTGTATTTAATTAATTTATGTTTTCTTCTTTCTTTCTCAACATAATGATATCTGTTTTCACTGGCTCTGGGAACCAGGTAATTATTGCTTATTTGGAACTGCACTGCTAAAATTATAGCTGACAAATTGCTGTTAAAATGATGCTGTGGGTAATAGTGCCTGCTGTTATTTAAATGTAAGTGCTACAGTAATTTCAGGCAAGGACAGATGTGCAATTAAGCACAGAAATTAAAAAGATACTATTGAAGTTGCTACTGGAGTTAAATTGCTCCAACTTTCAATACAGAAAAATGACATATTTGTTGTTTCTCCTCAAATAACCACACTGCCTGATATTCTGGAACTTAAAAGATCGTTAAAAAATAAGCCTGCTACAAAAAGATAAAGCGCAAACACGAGGAAATCTGCAGATGCTGGAAATACAAGCAACACACAAAAAATGCTGGCGAACGCAGCAGGCCAGGCAGCATCGATAGGAAGAGGTACAGTCGACGTGTCGGGACGAGGGTCTCGGCCCAAAATATTGACTGTACCTCTTCCTATCGATGCTGCCTGGCCTGCTGCATTCAAAAAGATAAAGCATGTTATTTTAACTTGCATTTCCTCTCCATCAGGTGAGATATTAACTACTGCAAAACAACCACACTGAGACTAAACGTTAATTATTGGAAACATCGGGTTTCTTTCTTTCAGGCTTTAGTTGGTGTTGGAGAAAGAACATAATATTTTTAAATGTCACATTTTATATTTTTCTTTCTGTCACTCTTTCTCTCAAAACTATTTATGTCCCTGATCTAGGACTTAATTCATAAGTTTAAGTTGTACTTACTTCTCACTCAGCACTTTTAATTTCAAAATCCTTTAGGATGTTTGGTTAACTTGGTACCTAGTTGATAGTCCAGTTCAATAAGTTCAAATATGCTTCATAGAGGTTACCACATAACTCTTATCTCACCTTTCCAGCAACTTGCTGGGCAAAGCGTTGCTGACAACAAACAGGCAAGAGCAATCTTGGCTGTCACAACAATTCTTGGTCCTATTTGTCCGATCAGCTTGTCATGTATGTGCACTCACTGGGTTTTCATAATCTCACAAATTCCTTTGTAGAGAAGACCAGAAATCCATAACAAAGTCCAAAGGATGTAAGAACATGTGAAATAAGAGCAGGAATAGTCAATTTGGCCTTACAACCTTGACCCACTATTCATCAAAATCATGGCTTTCTACCTCAGCAGCATTCCCTGCACTGCTGATCTCTTTGTTTTTTGGATGAACCCAATGACAGCTTCCGTAGCTCTCATGGCAGAGAATTTCAAAGATTCACTAACATGGATTCTGAGACCATGGTCTGATTCTAGATTCCTCAGCCAGAGAAATATCAGGCAATGCGTTAAGCCCCATAAAAATTGTGTGTTTCAATGAGATCTCATCTCATTCTTCTAAATCCTAGAGAACAGAGCCCTATTCAAGTCAATCTCTCTTCATGGAGCAAACCTGCCATCCCTGATCTAAGTCAAGTGAGTAGTCAGGTGACAGCTTTAGAGTTTCAATCATTGTTTACAACCAAAAGTACATCTGCTACTTAGCTGAAAGTTATTTTTCAGTCAATGAAGCTGCAGGATTTCCAAGACTAAGCTGATTACATCATGAAAGTGAACAGTTAATCCCGATGGCACTTGTTTCGGGATAATATCTGTCTCCTCACTCAACAAGATAATTTGTCAAATAATACTGGCAGTGTCAAAGTGAGGTATTATCTCATTATCAGTTTCCCAGAGATTAAAAACTTATTTGAATCACCTTGACTTCAGTCTACTGTTAAGGGAAAGTGCAAGTGTTATCTTTTACAGTAACACTGCGTAATCTGGTGCATACAATATTACAGAATGAATTGATTCTCTGCTCCAGTCACACATAATTGTCTAAATTTATATTCTTGGTGCAAAACATTACCACCCTGTTAAATCATCACAATGTACTGACAACTGAGATAAAATAAAATAAAACCTTCAAATATCACTCTGATTAGGTTAGGCATATCTGTAATGTTACATTTCTACTCCCTTAAGCTGTGCTTGTCTTTGATCACTTGAGGCTGAAGGTTTATGATACAGGTACAGTTTGGTGGTGCCAATCTCAGTTATGAACATGGTAACATACATTGAATTTTTGTAAAAAGATCAGACCTTCACCTTGGTTTAGAGTCACATGTAGTTGATATAACCATATAACCCCATAACAATTACAGCATGGAAACAGGCCATCTCAGCCCTTCTAGTCCATGCTGAACTCTTACCCTATCCTAGTCCCACCGACCTGCACTCAGCCCATAACCCTCCATTCCTTTCCTGTCCATATATCTATCCAATTTAACTTTAAATGACAACATCAAACCTGCCTCAACCACTTCTGCTGGAAGCTCGTTCCACACAGCTACCACTCTCTGAGTAAAGAAGTTCCCCCTCATGTTACCCCTAAGCTTTTGCCCTTTAACTCTCAACTCATGTCTTCTTGTTTGAATCTTCCCCACTCTCAATGGAAAAAGACTAACCACTTCAACTCTATCAATCCCCCTCATAATTTTAAACACCTCTATCAAGTACCCCCCTCAACCTTCTACGCTCCAAAGAATAAAGACCTAACTTGTTCAACCTTTCTCTGTAACTTAGGAGATGAAACCCAGGCAATATTTTAGTAAACCTCCTCTGTACTCTCTCAAATTTATTGACATCTTTCCTATAATTCGGTGACCAGAACTGTACACAATACTCCAGAATTGGCCTTACCAATGCCTTATACAAATTCAACATTACACCCCAACTCTTATACTCAATGCTCTGATTAATAAAGGGCAGCATACCAAAAGCTTTCTTCACCACCCTATCCACATGAGATTCCATCTTCAGGGAACTATGCACCATTATTCCTAGATCCCTGTGTTCTACCGCAGGTTGCAGAATAATAATACGTTGTCATATTTCTTCTGTCTTTTTCTATATTGAAGATGACTCAATGTGAAGAAAACATTGCCTAACTTCAATGTGAACTTTGTTCCTTCATCTTAATTTACTCCCATCTTCAAATGCCTGCATGGTTTTGAGTAGGTTTTTCCCATTGAACCGAAGGCCAATTTTACATAATGAGCTGATTTACAATTGTAGTTACCACAGGTACCTTGCAGCTCGTTAGGACAATTAGATCATCATATTTTCTTCCTCCTAAAAAGTGATATGAGCAGAACTCGTAGTACCAGACAGCTTGAGAACTAATTTTCCGATTGGTTTATACTAGAAATAGCTAGTGGCAAATTAACTAAACTTCTGCCACATGTATGGCATTGTTTTGGTCTTTGGCATCATTTCCAAAATTCTTTGCCTTATATTTATAGATATGGTGTTTCATTTCTAATGGGTACATGGATGCTTATCTGAAGACAATATTACTATTTCTTAATGATTTATTTACGGCAACCTCAGTTTAGTGCTCATGCTCAAATTACAACAGTACTCTGAGGGATTCTAATTGGTTAGCACATGTAAATAATGGGTTTCCAGTTTAGTAGTTTGCTGAATGGGCTGACAGGACTTCCCTTCTCCAACGCCTACCTGCCCAGAACTTTCTTTGCAGAAGACAGAATGAGCCGATTCTCCACAGCCAGCTCTGACAGCCATGTGGGTCTTAACCAGTGCATCAGTGGGATCCACCCTTCAGAATATTGTGACGGCCTTTGATGGCTGGTTTATCTGAAAGACATTGGTCAGAGATATTTAAAATGTATTCAACTATAGTTAAATAACTAAATTTTGATGATTAATAGAAAAAATATGCAAATATGTTCAATTACAATAAAAGCAATAGCAAATAATTAGAGACATTCAAATAAAGTAAATTAAAGTAAGATCATTGTACCTGCCTTTTTCTGGAGGGTTAGTGATCCTGTTCAAGGGGTGGGGTGGGGGGTGGTGTGTCACCACCTACCCTTGTGCCAGCCCTGAGCTAAAGCAAAGTGGAAGGTCAGCTATCCTGGCATCTGATCTTCGGCTTGTTTCAGAAACCTGCACATGACTGAGACGAATGACTACCTGCCGGCAGTTCTCAACTGGACCTTTGGCTGTTAGCTTGATTCTGCCTGATTCAGCAATGGTGAACTAGTGCGCAAATGTCAGTCTAAGGATTGTAGAATTATTACTCATTTTTATGCAGAACCTAAGGATTGAGGATGACTCTTTTTCTCTTTTTTTAAGAGTTCTGATTAATGAAACTGATGTGGTAATCACTGACTCTTCCACAGCTGGGTGAGAAGATAGTTTGTCAAGTGGTGAAATCCTATGCACTCTCAATGCCTGAACACAAGGTTCTCAACACGTAGTGTACTGCAGGCACCAATGGCTCAATGGGAGGGTTGCACTGAAGGCTTTGAGCACATCACTGAACTTCTTCCTTTATCTGTTTTTCAATATTTTTCCATGATGGAGCTCAGAATAGAGTATGTATTTTGGGAGACTGAGTGATAAACAATTAGTAAAGCAATGACAGCTTGTAACATAAATATGAGTTAAATATGGTATTTGCTATTAATTATTCTTTGCCTGATGTATTACATCTCGCAATATTTGTACCTGAAAAATTTGAAATGATTGTTCAACTTACAGACTGATGTAATGGCCAATGTTGTACCAAGTGCTTTATATTCCATCCATGTACAGGCTAAACTAAATTGCTTTTTGTTAGTGACTGTTCAAGTATCAATGCGACTCCATCCGGCCTGATGATAATAATTTTGCATTCATTTCTGATTGCAAATATTGCATTTTTCTCACAAAATTACTTTTCCAATATTATTGTAAAATACCGAGTGTTGTGTTCTTTGTACCGTGGGTTACTAAGAACAAACCATATTCTGGAAGAATTAGAACTAGAACTTTTATTTACAACAGCAAACAGCAACCGTGTTTCTTACAGCCATGCTTTCTAGATCATTCTCTCATTTCTGCACCTGCTCAGAACTCTGTCCAATCATGTCCTTACACGTGACACGTGATATCACCACATCTTCCTTTCCTTAAAAAGAAAAACAATTAGCAACGTTAAACAAACAAATGTATAATTTAACATGTCTCTGTCAGTCTTTCTGGGGGTTTACGGACATGAGTAGACCTTCTAAGTGGTTCACACAGTTCTTGTGTTTCGTTGTTATTTTCATGTTTTGTCTGGTCTGCATCAGTTAACTGAAACTCTGAAGTTAGCTCTTTCTTGAGGTCTTTGTGATTTTCTCTTAACACTGCTCCTTCTTCTGTTTGGACCGTGTATGCTCTGGGTTGTACTTCTTCAAGTACTGTAGCGTTCTTAATCCCTTCCACTTCCATTTGTAATGAAATATGAATCTTCTTTTCTTCATCTAATTCATTCATTAACTGTGTAATTTCTTTTTTATGCTGAGACTTTATCATTTCAATAAACTTCTCAATTCCTTCACTTGTGCTTTCACTTCTTCAGTTGGATCACTATCCAGGATTTATACTCTTTTCACCAAATTCAGTCTCTCACAGGCAGATAAAGCCAGTATTGACTGTACATTCTTTGACAGCACCACAGATGAAAGCATGTGCACAATATTTTTGTGTGATACTTTTGCCACACATGTTCCTTTAATTGGAATGTCTGCACCTGAATATCCAGTCACTTTTATATTTGTCTTATGTAACTTTGGTCTTGGCTTTAATGCATTAAACGCAGATTCTGAAAGGACATTTACTTATGCTCCAGTATCAAGTTTAAACAGAATATTGTTTTGATTTACTTGGAATGGAATAGTCCAGTCATTCTTACTTTGTTTGTTTTCACAAAGCACAGCTAGATAAAACTCCTCACGTTCATTTTCAAGCACTGCATTTACTCATTTTATTTTCTTTCTACTTCTGCAACAGCATGAAAAATGATTACTCTTACTGCAGTCGTTGCACATTTTCCCATATGCTGGACACTTTTTTGGCCGACGTTGCCGCCCACAGCGATCACAATTTTTTTTCTTTCAGACAACGTCTTGCTCTCTGTTGGTTTCGTTGTTGTTTCAATATTTTTTCTAATATGTTCGCGCTTTACAGAGTCTACGTTGCAGTTCTGAATGAAAAGCTCTTTAGCCTGCGAGGTCACAGTTTCCGAAGCTTTGCTGAGAATCAAAGCTTTTTCCAAATTTACGTCTTGTTCTCTTAATAGTCTTTCTCTCAGACCATTATCCCGAATGCCGCAAACAATTCTGTCTTTAATGAGAGATTCTGTCAGTTCTACAAACTCGCATGTTTTACTGTGGTTTCTCAACTCCGTAACAAATTGATCAATCGCTTCAGCAACTGTCTGCTTACATGTGAAAAATATATATCGCTCATACGTCACATTATGCTTCGGTATACAAAAAGCTTCAAATTTGTCCATTATCACTTTTAGATTCAAATTATCTCCATTTTCAAAAGTAAAATGGTTATATACCTCTATTGTTTCATCACCTATTACGTGGAGTAGAATTGCAGCTTTCATTTTTACCATTTTATTATCTGCTCTGATCGCCGATAAATAAATTTCAAAACGCAGTTAAATCTTTTCCAGTTTTGAACTACATTTCCAGTCAGTTGAAGTGTCGATGGGGGTTGCAAAACTTCCATTTTTAAAGCTGTTAGCAAACAACGAAAAAGTTTGCCCTCTTTTTTCGATTATCTTCGCTTCTCCCATGTTAGCGAAACGTATTATTCTTCCAGACCGACTTCTGACACCATGTTGTATTCTTTATACATACCATGGGTTACTAAGAACAAACCATATTCTAGAAGAATTAGAACTTTTATTTACAACAGCAAACAGCAGCCACGTTTCTTACAACCATGCTTTCTAGATCATTCTCTCATTTCTGCACCTGCTCAGAACTCTGTCCAACCACGTTCTTACACGTGTCGCGTGATATCACCACACGAACGCAAACAAACTTTCAAAGATTCAAAGTACATTTAATATCAAAGTACGATGGATATGGATAAATTATACAACCTTGAGATTTGTCTGCTTATATGTAGCCATAAAGCAAGAAACCCAAAAGAACCCAATTAAAAAAAAGAAAGACGAACACCCTCTGCGCCACGAAAGAAAAAAAACACAAATCATGCAAGCAATAGAAGCAAGCAACAGCATTCCAAACCAAATTGAGTCCATAGACCCAAATCCCCGAAGCAGCAGGAGTACTCGAATGATTGTAAAGTGCTGGTAGAAATCTTAGTTTTTAAATAGAGAATAATGTCAAAATATAGGGCTATTTCAGCATATTATGTTCAAAGTTCAAAGTAAATTTATTTTCAAAGTACATATATGTCACCATATACAATGTTGAAATTAGTTTTCTTGTGGTCATACTCAATAAATCTATAATAGAATCAATGAACGACTGCACCGGCTTGGACATTCAACCAGCGTGCAAAAGACAACAAACTGTGCAAATACAAAAAGAAAGAATAAAAAAAATATATAATAATAATACAATAATAATGATAATAAAATAATAAATGAATGACTGAATGAATGAATAAATAAATAAATATATATATATATTGAGAACATGAGGAACAGGGAGATTCTTTGGATGTGATAGAGACACCCAGATGGTACGTTGCCTCTCGGACGGCAACACGTTCTCAACAGCACACGCAATCTCAATGGCTCTTCACACAGCCTTAGACCATCTGGACAATACAAGCGGTTATGTCAGGATGCTGTTCATCGACTATAGCTCAGCATTCAACACCATCATTTCCACAATCCTGATTGAGAAGTTACAGAACCTGGGCCTCTGTACTTCTCTCTGTAATTGGATCCTGAACTTCCACGCTGGAAGACCACAATCTGTGCAGATTGGAGATAACATATCCTCCTTGCTGTCGATCAACACTGGTGCACCTCAGGGTGTGTGTTTAGCCCACTGCTCTACTCTCTCTATACCCATTACTGTGTGGCTAGGCATAGCTCAAATACCATCGATAAATTTGCTGATGATGCAACCATTGTTGGTAGAATCTCAGAGGGAGATGAGAGGGCGTACAGGAGCGAGATATGCCAACTAGTGGAGTGGTGTTGCAGTAACAACCTGGCACTCAACATCAGTAAGATGAAAGAGCTGATTGTGGACTACAGAAAGATGAAGGAACACATACTAATCCTCAAGGAGCGATCAGACCTGGAGAGAGTGAGCAGTTTCATGTTCCTGGGTGTCAAACTCTCTGAGGACCTAACCTCGTCCCAACATATCAATGCAGCTATAAAGAAGGCAAGACAATGACTATACTTCATTAGGAGTTTGAAGAGATTTGGTATGTCAAAAAACTTCTAGAGTTCTGACAGGCTGCATCGTTCTCTGGGATGGGGGGGTGGGCACTACTGCACAGGACTGAAAGAAGCTGCAGGGGGTCATAAATTTAGTCGGCTCCATCTTGGGTACTAGCCTACAAAGTACCCAGGAAATCATCAAGGACTGGTGTCTCAGAAAGACAGCGTCCATTATTAAGAACCCCCCCAGCACCCAGGGCATGCCCTTTTCTCAATGTTGCCATCAGGTAGGAGGTACAGAAGCCTGAAGACACACACTCAGCGATTCAGGAACAGCTTCTTCCCCTCTGCCATCCAATTCCTAAATGGACATTGAATCCATGAACACTACCTCACTTTTGTAATATATACCATTTCTGTCTCTGCACAATTTTTATTCTATTCAATATATGCATACTGTAATTGATTTACTTACTTATTTACTATTATTATTTCTTTTTCTTCTTCTATATTATGTATTGCATTGAACTGCTGCTGCTAAGTTTACAGATTTCATGACCCATGCCAGTGATAACAAACCTAATTCTGAGATGCCAGAGTCAGGGATGTCTCAGACTGAGTCCATGGCATCCTCAAAGGTGAGGCTGAGCTGCCAGAACTCTTGTTACATATTGGTACCAACGACATAAGTAGACAAGATGAAGAAGTCCTGAAGAGCGATTTTAGGGAGCCACGTAAGAAGCAGAAAAAGAGGATCTTTCCAGGGTAGTAATCTCTGGATTGCTGCATGTGCTACATACCGGTGAGGGTAAACATAGAACATAGAAAAGTACAGCACAGTACAGGCCCTTCGGCCCACAATGTTGTGCCAACCCTCAAACCCTGCCTCTCATATAAGCCCCCACCTTAAATTCCTCCATATACCTGTCTAGTAGTCTCTTAAACTTCACGAGTGTATCTGCCTCCACCACTGACTCAGGCAGTGCATTCCACGCACCAACCACTCTCTGAGTGAAAAAACCTTCCTCTAATATCCCCCTTGAACTTCCCACCCCTTACCTTAAAGTCATGTCCTCTTGTATTGAGCAGTGGTGCCCTGGGGAAGAGGCGCTGGCTATCCACTCTACCTATTCCTCTTATTATCTTGTACACCTCTATCATGTCTCCTCTCATCCTCCTTCTCTCCAAAGAGTAAAGCCCTAGCTCCCTTAATCTCTGATCATAATGCATACTCTCTAAAGCAGGCAGCATCCTGGTAAATCTCCTCTGTACCCTTTCCAATGCTTCCACATCCTTCCTATAGTGAGGCGGCCAGAACTGGACAGAGTACTCCAAGTGTGGCCTAACCAGAGTTTTATAGAGCTGCATCATTACATCACGACTCTTAAACTCTATCCCTCGACTTATGAAAGCTAACACCCCATAAGCTTTCTTAACGACCCTATCCAGAATATAAGAATAGAATGATTTGGTAGGTGAATGTGTGGATGAAGAACTAGTGCAGGGAGCAAGGGTTCAGATTTATGGATCTTTGAGATCTCTTCTGGGGAAGATATGACCTGTACGAAAGGGACGGGTTACACCTGAACTTGAGGGAGTCCAATATCCTTGCGGGCAGGGTGGCCAAGCATTGTTCGGGATTGCTTAAACTAATTTGGCAGGGGGCTGGGAACCTGAGTGATAGTGCTGAGGATGAGGTTGTGACTAGAGTCCTTGGTGAGTATAGTTTGGACCCAGATGCTAGAGTATCTGAAGCGAGGATCAACATGTGGTCCCAAACTGGATTAAGAACTGAGAACAAAAGAAACACTAGACGATCGCATTAGTAGGGCTTATGGTTGACACCAAATCTCAATTCAGGTGCTGTACTCAGTACTCAGTTCTTGGCACCCAAAGCATGACTGCCGATAAGCAGGACCGTCCTGAAACCATTATCTGGAGAGTTACAGCATCTAAATCCCGGAAGCTGGCGTGACTGGGAGTGTCTCATCACAGAATCTCCTCTGCTACGGCTGACTCCTGACAGCTCTGGCTTCTCTGATTCTCCGAGAGACAGTGATGGTAGTCATGGCTGAAAGCCAGATCTAAGATGTCTTTTTCAAGCACCCAGCAGCTCTTCTCGGGTCTGAATCCTTCCCAGTCCACCAGGTATTGCTGAATACCCTGAACAGTATGTGAGAAAAACGCACATGGGTGCAGTTTATTATCCAAAGCTGGTCACTGAGACAACACTGCACTCAAGTCAGAGCCGTCCACGTCCACAATGAAGGGAAGGTCTGGGATAGGAGAAGCCAAGTTGAGACCTGATGTGAACCGCTCTTTAAACTCTGCAAAAGCAGGCTCTGCTTCAGCAGTCCAGACAGAAGGGCCAATGGATTTCTTAGTTAACACCGACAGGGGCATTGCCACTGAGCTGAAGTTCCTGATGAACTTGGTGTAGAGGTTTGTAAGCCCCAGGTAACATTGGATTTGTTGGACAGTGGATGATTGTGGCCAATCTTGGATTGTTTGGGTCTTCATAGGATCCATCTTGAGTTTGCCATTGGACATGATGAACCCCAAAAATGAAACAGTCATCACATGAAATTCGGACTTCTCCAACTTGAAATAAGGTCCACGATCTAGAAGCCTCTTTAAAATATCCATGACATGAGCTACATGCTCATCCATGGACTTCAAGAAGATTGAGATATCATCCATGAAGATGAAGACATACTTACAGAGAATATCACAGAGCTGGTAATTTATAAAGGCCTGAAAATCTACTGGAGAGTTCAAGAGGCTGAAGGGTATAACCGGGTACTTGTAGTGCCCTATCAGTGTATTGAATGCAGTCTTTCACTTATCAACCTTTCCCTATTTGAGCCAGATTGTATGCACTCCTTGGGTCTAGCTTAGTGAATACTTTTGCCCCTTGGAGAATCTCAAAGGCAGTATTCATGAGTGCAAGCAGTTACAACTCTTGACTGTTATGCGATTTAATCCTCTTCAATTAACATATGGCCGCAGGCTCCCATCCTTCTTTTGTATGAAGCAGAAGCCTGTGCTGGCTGGCGAGATGGAGGGCTGAACAAATCCCATAACAAGAGCTTCCTTTATATATTCTTCCATTCCACTTCTCTCTGGACCTAAGAGTACGTATGATCAACTTTGTGGAAGACAAGTGCCAGGCAGGAGATCTATAGAACAGTCGTAGGGTCAGTGTGGTAGAAGAGTCAAAGCCCTTCCCTTGGTGAAGACCTCTTCCCAAGTTCTTGTATATGGAAGGAACTTCGATCACACTGAGTGTTGCAAGTTCTTCTGAACCCACCTTCAAGACGACTCCTTCAAAGGGTGTTTCAGCCAACCTCTGAGTCTCCTCCTGAAGTTAACTAGACTCCATTGTATCCTCATGCAATGCCAACGAGGTGTTACAGATAGTCCTTGCTCCCCCAAGAGCAGACACTAAGGGTCTGCTTTTGGACATCTTCTCTTGAGTCGGGACCTGGCAGCTTCAGGTTACCTCACGCTGAAGTCTGTCCCCTTGTTGGTCGTTGGTCTCGGGGGAGTCTGGGGTCGGGGCACCACACCGCAAACATATCCTCTTACAATAACTGGACCAAGCAATGATTCTCCCCTCTCTCCAGTCCACGGATTGGTTACGCTGGGAAAGCCAAGTATACCCAAGGATCAGGGGGTATGAGGGGCTAGTCAGTGATGTAGAAACTAATGTCTTCCACATGATCCCCTGTCCTCATCTGCAACACAACAGTCTGTTGCTGGACCTGCCTGGAACCTACCGGGCATCCGTCCAGGACAGTTGTGGGAGAGAACTGACTCAACTCTCGAAGAGGTAAGTTGAGCTGACGAGCAGTTCCTATGTCCAGATAATTGCCCGCTGCTCCAGAGTCCATAAAAGCCTTCAGCTGCCTCAAGTTTTTACCCCAGGTAAACTCTGCCGTCAGCACGAAACCAGAATCCATGAGATTGGGAGTAGCGACCGTCGCCGTGACAGTCCTCTCGACACTGGATGGTCTTAGCGGTACTCCATGCAGCTACAGCTTCAGGCATTCGGCCTGCAGGAGACCTGTTTCCCCGCAGTAACAGCAGCAGCCTAGATTCCAAAGCTGGGACCGCTCATCGGCTGAGAGCCTCCTGTAACAGATCTACATGTGCTCGACAGAGTCCTGAGCAGGAGACAGGCTGGTCATGACTTGAGATCGGGGGTTGGAACTGCAATGGATTGAGGGCAGGCTCGGGCTAGCCCTCTTCAGCCTCATAATATAGTTTCTCTTATGGTCTGCCAGATGATTGTCAAGGCAGATAGACAGGTCGATGAAGAGCTCGAAGTCCCCTGTTGGCTCTCCCAAGGAGAGGCCCTATTTCAGTTGATCCTGGAGTCCGTGGCGGTACGAAGTGGTCAATGCTTCCCCGTTCTAACCACTCTCTGGCGCCAAACTTCAGAATTCAACAACGTAATCGGCCACTGACTGACTTCCCTGATGCTGCTTCATCAAAACGTTGCGGCTCTGTTTGTGCCAGTTGGATGATAAAAAGCCTTTCTCATGGTGGCCGTGAATTCCTCCGAATCCGCGCAAATCTCCGACCTTCATTCCCAATGTATGATGGTCCAGGCAAGGGCTCGCCCGGTCAGGATAGAGTCATGAAGGCCACTTTCCCGCACTCTGAAGTGAACTGGGACAGCTGGAGTTTGAACACCAATGAGCATTAAGTGAGGAAGCTGTGGCAAGAACTTGGGTCTCCATCAAATCTCTCTGGGGTCAGAAGATGTACTGGCTCCACAGAGTAACCAACAGCCTCACCTGAGCGACTCTGGCATCCTTCTTGTGATAGCTGGTAGACGGCAGCCTGGAAGTCGAGCATCTCCACGTTCTATCCGTAAATCCATAGGGATTGGTGCAATATCCAAAGAAAGGATCGAGACATGCTATCAAACTGGATTGAGAACTGAGCAAAAACAAATGCTAGATGATATCATTAGTAGGGCTCACGATTGAGCACCAAATCTCAGTTTGGGTGCTTTTAAATTCTCAAATTTTGGCATCCAAAACATGATTGCCAATTAGTAGGATTGTCCTAATGGGGCAACATCAACTATCCATCTCTGGAAACTTGAAGCGTCTAAATCCCGAAAAGTAGCGCAGTTGGTCTGGTAACGGAGTAGATGGCTTACAAACAAAGGCGATGTACAGTGAGACACCAAGCAAGGAGAGGCTGATGATAGGGCAAAATTGCAGTCAACAGGATGATATGCGATGTAAAAGGTGAAAAGCGTGAATACAGGACTGAAGGAGTTATATTTGAATGCATGCAGCATACAGAATAAAGTAGATGAACTTGTAGCAGTGTTATGGATTGGCATGTCTAATGTTGTAGGCATCACTGAAACTGGGGCTGAGAGAAGATTTTAGCTGGGAGTTGAATGTCAGGGGATATACATTGTATCGAAAGGACAGGCAGGAAGGCAGAGGGGGCAGTGTTGCTCTGTTGGTAAAACATGGAATCAAATCATTAGAAAGAGGGTGAGATAGGGTCAGAAGGTATCGAATCATTGTGGAAAGAGCTAAGAAACTGCAAAGGTAAAAAGACCCTGATGGAAGTTGTATACAGATCCCCAAACGGTAGTAAAGATGTGGCCTACAAATTTCAAAGGGAGATAGAAAATGCATGCCAAAAAGGCAATGTTGCAATACTCATGGGGGATTTCAATGTGCAGGTAGATTGGGAAAATTACGTTGGTGCTAGATCTCTAGAAGGAGGATGTCTGGAATGCCTTTGATGGCTTTTTAAAGCAGCTCATGTTGAGACCACTAGGGGATCACCTATTCTGGATTGGGTGTTATGCAATAAACCAGAATTCATTAGAGAGCTTAAAGTAAAGGAACCCTTGGGGAAAATTGATCATAATATAACCAAATCCATCCTGAATTTTGAGAAGGAGATGTATCAGTATTACAGTGGAGTAAAGGGAATTACAGAAGCATGTGAGAGGAGTTGGCCAGAATTGATTGGAAAAGAACTCCAGCAAGGATGAAAGCACAGCAGCAATGGCTGGAATTTCTGGAAGCACTTCAGAAGGCACAGGATATCTATATCTCAAAGAGGAAGAAAATGTTCTAAAGGCAGGATGACACAACTATGGCTAAAAAGAGAAGTCAAAGCCAACATAAACGTCAAACATAAAAAAAATAGTGGGAAATTAGAGGATTGGGAGGATTTTGAATACCAAAAGAATGCAACTAAAAACGTCATAAGTATGTAAAGATTGAAAACGAAAGTAAGCTAGCCAATATTATTAAAGAGGGTACCAAAAATTTCTTCAGATACATAAAGAGGAAAAGAGAGGTGTGAGTGGATATTGGACTGCTGGAAAACAATGCTGGAGAGGCAGTAATCAGGGACAAGGAAATTGCAGATGAACTGGAGAAGTATTTTGCATCATTCACTGTGGAAGACACTAGCAGTATAGTGGAAGCTCCAGGTGTCAAGGGCCATGAAGTGTGTCAACTTAACAATAATAGGGAGAAGATTCTCAGGAAACTGAAAGATCTGAAGGTATCTAAGTCATCTGGACCAGATGGTGTACACTCTAGGGTTCTGAAAGAAGTGGCTGAATAGATTATGGAGGCATTAGTAATAATCTTTCAAGAATCACTAGATTCTGGAATGGTTCCAGAAGACTGAAAAATTGCAAATGTCACTCCACTCTTCAAGAAGGGAGAGAAGCAATAGAAAGAAAATTATAGACCAGTTAGTCTGACCTCGGTGGTTGGAAAGTTGCTGGAGTCAATTGTAAAGGATGTTGTTTTGGGGTACTTGGAGGCACATGATAAAGTAGGCCATAGTAACCATTGTCACTTCAAGGGAACACTTCGCCTGACAAAACTGTTGGAATTCTTTGGAGAAATAACAAGCAGAATAGACAAAGGAGAATCGGTTGATGTTGTGTACCTGGATTTTCAGAAGGCCTTTGACAAGGCCACACATGAGGCTGCTTAACAAGCTACGGGCCCATGGTATTACAGGAAAGATTCCAGCATGGATAAAGCGGTGGCTGGATGGCAGGAGGGAAAGAGTGGGAATAAAGGAAGCCTTTTCTGGTTGGCTGCCATTGACTAGTGGTGTTCCACAGGGGTCTGTGTTGTCACTACTTCTTTTACGTTATATTTCAATGATTTGAATGATGGAATTGATGGCTTTGTTGTGAAGTTTCCAGATGATACAAAGACAGGTGGAAGGGCAGATGGTTTTGTGGACTTGGACAGATTAGGAGAATGGATAAAAAAGGGCAGATGGACACAGTGTCAGGAAATGTATGGTCATGCACTTTGGTAAAAGAAATGAAAGGGTGGACTGTTTTCTAAATGGAGAGGAAATATAAAAAGCTGAGGCACAAAGAGACTTGGGAGTTCTTGAACAGGACTCTCTAAAGGTTAATTTGCAAGTTGAATCTGGGGTGAGGAAAGCAAATGTGATGTTAGCATTCGTTTCAAGAGGTCTAGAATATAAAAGCAAAGATGTATTGTTGAGTTTTATAAAGTACTGGTGAGGCCTCACTTGAAATATTGTGAGCAGTTTTGGGATTGAGTGACTTGTCATATGAAGAGCGTTTGATGGCTCTGGGTCTGTATTCACCGGAACTCAGAAGAATGAAAGGTGACCTCATTGAAACCTATTGAATGGTGAAAGACCTTGATAGAGTGGATGTGGAGAGGATGTTTCCTATGGTGGGAGAGTCTAAGATCAAAGAACACACTCTCAGAATAAACGGGTGTCCTTTTAGAATGGACATGAGAGGAGTTTCTTTATCCAGAAAATAGTGCATCTGTGAAATTCTTTGCCACAGGCATCTACGGAGGCCAAATCTTCAGTACATTTAAGGCAGAGGTAGATAGATTCTTGATTAGTCAGGGCATGAAGGGATAAGGGGGAAAGACAGGAGATTGGGTCTGAGAGGGTAAATGGATCAGACATGATGAAATAGTGGAGCTTTCCTATGACACTGCGTTGTCTAGATATGCTTAGTGGCAAGGGCTTTATCTGTGATGGACCAGGCCATTTCCACTACTTTTTGTAGGATTTCCATTCAAGAGCATTTGTGTTTCCATACCAGGCCATGATGCAGCCAGTCGATATACTTTCCACGACACATCTATAGAAGTTTGTCAAAGTTTTAGATGTCATGTTGAATCTTCGCCAACTCTGAAGAAAGTAGAAGCACGGAGTGCTTTCTTCATAATTACACTTACGTGATGGGCCCAAGACACACCCTCCAAAATGATAATATGGAGGAATTTAAAGTTGCTGACCCTCTCCACCTCTGATCCCCTGATAAGGACTGGTTCATGGATCCCTGGTTTCCTTCTCCTTTAG
Organism: Mobula hypostoma; assembly: GCF_963921235.1. Taxonomy (NCBI): domain Eukaryota; kingdom Metazoa; phylum Chordata; class Chondrichthyes; order Myliobatiformes; family Myliobatidae; genus Mobula; species Mobula hypostoma. The sequence goes on from NC_086103.1 coordinate 137,130,801, forward strand.
CCAATAATCAGCTCTTTGGTTTTGCTGACATTAAGTAAGAGGTTGCTGTCATGATACTACTCGGCCAGATTTTCTATGCTTCTTCGTCACCACCTTTGATTCGGCCAATGACAGTGATGTCTTTAGCAAACGGGTATGCCGTTGGCGCTGTGCTTAGCCACATAGTCACAAATGTAGAGCGAGTAGAGCAGGGGGCTAAGCATACAGCCCCGTAGTGCACCTGTGCTGATGGAGATCATGAAGAAGATGTTGTTGTTAACCCGAACTGACTAAGCTCTGCTAGTCTGGAAATCCAGGATCCAATCGCACAAGGAAGAATTGAGGCCTCGGTCTTCAAGTTTATTGTTTAGTTTTAATGGGATGATGGTATTGAATGCCAGACGCTAGTCAATAGAAAGCATCCTGATGTATGCATCTTTGCTGTCCAGATATTCCAGGGGTTGAGTAAAGAGCCAATGAGATGGCATCTGCTATGGACCTGTTGCTCTGACAGGCAAATTGGAGTGGATCCAAGTCACTTCACAGGCAGGAGTTGATGTGTTTCATCACCAACCTCGCAAAACACTTCATCACTGTGGATGTAAGTGCTACTGGATGTTATCATTGAGACAGGTTACCACGTTCTTCTTAGGCACTGGTATAATTAAAGCCTGCTTGAAGCAGGTGGGTAGCTCAGACTGCCGAAGCAAGAGTTTAATGATCTCAGAGAACACTCCAGCTATTTGATCAGCACAGGACTTTAATGGGTGGCCAAGTACCCTATCTGGACCGGATGCTTTTTGTGGGTTCACCCTCCTGAAGACTGCTTGCACTTTGGCCTCAGTGACTGAAATCACAGGATCACTGGGGACTGTAGGAGTTTGCAATTATTCCTCCATGTTTTGACAGTCAAAACGAGCATAGTAGGCATTGAACTCATCTGGAAAAGAAGCCCTGTTGTTGCCTAAGTCGCTTAATTTAACTTTATATTTAATCATTGATTCATTCAAAATCTTCCTTTGAAATAGTTTTCAGTTTATTGCACAAATTTCTGGCATTTTTAATAAATTCTTGATATAAAAGAAAAGTCATCTCACAGAGTGGCTTTACAGTGACTGGCAGTGAAAAGATCGTGTACCTGGCACTATCCCAGCTAACTGCGGCTTGTCTCCTAAAATAGTACCTAAAAGGACTATACAGTGGGAATATTGTCTCAGTGTATCGGTTTAGATTGGAATCAGTACAAAGAATTATATATATTCCTATATTCAACAAATCAATTCTGACTACAGTGAAGTAAAACATTGGTGCGTGACATAAAGAAATATAATAGAAAGAGGAGTGATATTGTACTGGAGCTGGCAATAAATTTGCTTTTAAATCTAAAGCATACATCAGAATTTGTACTGCTTAAAATGAATAACTGGAGACTAATACTCTCATTTTAAAATTCTGCATTGGCAAATTCAGTATTCATTTCAACATTTTCCACATACTTCATGAAAAAGAGCTACAGTGCAGAGCTGAATCAAGGTCAATGACTGAAGAATGTGATATTAATGAGATTAATACCTGTAATTAATCTGAACAGCATTATGACATTTTTGTTATTTAGCTTTCTGCATGTAAAATATCTGTAAATTACAGCAATATTTTTCTTTAATTACCTTATAAAAAGAATTCAGAAAAATATCCAATGCAAGTTTGATGAATATAATATCTATTTGCTCTTTAAAAGTCCCTTTTCATATTATTCATTTCCAAGAATGTGTTTCATCTGTTTACATATTTCTATTTCAAATGCGCTCTCACATATTACTTAACATTTGGCAGTCTGGAGTTCTACTGACCTGTGCATGGTTTATTCCTCTCCTTTAATGAAGCTCACATAAAAATATATTAAAATAATTTATTATATCCCATAATTCTTTAAGAAAACAAGTTATATTTTTTAATTTCCAATAAAGACATGACTTTAACTTTTTCTCTTAAAAGTACTGGGGCAAAATCAAAAAGATTCTGGCTTTAGCCAGATATTGTAACACAAGGCAACATAGACAAAATACTGGAGGAACTCAGAAGGTCAGGCAGCCTTCATGGAAATGAATAAACAGTCGAAGTTTCCGGCTGAGACCCCTCACAATGATAAGAATGTTCCTAGTAAAATCTATTTCGCTCTGTTATTGCACCTTTAAGTTTATTCACACATTGTGCTTAAGTATCAAAGTAAGGAAGCGAATATATCGTAAGTATATACGAAAAATATTATTTTCATCTGAGGTCATTTATAACAGCCTGTCACCTACATTGTAATATTTTCATTTCATATTTCAAAACATCTCCCACCAACATCTAGGAGGTGACCTGCCATGCTAGTTGCCTAACCTCAACTACTGGGATCAACCAGATGTTCCAGGTAGAAAAACTGTGGAGAATGTTCTCCACGATTCCAGACATTTTAGCTGCTACTTAACTGAAAAACAAAATGGCTTTACTGCCCTTGCAGTGTGTTGCTAAGCAGGGAGTTAAACACCTTCTCACAAATCACCCAAGCAGGAAGCTTTCCTTAGGGTTTTTAACAAGAAAACATTTTGAAAAGGCATTGCATTGTTTTAAGGGCAAATAATGAGCGGACGGATATGAATATCTTCCCACAGTGTTTGCTCCATGTTGAAATGCAAATTAATCCACACAGGAATTGATGGAAAAAACAGCTTATGAGCAGGAATTGATGTTTATACAAAATGAACAGCACCTCTAGAGGCAGAACAATGTCATAACAACCTTTCTTGACTTGGAGAGGAAAACTGAGAATTTACAGAAGAAGCTAGAATTTGCAAATTCAACAGTTCATTGTGAGGGGAATTTTGTTTACTGGATGGTGAGGGTGAGAAAGTTTAAAAGGATAACTCCTGAAAATGAACAGGAATGTAATGCATGATTAATTTGGCAAGTTATTTGAAAGACAGACAGGAGGTCATCTTTGAGAATGCTATTTTGATTTCAGTATTCAGCCAGTGCTCCCCACATTGTTCATTGTCTGGTGTAGAGCAACATAAAGGAAGACTGCAAATCCTTATAAGTGTTGTGGTTGCTGCTGATGCCTCCTTTCCATGGGACTATCAGACCATAAGATATAGGAGCAGAATTAGGTCATTTGACCAATTGAGTCTGCTCCACCATTCGATAATGACTGATTATTTTCCCTCTCAACCATATTCTCCCTGTAACCTTTGGCACCTTTTTTAATGAGGAACATACCAACCTCTGTTTTAAATATGTCCAATGACTTGGCATGAGCTGTCTATCACAATGAATTCTGCATATTCATCACCCTTTGGCTGAAGAAATCTCTCTTTATCTCTGTTCTAAAGGGCCACCCTTTTATTCTGAAAGCGTACCCTCCAGTTCTAGACTCCCCCACTGATGGAAGCATCCTCTGTACGCCCGCTCTTTCTAGTCCCTTCAATATTCGTTATGTTTCATGGCGATTCCCCCCTCATTTTTCTAATCTCCAGTAAGTACAGGCCTTGAGCAATCAACTACTGAGATCATTCTCGTAAAACTCCTCTGGACCCTCTTCCACGCTACCACATCTTTTCTCAGATACGGAGCCCAAAACTGCTCAAAATGCTCCGAGTGCAGTCTGACCAATGCCTTATAATGCCTTACATTCTAGTTCTCTCAAAATGAATGCCAGCATTGCATTTGTCTTTCTTCTACCAACTCAACCTGCAAGTTGGACTGCACCCAATCAGTGAATGGGAGCACAAGAAGAAACGGCAATTTCACTTAGGTCCACGGATGAAGATTAAAAGGTCAGCACTTTGCGACAGTTTTCAGAGCAGCACCGCAACCAATCAGTGAACAGGATTTGTTAAAAAGGATGAATAAAGATAAGGCAGGAGAGTGCGGAGCAGCTATGGTGTGAGTGGGCCAGTGTTGGAATGGTTTTGGCTCATCAGGATGAGGCAACATCAGGCTTAGGCAAGGTAAGTATCAGGGGCTGTGTTGTATTCTGGGAGACAGATGAAGAAATTCTGGGAGATCTCCAGCCTCCCAAATAGCAACATCAGCACCAGGTGCACTGAGCTGCAGCTCCTCAGAGAACGTGTTAAGGATCTGGAGCTGCAGCTTGGTGGCCTTCATCTCATACAGGAGAATGGGGAGGTGACAGATAGGAGCTACAGGGAGGTAGTCACCCCAAGGCTGCAGGAAGCAGGTAACTGGGTGACTGTCAGCAGGAGGGAGGGAAATGAGCAGCCAGTGCAGAGTTTGCCTGTGGTCATTCCCGTCAATAATTAGCATACCACTTTGGATACTGTTGAAGAGGACAACCTACCGGGGAGAGCCACAGACACAGGGTCTCTGGCACTGAGTCTGGTGCTGTGGCTCAGAAGAGAACTGCAGTAATGATAGGAGATTCCATATTTAGAGGATAGGTGAGGAGATCCTGAAGAGAGATTTTAGGTAGAAAGCTGAAAAACAGGACCTCCAGGGTAGTAATCTCCATGCCATGTGCCGATGAGGGTAAGAATGGGATATTTGGCAGATGAATGCATGGCTGAGGAATTGGTGTTGAGGGAAGGGGTTCAGATTTCTGCATCATTGGGATCCCCTCTAGGGAGGGTACGACCTGTACAAAAGAGACGGGTTACACCTAAACCCAAGGGGCACTAACATCCTTGTGGGGAAGTTCGCTGGAGGGCTTAAAGAGAACTGGAGTGATAGGGCTGAGGATGGAGTAGTTGATTTATAAACAGAGGCAGTGAGTAGTGACACTGTTAGCAACGAGCAGCTGTCATCCTTACCAGTACAGTGATGTCATCTAGGTAACACCGAGTGCCTGGGCAGCCTTGCCCCACTGCTCCACAGCTTTCCACCAGAGTGCAGGTGCAGATGTACTCCAGAAATAAGCCTATTATAGTGATAAAGCTCTTTGTAAGTATTTATAGTGAGAAACAGTTTGAACTCTTCTTCCATTTCCATCTGTGGGTAGGCCTCAGCTAAGTCCACTTTGCTGAAGTGTTTCCTTCTAGAAAGGTTTGTGAAGATATCCTCTATCCTGTACAGAGGGAATTGATCTACTTTCAGAAAAAGGTTGTTGGTGATGTTAATATCACCACAGATCCTGACAGACCTATTCTTCTTGGCTACTGGGACTAATAATGTTGGCCTTGGGCCCCACTCAACCTTGGAAAGAATTCCTTCAGCCTTCATGCAATCTAATTTCACTGGTACTTTATCACAGATGGCATTATGAAATTTAGCTGTGGCATTTTCATTTAACACTATTTTACCTCTGATATGTTTGAGTTTTCCAATATCATTCTTGAACATTGCTGTGGCATCAGCCAATACCTTTCATAATTTGCTTTCAGATGATGCTATTACAGGGGATGTGGCATACAAATGGTCGATGGATCTCCAATCAAGTTGTAGTTATCTCAGCCATTCACGACTTCACAATGCTGGGCCTTCCATTTTTACCACATACAAGCCCAATGTGGCTTGTTAGTTGTTGTACCCCACTGTCACTAATGTCATTCCCACAGCTGTTATCTTTTCTCCAGTATAAGTTCTCAGTTGGATACCTGCAGGCTTCAGTTCAGTATCTTTGAAATGTCATTCAAATTCATTTTGTGGAATGACTGAAGCAGACAAGCCAGTGTTCAATTCCATTTTAATTATTGCTGTTCACTTCTGGTGTAAGCCATATTGCTTGTCTCTTGTTGATTTTCACATTGTAAACATCAAGGCTCATCAGTCCTGTGTCATTCTCATCATGATCAGATTTTTCATCAACAGCATGCAGATTAGTGCTCTTTTTGAAACTACAACTTGACTTTTTATCTTTTCTCTACCCTGTGCATGCCTTTTATATTTATCTGTCTGATATGCTCTTTGTATGTGTCCTGCTTTGTTGCATTCTCTGCAAGTTTCACCTTTAAATTTGCATTTGCCTGGTGTATGGGAGCAGTGATATAACGGTATAATGGTATAATGGTAACACAATTTGCCGTAATCGTCACACAAGTTGTTCAGCCAGGCAGGTGTCCATCTAGACACTACAATTTTGCTCACATGCACTTTCATTCCTGGCTGAAACTCTCTTGCGTCTCTGTCTTCTGTTTCTATTGATACAGCTATTTCAACTGCACTTTGAAATGTAACTTGTGCTTCAGTTCAGAGCCATTTTTGAATGCTTTCTTTTAAGATTCTACTAACTAAAGAATCTCTGCATACATAATTAAGCCCATTACTGAACTGATAATGCTCAGACAATCTCTTCAGTTGAGCCACTCAAGCTGAAATGAATTCCCCTTTCATTTGATTCTGCTTATGAAACCTAAAGCATTCTGCAATTAACAATGGTTTTGGTTCAAAATGTTCCTGTATTAATTTCATGATAACAGCAAAACTCATTTCAGCTGGTTTGGTTGGAGCATTCAAACTCCTAAGTAAACTGTATGCTTTTAATCTCAATGCATTCAGCAAAATTGGCACTCACTTTTCATTGGCTATTTCATTTGCTTCAAAATATTGCTCTATTGGCTCACTATTAATGAGCCAACTCTTTGTTGCGTCATCAAATATGTCAATCTTTCCATATTTCAGGCAAGGTAAATTAAACCAATATGGGGAAACAAAAAATTCTAATCTTCCAATGTTCAGCAGCATTTAATATTTTCTGAATCACATCTATGGACACAGTGGTAAAACTGTCCAGCAGTTGCTATAGTTGATTAACTTTATCTTTGATGGCTCAGGTCCTTCTGTTATTTTCACATTTGCCATGGTTACGGCAATTAATGAGTGAGCAAGACCAATCTCTTGACAGATCAGATTCTGTCACCTGTGGAGTCTTTGAATCATGAGCCAATTTATTCTTAATGATGTATTTGTTTTACAATATATTCACCAATAATGCCTTAAATCTTAAAGTTGTTTGTGAAAGAGACTTAGAATAATCTCCTCAGAACTTTGATCAAATTGACTACAAATCCATTCAGAACTATAAACAGGAAGGAGTCACAGAGACCAGTTGAGTCACTAAAGTAAAGTTTATATATTTCAATTTATTTTGTCTGGTTGGTGAGTAAAAATGAATATTTCTGTTAACAGTTACTTTGAACATCCACATTTGAGTCTATTCACTGTTAAAATATTTTTGATAATAAATATTTAGGTATGCAATTAATATAATTAGCAATTTGCTTGCTCTCCACTACTAAACACAACAAATTATTAATAATTATTCCATTTTATTAGTCCTATTACAAGAATTGAGCCATTGGGGATCAAAGCTGACTTAATGCACTTTCCTGATGCACCTGGTAATCTTTTTCACAACTGACTTCGGAATAGAGTGATTGTTTTAGGAATTTGGTATCAAACCTGATAGCGACATGGTCTGCCCAATCTAACTGAAGGTTGTCAATGTTCATACTGTTGGTATGGGGGAAAAAAAGCACTAACATTGGCCTCACTTCCCGTATATCTGGAGGATTTTGTGGAGATGGTGTATTTTTCCAGTGCTCCGAGCTGCATGTTGTAAACTGTTCAGGTGTCAGAAGCATAGGGGAAAGGCAAGGATTGCAGCTGCATGGTAGAATACGTGTTCCTTTCCGTATCTAAGATCCTCATCTTCAAATTCTCATTCGCCCAATTGACCAAAGGACACTCATATTAAAGAAAGCGGTGAATTTAGATTATGAGAACACTCAGTCCTCTTTTATTGTCATTTAGAAATGCATACATACATTAAGAAATGATAGAATGTTTCTCCGGAGTGATATCACAGAAAAACAGGACAAACCAAAGACTAACACTGACAGAACCACATAATTATAACATATAGTTACAACAGTGCAAAGCAATACCATAATTTGATAAAGAACAGACCATGGGCACGGTAAAAAAAAAAGTCTCAGAGTCCCGAGTCGATCGACTCCCGAGTCTCTGATAGGCGGCAAAAGGGAGAAACTCCCTGCTGTAAACCTCCAGGCACTGTCAATTTGCTGCTAACTTGGAAGCAGTGGACATCAGCCGACCCTGATTCCATCCGTCCGAAAACTCCGAGCTTCCGACCAGCCTCTCCGATACATTCTCCCAAGCACCACCCTCTGCTGAGCGCCTTCGACCTCTCCCTGGCCGCTGAAACACGCAAAGCTGAGGATTTTGGGGCCTTCAGCTCTGGAGATTCCAGTTACCACACAGTAGCAGCGGCAGTGAAACAGGCATTTCAGAAGTTTTCCAGTTGTTCTGCTGTGCTCTCATGTCTGCCTCCATCAAATCAGAATTGTGCACGGTCCCCTACTTGACAGATAACAGATATTCATCACCGAAGTGGCCGCACACGCAGTTGTCGCGCCGCCATCTTCTCCCCCCTCCCAGGAGTTAAATTTCATCATCAAAGCCTGGTTTCACTGAGATGGTGAGTGGTTTATGCCTCAGAATGAATCTCTGTTTTCTGATGGCGGTGGTCTAGCAAGGGAGGGTCTGATAACCTTTGTTTTGAGTATTAGGCTAATTCCCAGTCTCTGACTGTGCACGCATACGTGTTATTTGCATACTGCAACTCAACTACTGGTATTTAAGTAACTTGGTTCTAGAGAATGGAATTTACTGGAGGTGAGATGCATCATTGATGCAATTGAGAAAAGTGTTGGGGCAATGATATAGAATTGTTTGACTCCGGTCTTAACTGAGATAGGTTTTGTTGTTATTCCAGTTGTAATTACAGTGGATTTGGTTAATAAGGACACATTGGGACAGTAAACTTTGTTGCAATTAAGCGGCTGCTCCATTTAGTTAAAGTTTCATAGAAATAGTTAAAAGGTATAAAAAAGACAAACTAACATTTAACTGAGCAACAACTTATGTATTTAAATGAAATACAGAACAAATTAGAGCACCAGCGATACCACTACAGAGCTATAAAACCATCTATTACTTCCTAATAGTTATCGATGGAAGAATTCATCCAGTGTATGCTGCTGAGTTCTTTTGATTAACTGTAAATGAAAAATATCAGCACAAATGCCTAGTGCAGATAATAGATTGTCTTCATACAATGCTTTCAATGATTGCATCCTCCAAATCTTGATTTTCATTGCAACATTCAAGATTATTGTTGATACCTTCAAATTCTTCATAGCTCCTAATTTGTTGAAGTAGTGACATTGTTTCATTTTCACTCCTGGCCATTCCTTATATCTCCAAACCTGAATGCTTGAAACCACAGTGAGCAAAACAGTTCTGAATTGTCTAACTGCTTATTTCTTGCCAGCTATCAAAGCTTCACAACATGCTTTAATCTTTTAATTATTAATCATATTCAGCCATTCTTTGACTACCTGTTTCTGTTTTATGTTATTGAAGGAATTTGTTCCCAGTTATGCAAGCCTTCATTGTATTTGCATACTTTCTTCACCTCGATCAGTATTTTTAGTTCTTCTGTGCATTTTTATATCAAATTTTGTTGTCTACTGCACAACAATCTAAATATTTATCACAGGGCTCCTTTTCCTTTTTACATTAATCTTTATATGGGATTTGCATGACATAGCATCTCACCTTTGCTGTATTTTCTAGGGAAGGTAAACATTTATGAAAATCAGTAAATTTATACAAATTACAAGAAGTGCATGATTTCATTGTAAATCTTCTTGTGACTGATACACAATTCCTGGCAATTCCACACACACACACACACACACACACACACACACACACACACACACACCTGATGAAAGGTCCTCGGCCCAAAATGTCAACTGTACTCTTTTTGCCCGGCCTGCTGAATCCCTCCAGCTTTTTGTGTGTGTTACACAAAATAGGATGTCACTTTTGAGATTTCAGAATCAGAATCAAGGTTTCAATTAATCTGTGAACTCCACGTCTGTGTGAGTGAAAGATATCCTGTATGACTAGGTCGCAGACCAGCAATTAAGCCTCTTTTAGACTCAAATCATTTACACACTTGCCTCTCTTTCAGTAAATATACCCCACTTAGCAGGCTGTGTTTCCCAGAAATGGATCATTCTCCATTGCACTGGAAGTATACTGATCAAGCATTTACAGATTGCACCTATTCCCATCTCCTTTGCTGCTTTCACTGCCATATTTACAAATAATATTAGGAAGTTGAATCCATGTTACTGTGATATCGACAATAGCTTCCTATTACTTTAGCTTCCTTCTACTGAAAATTCAGTTGTGGAGCCTCTTTTCTCACTACTTGATTATTTTACACATTAAAGTTCTGACAACTGCATAAAGGTAAAATGAATAACTGAATGCGTGTAAATTCATATCCTTTGTAAGATATTATAATGACTGCATACATATTCATAAGCAATGTACAGTATATTGTTATATTAAACAATATCTTCAAAATGCATATATGCAATTCTATATATAGCATGTATAGAAAAATATGCATTAAATATACTATACCAAATGGTGCACTATACCTGTATTTGTATTTTTAAGTACTGAAGGTATGAAAACTTTCCAGTAAATACTCCATTTACGAACAAGAAGTGCAGAACACAATATGTTCAGCTATTGTATTTACTCAGGTCATCTGTCTCAAATCTTCTAAAAACTAGTGCATTTACAATATTCATAAAACATGCACCATCCTGCCAATTCTGTGAACCTTACCAAACTTAATGCTTTTGCATTCCAAAGGTATAGCCTTACGAATTCTGTAGAGTTATATTCTTCTTTGTGCCTCTGAGCCAGTATCCTGATTGTACTTCATCTTTCTCCTGTTGATCCATCCAATGCTATTGTTGATCTTTACCTGTAGAAGAAATGTCCTCTATATGATCACAGTTCACTCTCAAGGTCATAAACTGCACACCATGAATTAGTTATTGAGAACAACTGCCTCTACATTTATTTTCATTTCTCTTCAAAAGCAAGCAAGAGTGTATGCTCATATAGCACCACTGACAAAGTAAAATATTTCAAGCTGTTTCCTGAAGTTACAAGTGATAAAATTTATGATAGGTGACCAGAAGTTTTTCAGCCTTGGTACAAGGTTCAAAGTAAATTTATTCTCAAAGTCATTTACATTACCATACACTTTTAATTTTCTTGCTGATATTTAGAGGTAAAATAGAAATGCAATAGAATTTTAGGAAAAACTAGTGTGACAAACACCAATGTGCAAAAGAAGACAAACTGTGCAAATAATAATAATATTGACAACATGAGTTGTAAACTTCACAATATAAAGAGTCCCTGAAAGTGAGTCTATAGATAGTAGATTCAGTTTAGAACACTGGTAAATGAAGTTCTCTTTGCCGGTTCATGAACCTGATGGTGGTAGTGTTTTAACTGTTCGTGAACCTGGTGGTGTTGATCTAAGGCTTCTGGACCTCCTCTCTGATGGCAGTAGTGAGAAGAGAGCATGGCCTGGATATTGGGGGTCTTTGATGGTGGGAGCAGTTTTCTTGTGGTAGTGGTATGTGTAAGTGTGCTCAGTGGTGAAATGGGCTTTGCCCGTGATGGACTAGGCTGTATCCGTCACTTCCTGTAGCCTTTTCTGTTCCTGGGCATTGGTGTTCCCATATCAGGCCATAATGCAACCAGCTCAGATACTCTCCACTGTGCATCTATAGAAGCTTATCAAAGTTTAATGACATTGCCAATTCCACACAAACTTCTAAAAAGTAGAAGCACTGCTGTGCTTTCTTTATGATGACACACATGTGCTGGTCTCAGAACAGTTCCTCTGATTATGTTGACAGCAAGCAATTTAAACTTATTGGCTCTCTTCACCTCCATTCCCCTAATGAGGACCGTCTTACAGATCTCTGGCTTCTTCCAACTGTAGTCGATAAGCAGCTCTTTGGTTTTATTGACATTGATTGAGAGGTTGCTTTTATGGCACCACTTAACCAGATTTTCAGTCTCTATCCTATATACCGGTCCTTGTCAGGATCTGACAAAGCCATACATCGTAGGCTGGTCCAGAAGGTCAGGCACCAGACTATATGCAGGTAGGAGGAGGACAACCAGGTGGTTGGTTTCCTGAAATGCGGTTGAAGGATAGAACGATTGGCATTCTTGATGATAGTGGTTGAGTGTGTTAGTTCCTCTGGTGCTGCAGCTGCTGTAGTTAAGCAGAGATTTCTTTAAGCTAGGCTGATTGAAGCAGTGATGTTAAAGGAATCATGGTAGACTGTTTCCTGTGTGTTCACCAAGACCTTAATACATTGAGTGCTAGCATCACATCTGCCTTTCCCAGCATGTAAACTGCTTTCACTGGAAAACTTTCTTGGTATAGAACAGTCAGCACTTAATCATTAGATGATCCAGGTTGGGAGAACAGAGTGAGACAAGACTGTTATGTCCGAGCACCATGATGAGTTTATCATGAAGTAGACACTACTGCCTCTGACCTTTTGAAATTACACAGTGCAAGCCATCTGGAGTTGAAGTGTGGTTTCCAGAGTGTGGTGAGTGAGCCATGTCGCAATGTAACAGAGAATATGGCAATCCCTCGTTTCCCTCTGACACAACAGTCTTCCCCTTAGATCCTCTATCTTGCTCTCCAGTGACTGTATGTTGGCCACAAGGAGGCTAAGGAGCTGTGGTCATATTTTCCAGTCACTTCGGTTTGGTTTGAAGATCCCCCCCCCCCCCCCGCCCTTGGTAACCATACTTCCTGGAGCATGGAGCTTTGCGGCAGCCATCACATTGCCTACAGGTGCCGTCTCTGCATTCATGAGAGTCGAGTTTTCCGAGTCCTTCAGTTTCATCAGGGGGTCACAATATTGCTGGGGTTGTGCAGTAAGGTGAGTGATAGGTTAAAAAGAGAAGCAAAAATGTTTAGGCAAGTAATTCGCAGCTTTAGGCATGGTTGTCATTCATGGAACAATTAAAATCAGTGTTACCAAGAGACAAGAAATACGGAAATATGAAGATCACAGTGGGTTGCAGCACTCCATCAGGTTGTAGAAATGGGAGGCTTAAAAGAATTTGTCAACAAAATTGCTTCAAATCAAACTATGTACATATTAACAAACAATAACCCGGAGGTGTGATTCAATGTAAACAATGTCAGATTACTCAATAAGCACAGAGCAGAAGAAACAAATGACTGTGAATTCCTTCAGTAAAAGCGGAGTATTTACTGAGAGACAAATGATTGAGTGGAAGATAGTTCTATTGTATGTACAGTAAATGATGTAACTCCGTCACTTGTTGCAGTGTAATGACCAGGTTTGAATGACAGGGAGATGACGGCTCTAGCAATTTTACTATATGCCGTCTTCTAAAATGGACCATGGGTATTCTAAGTTTGGATTTTGGATAATAGGTAGGGAGAGGTGTACACTCACGGAGGAATAAAATAGCATAGGGAATAGCATAAATATACACTGTTACGTACCCCGTAACTGGGTTGCCAAACCAGCAGAAATGGATCACTCAGTTGGAGTCTGGAGTACTAGAACTAAGAAAGTTTTATTAAAGAAACAAGCAACACAGTAATCGAAAGGATAATAAATGCAACAGTTCAGCGATGATAAACACACATATGCACAGAATTAAGATAACAGCATCAATCAAGCTCTATCGTTGTCTAGGGGTAAATGACCAAATTTCAAAGTGACTCAAAGTTCAGTCCAGTTTAGTAGTTCAGTTCGCAGTAATCGTTGCCATGGTGATGGACAACGTGGGGGGAGAGAGAGAGGGAACAGGAACAACTGATCATTCAGACACGGCTTCATTCACAGACCGGCGATATGACTCACAAGCAGCTTTTGGGCAGGTCCTTGGTGATGTCACCTGAGGTCACCGACTGTGACCCCTCCTCCAGATGCAGTCGATCCTCTGCAGTGAACCCGGCACCCAGGCAAGGGCGGACACACACCGGGTTCCTGCTGATCGTACCTTTCCACCCTGACCGTTGTCTGATACTTCCCACCGACTCGTGAGAGGCGTACCGCTTCCAGGGTCTCGTTACCTCGGGTGGTGTGTGTGTCCTGCCTTAGCGAACCTGTCCCTTTTCATCCCCCTGCTGGGGCATCGCCTGTCCACCACTTCAAACAGTTCAAGGTTCAAAGGGGGGAGCCGCTCCAGACAGCTCTCTCTCTCCCGTCCCTTCATTACACATCTCCAGACGCTGCTCCATTGTTCCTTATCTCTCCTTCCCCTGAGGGCAGGTGGCAGACCACTTGCTGATGTCACTGATGCTAACCCAGGCCAGCAAACATCTTAATTTTATGTGTATTCTCGTCACAACACTCAGTTGCCACTTTATTAGGTGCACCTGTATACCTGCTCATTAATGCAAATATCTAATCAGCTAATCATTTGCTAGCAACTCAATGCATAAAGCATGCCGACATGGACAAGAGATTCAGTTGTTCAGACAAAACATCAGAATGAAGACAAAATGTTTTCTAAGTGACTTTCACCATGGAATGACTGTTGGTGCCAGCAGTAGCTCAAACTGCTGATCTCCTGGGATTTTCATGCACAACTGTCTTTACAGAAAGGTGTAAAAAAAAACCAAAAGAGAAATGTGCAGTGAGAAGCAGTTCTGTGGGTGAAAACATCTTGTTAATGAGAGAGGCCAGAGAAGAATGGCCAAACTGGTTCAAGTTGATAGGAAAGCAACAGTAATTCAAATAACCACACTTTAAAAAATCAAGTCAAGTTTATTGTCATTTAACTATACTATCAACTGAGAAAATGTTTCTCAAGGTGGAAAGCATAATAGTATACTTGGGAAAGTAAGAATAAAATCTACAAATGAATTATGCATAAATAAACAAAGCAAAAATAAACATGATATGCAGACGAGCATCTCTGAATGCACAGCACATCAAACTGATGGGCTTGAAGTAATGGGCTACAGCAGCAGAAGACCATGAACATATATTCAGTGGCCAGTTTATTAGGTACAGGAAGTCTTCCATTGTATCCAGTGCACCCAGTGTGGACTCCTTTACATCGGTGAGACCCAGTGCAGATTGGGGGATCACTCTGTCCACCACAAAAAGCAGGATCTCCTGGTGGCTATCCATTTCAATATGACTTCCCACTCCCATTCTGACAAGTCTCTGCAGGGCCTCCTCTGCTGCCATGATGAGGCTAAACTCACATTGAAGGAGCAATCTCTTATATTCCATAGCTTCTAACCTGGCAGTATGAACATCAATTTCTAAAACTTCTGGTAATTTTTACCCCCTCCTTCCTTCTTTCTTTTTTCCATTCCTCATTCTAGTTGCCCTCTCACCCATTCCCTTCTCATTATCCACCCATCACCTCCCTCTGGTCCCCCTCCTCTTTCCCTTTCTTCCACGATCTGCTGTCCTCTCCTATTAGACTCCTTCTTCTTCAGCCTTTTATGTCTTCTACCTATCCATTCCCATCTTCTCAAATCATCTCCCCTTCCCCACCCACCCACCTTCCATCTCACCTATCACCTGCCAACATGTACTCCTTCTTGTCCTCCCATCTTCTTATTCTTGCTTCTACTGCCTTTCTTTTCAGTGCTCATGAATGTTCTTGGCCTGAAATGTTAACTGCTTATTCACTTTCACAGATGCTGCCTGTTTTGCTGAGTTCCCCCTGTACTTTGTCTGTGTAGCTGTAAACAATGGTAGCTGGCTAATGGACAATTGGAAGCTTATGGTGAGAACAGAAAGAAAATACCAGAAAAAAGGATATGGTATAGAATGTCTGCAGAGCTTGAAATGTCATTGTGGCCGAAGTCAAATAACTCAATACATACTGGGAATCAGGCCTGAATGTTTCTGGGCTATATCCTTTAGGCAAATGAAACAATTATTAACAGATGCATCAGGGAGCCCTTGTCACCAGATCCGAGTGCCAATGGTGACTTACTACCCTGGGAGAGATAACCAATATGGAGAAGAATATTGCAACACCGAATACTACAATGTTCTCTGGTTGAGGATAGACCATGTGGGTAAGATCCTAAATGAGTACTTTGCCTCAGTATTTACCAAGGGCAAAGGACATGCAGGATACAGAGATCAGTGTGGATTGTGCTAATTGGCTAGGACGTTTCCAGATTTTAAAAAGGAGGCCGTGTTCAGCTTCTTAAAGAAAATTAAGATACATGCCCAGGGCCTGATGAGATATAAACCAGGTTATTGAGATAGTTTGGGCATGACCGATATCATCAAGTCCTCTCTAGACAAGGACAAGGTCCTGAGTACTGATGAGTAGCTAATATTGTTCCATTATTCAAGGAAGAAAATAGGGATAGCCCTAGAAACTGTAGATCAGTGATTCCCGAGTGGGCAATATCCAGGGGTGGTGGGAGTTTCTAAGGGCGCAATAAAGATACTGGGGGTGGTGGGGTCCCTCAGTAGCAAGGAAGGCAGCTGAGGGATCACAGGTTTAATTTTAAAAATTTTAAAAAGCTGCACCACTTTATGTACCTTCAGGCAAAGAGTCAGGTTTTGCCTGACCTATGATGACACCTTAACCTTCCCCTTTACTGATCTTATTTTTAAACAATAAAAGCTTGAGGTTGGGCTTAAACAATAGGCAATTGACCATGGTTGTTATTGAAAATGGCAGAAGCAGACCAAACAAAAAGGAAGTGTAAATTGTATGGTGTGGAGTATCTGAACCATGGATTGATACCAGAACCAAGGAACCAACAGCTGCCAGTGCGCCTGTTGTATGAAAAGAGTTTTTTTTTCAAATAAGGCAATGAAACTATCCAAGCACTTTGAGAAATTGAAGAGAATGCACTCTGATTGAGCACACAAGCCTTGACTTATTTTCAGGCACTTCACGAGAACTTTCAGAAATGGAAAAAAATTCAAAGCGTGTTTACCATCTCTTCACCACAAAACAATAATAGCTTGTGTGCTTCATACAACAATTAATAGCTCATTGCCAAATCTGGAAATCCCCTTATAATTGGGGAAGATCTGATTCTACCAGCAGGAAGGGAGGTTCTGAGTACAATTTTGCATTCGTCTCCAATCCAAATAATAAAAGTGATTTCACTCAGCGACAACTCTGTTCAAAGACAAATTGATGAAATGTCTGAGAATGTGGAAGCACATTGTGCAACATACTTAAGACAACAGAACTTACTCTGCAGATGGATGAGTCAACTTTGCCAGACAACAAATCTTTGCTTCTTGGTTATGTTCAGTTCATAAAAGATGAAAGCATGGTTCACGAGTTGTTATTTACAAAGGAGCCAGAAACAGATATGAAGGGAAGTCAATATTTCAGATTTTAGAGCAATTTATCATAGAGAAGGACATTCCGCTCAACGCCATTCCTATTTGTGCAACAGATGGTACACCATCAATGACAGGACACCACAGCGAGGTTATTACCTTCTGTAAAAAGTTGTAGCTAAAATATTCACCACTCACTCTGTAATTCACAGACAACATCGTGTCACAAAAAGACTAAGTGATCAGTTGCACAAATCATTAAATACTGTTATCACAGCAGTAAATAAAATCAGGTCCCATGCTCTCTAATATGAGAGCTTTGTATTGAGAATGATTAACAGTTTGAACCCTTGCTGCACACAGAAGTCAGAAGCCTCTCAAATCAAACTGCATGAGATGCTTTTATGAGCTTTTTGAAAAAGTGATAAAATTCTTTGAAGCCTCAAATACTTCAACTCGAAAATATTAAACATGAGCAACACACACAAGATGCTGGAGGAACTCAGCAGGGCAGGCCAAGAAAAAAGTACAGTTGGCGTTTCGGGCTGAAAGCCTTCAGCCTTGCAAGTGGAGCAAGTGCTACACCTGCCCCTATATATCCTCCCTCACTACTATTCAGCGCCCTAAACGGTCCTTCCAGGACAGGCGACACTTCACTTGTGAGTCTGTTGGGGTCATTTACTATGTTCGGTTCTTCCAGTGTGGCTTCCTGTATATTGGTGAGATCCGACCTAGATTGGAAGACTGCTTTGCTGAACATAAACGCTCTGTCTGCCAGAACAAACGGGATCTCCCAGTGGCCACCCATTATAATTCCACAACCCATTCCCATTCTGATATGTCCATCCATGGCCTCCTCCACCGTCGTGATGAGGCCACAATTAGGTTGGACGAACAACACCTTATTATCTGTTTGGGTAGCCTCCAACCTGATGGCAAGAACATTGATTTCTCAAACTTCTGGTAATGCCTCCCTACAACCACCTCCCCTTCACCACTTCCCATTTCCTTTTCCCGCTCTCACCTTATCTCCTTGCTCGCCCATCACCTCCCTCTGATGCTCCTTCCCCCTTTTTTATTCTTCCATGGCCTTCTGTCTCTTTCACCAATCAACTTCCTAGCTCTTTGCTTCATCCCTCCCCCTCCAGGTTTCACCTATCACCGGTGTGTCTCTCCCCTCCTTCCACCACACCTTTTTTTCTCCAGTCCTGCCGAAGGGGTTCGGCCTAAAATATCGACTGTACTTTTTTCCATAGATGCTCTCTGGCCTGCTGAGTTCCTCCAGTATTTTGTGTGTGTTCCTTGGATTTCCAGCATCTGCAGATTTTCTCTTGTTTGTGAATATCAGACATGACTTTACTTATTTGTCAGAATTATTCACAAAGTTTAATGAAATCAGTCTTCAATAGCAAGGAAATGATGTGAATCTTATCAAAGTCAGGTCATTTGTCTCTACATTTCTGTCCAGGTTAACCCTATTTAAGTGCAATATTGGCCTCATGACCTCTTCCAATTTCGGAGCCTCTGAGTTAGAAGAGAAAGGAAGAATATCAGATAGTGATCAACAAGTATACTGTGCCCAGTTGGGTGAGCTGCATACAGACATGTCAGAGAGATTTCAGGATCTTCTCTTGATCCAAGTTCCAGAATGAGTAATAAATCCATTGAGTATAATGAGGAATTAACAGGAAAGATGGTGGAAGAACTGATCTCACTACAAGATTACTTTCAGCTGAAGTTAATTTTTAAGAAGTAATTTCAAGGCTTTTGGTTGCAGAAAGAAATCTCTGAACACTATGCTACATGGTGGAAAAACTCAAGATGTTCTTTCTTGCCTTTCCAACATCATATTTAATGGAATGTGGTTTCAGTAGAGTTGCCCATCTTCTCTCAAAGCAATGAAACGTACTGAAGGTTACTGAACATGGGGATCCGAGACTCCAACTGAGTGACATTCAGCCTGTAATTAAATAAAGAAATAATGATGTAAAGATTTGTGGTGTTATGGACAGCATAAAAGACTGGCAAAGGATTTAGTGGGATATAGATCAATTACAGATTTGGGTGGAGAAATGGCAGATGGATCTTAACCTGGCTAAAGGTGAAGTGTTGCACTTTGGGAGATCAAATGTAAAGAGACAGCTCACTGTTACTGGCAAAATCTTTAGTAGCGTTGATGCACAAAGGAAACTTTGGGTCCAAGTTCATAGCTCCCTGAAAGTGACTACACAGGTTGCTAGGGTAGTAAAGAAGTCTTATCACATGCTTGCTCTTTAACTAGGAATTGAGTTAAAGAGTCAGAAATTTATGGTGCACCTTTATAAAACACTAGCAAGGTCATTCAGTGCATTCGGTTCTGAATGGCTCATCATAGGAAGGATGTGGAAGCTTTGGAGGGAAGGCAGAAGAGGCTCACTAGGATTCTGTCTGGATTAGAGAGCTTGTTCTATAATGCGAGGGTGCTTTCTACGGCATGGCGGAGGCTGAGGGGAGATCTTATGGAGGTTTATAAGATTATGAGAAGAAGAGATAGACAGTTAATATCTTTTTCCTAGGGTTGAAATGTCTAATGGAAGGCATGCATTTAAGGTGAGAGGGAGAGTAAGTTCAAAGAAGATGTGCAGGGCAAGTTGCTTTTACACAAAGAGACAGTGGGTGCCCAGATTGGAGTGTTGGAGGCATTTGAGGCTCTTTGATGAGCACATGAAAGTGCAGGAAATTGACATTGTGTGGGGAGAAGCTATCAGTTTAGTTGTCCATTTGTTTACTCATTAGTTGGCACAGTATTGTAGGCTGAAGGGCATGTTCCTGTGCTGTACTGTTACATTTGCAGAGATGAAAGCACTTTGATCTACAGTGTTACTTCTTCAGTGTTAAAATATTCAATATTGTACTTGTATGAAAATAATATTAAAGAAGTGACAATTGGTCAAGAACTGTTACCAGTCCACAGTAATATTAAATGTATAGTTAAACCAAACAGTAATGCTAATTCTCACAAGTGTATTCTAGCTTTCATAAATGCTTCATTTTAAAATGCTGTTCAATGGTAATTTGTGTGATGACAAACTCATCCATAGTAAGACCGCAGAACCAAATGGATTAAGTGACAAAGCTGATCTCAGATTCAAGCCTTTAGCAAAATTGCTGCCCAGATATGAACTCATAACCATGGATTATAAAGTCTGAAAGTGAATGGTAAACATTTCAAAATAGTTCCCTGACTGTCTATAACCTGTTTTCTCATGGGGTACAGAAGTACTGCCGTGATTAAAATATATTGTGTGGTAAACGTGCAGTTAATTTTTATACAGCATATAATGGAGGTAAGATTCCCCAGGTACCTTAACGATTACAGAACCTCTGAAGTGGCCAAGTTGGGATTTTAAGCTGAATTATGCTGCACTTATTACAAGATGTCAGTTTGAGAACAGGAGTAGAAATTTGAACTAGGCATGGCAACCCACTGGTCAGATCAGCCCTCGATCTCCTGCAGTTTGCCTACCAGGGGCACATTGGAGTTGACAATTCTGTCACCTACCTACCGAACAGAGTCTACTTCCATTTGCATAAGAAGGGCAGCACCGACAGATTCATGTTTTTTGATTTCTCATGTGCCTTCAATACCTTGCAATTCTCTTTGCTGGGGTAAAGCTTCGTTCTATGCAGGTTAGCATAATGAATAATGGACTACCTGACTGGCAGGCCGCGGTCTGTGTGGCTTCAGATTTGCGTGGCAGACATGGCGATAAGCAGCACTGGTGTCCCACTGGGGAATATATTGTCTCCCTTCCTGTATACCCTGTATACCTCGGACTTTAGAAACAATATTAAGTCATGTCATCTGCAGAAATTTTCTGATGACTCAGCAATAGTTAGGGGTATTAAGGGAGGACGAAAGGATGAATACAGGGCCCTGGTGGAAGACTTTGTCAAATGGTGCAAACTGAATCATCTCCCGCTCAATATTCATGAGACAAAAGAGGTGCTGATGGACTTTAGGAAGACTAAGCCTACACTGCTCCGTTACTATTGATGGTGAGGATGTGGATGTGGTGAGGACCTACGAGTACCTGGATGACACACTTGAGTGGAGCACCAACACAGACGCTCTGTACAAGAAGGGCCAGCATCACCTCTGCTTCCTGCGGAGACTGAGGTCCTTTGGAGTATGCAGGCCTCTCCTTCACATGTTCTACCAGTCTGTGGTTGCTAGTACAATCTTCTATGTGGTGGTGTGTAGGGGCAATGGCATCAACATGGGTGATGCCAACAGGCTCAATAAACTGATTAGAAAGCTCTGTCAAACTGGACACACTGGAGGCTGTGGGAGAACAAAGGACCCTATGGAAAATCCTGGCAATTCTGGACAATGTTTCTCACCCTCTGCATGCCACCTTGGCTGAACAGAGGAGCACTTTTAGTAATAGACTAAGACAACTGCGCTGCTAGAGTGCCATATGATGTTATTCTTACCCTCGGCCATTAGGCTCTATAATGAGTCAACCAATAGCTGGGGAAGTGATGTCCCCCTCCTGTTAGACTGTTTGAAGTAACTTATTTTTTATTCTTTTTTACTTCTCTTCTAATATTTGTATATCTGTGCACCTATAATGCTACTGTGACACTGTAATTTCATTGGCATCTATAAAATATCTATCTACTGTATATAACCATTTATAGCTGGTAAGTGATCATTGAGAATGCTGGACAACATTTTGATGGAAAGCATTTGAACTGATGCCCTCTTGAACTTGTTACCTGAGGTCTGAAATACATCAGAGGATTTACTGGGACCGGAGATCTTGAAAACAGAATACAAGGAGTTAGAAAGGAAGTTAAGATGCAGGAACTCAAGGGTAGTAATCTTTGGATTGCTGCCTGTGCCACGCGACAGTGAGGATAGGAATAGAATGAGGTGGCGGATAAATACGAGACTGAAGAATTGAAGCAGGGTCAGGGATTCAGATTTCTGGTTCATTGAGACCTCTTCTGGGGCAGGTAGGACCTGTACAAAAGGGAAGGGGTACACTTAAATCTGAGGGGGACCAATATTCTTGTGGGCAGGTTTGCTAAAGCTGTTGGGGGGGGTTTAAACTAATATGGCAGGGGGATGGGAACCAGTGTAATAGAGCTAAGGATGAGTCTGCGGTTTTATAAGTAGATGATATAATATGTAATATGTGTCATGGTCCGGTCCATGAAGTCTGTATTCCGGTTCACGGTGCGGTCCATCGACCCTTGCTCCAGGTTTTCCTGTCTACCCTGTTTCTGTTCTTGTTGAGCTCTAATTGAGGCAGCTGATGTTCATTGGGGCTGGCTGCATAAATATCTCCAGAGACCCAGGTGTGGCTGCTGGATTGTTCTTGTCCTTACTCCTTGTATCCCTTCCTCTGCCTTCTGTTTCCTCGCCTGAAGCCCTGCCTTGTCTTGCCGGTAACTCTCGCCTGGCCTGAAGTTCTCATCTCGCCTTTCTTTGCCAGAAGCCTTGCCTTGTTTTGCCTGTAACTCTCGCTTCGCCTGAAGTTCTCGTTTCACCTTGCATTGCCTGAAGCCTTGCCTGGTCTTGCTGGTAACTGTCGCCTCGTCTCACCTGCAGTCTTGTCCTGGAGCCAACCCGTACCTAACTCCCTCCCTAACCCTTGCCTCCGTTGGGTAAGCCAGGCCGTCTTGCCGTTACCTGCGATTGGTTCTGTCCCTTCCTGTCCCTTGCCTCCGTCAAGTGGTGATCCGCGCCCTGCCCAGGAGAAAACCCCAGCCTCCAGCCTCCTGCCAAGCCTCACCTCAAATCTCTAGCCTCTAGCCTCAAGCCTGAAGACTCCAGCCTCCTGCCTCCTGCCAAGCCAAGTCTCTAGCCTCTAGCCTCAAGCCTGAAGACTCCATCCTCCTGCCTCCTGCCAAGCCTTGCCTCTAGTCTCTAGCCTTCAGCCTCATCCTGTCTGCCAGCCAAGCCTCGTCTTTGCCTAGTTCTGGGGTCCGAGCCAGAGGCAAGACCCAGGTGCTAGGTCCTTGTCCAGTCTCTGGCTCGGAGTCCAAGCCCGGGCTCCTAGCTCTCTTGTCCAGTCCTGTTCTGTGTTCCCAGTTTTTGTGTCCATATCCTTGCCCTCACCCTGTAAGCTAGTCCTGTCCCTAGTACTTCAGTGTCTGTGTCTTGCACTTGGGTCCGTTCCCAGCCACCACCTTATGACAATATGAATATAAAGAAGGACAAGACAGTCATTGGGTACAACTGCAGACAGAGCAAAGAGCTAAGTTGACCCACAGAGGCAAAATTCAGAAGGGCGAAGAATGGAGGACTGAAGGTGCTGTATTTCAACGCACATAGTATTCGGAATTGGACAAACTTGAGGCACAATTAGAGATTGGTCCGTATGGCGTTGTGGGCATCACTGAATCCTGGCTGAAAGAAGGTCATAGTTGGGAATTTAATATCAAAAGATATACTTCGAAAGGACAGGCAGGAAGGCATAGGCAGTGGTGTGGTTCTGTTGGTAAGAGATGGAATTACATCTTTAGCAAAAGGTGACATCGGGTCAGAGAATGTCGAATCTTTGTGAATGGAATTAAGAATCTGTAAGGGTAAAAAAACCATCATGGGAATTATATATAGACCTCTAAATAGTAGCCAAGATGTAGGGTTGGGCCCAGAGGACTGGAAAATTGCAAATTTCACTCCACTCTTTAAGAAAGGAGGAAGACAAAATAAAGGATATTATAGGCCAGTTAGCCTAAGCTTAGTGGTTGGGAAAATATTGGAGACCATTATTAAGATCAAGGTTTTGGGGTACTTGGAGACTAATGATAAAATAAGTCAGCATGGTTTCTGTGAAGGGATGTCTTGCCTGACAAAACTGTTGGAATTCTTCAAAGAAGTAACAGAGTGGACAAAGGAGAGGCAGTGGATGTCATCTACTTAGTTTTTCAGAAGGTATTTGATAAAGTGCCTCACATGAGGTAGCTTTACAAGATAAAATCCTATGGTGTTACAGGAGATATACTGGCATGGATAGAGGGATGGCTGACAGGCAGGAGGCATCGAGTGGGAATAAAAGGGACCTTTTCTGGTTAGCTGCCAGTGACTTGTGGAGTTCCTCAAGAGTCAGTACTGGGACCACTACTTTTCAGATTGTTTGCCAATGATTTAGATGATGGAAGTTTGCAGATGATACGAAGATAGGTGGAGGAATAGGTAGGGCTGAGGAAGGAATGTGATTGCAGCAGGACTTAAACAAATTGGAAGAATGGGCAAAAAAGTAACAGGTGGAATACAGTGTGGGGAAATGTATGATATTTCATTTTGCTAAAAGGAACAATAGAGCAGATTATTGAGCAGATTATTGTCTAAATGGGGAGAAGATTCAAACATCAGAGTTGCAAAGGCATTTAGGAGTCCTTGTACAATACTCCCAGAAGGTTAATTCACAGGTTGAGTCTGTGGTAAAGAAGCCAAATGAAATGTAGGCATTTATTTCAAGGAAAATAGAATATAAAAACAAGGAGATAGTACTGAGGCTTTATAAGACGCTAGTCAGGCTATACTTAGAATATTGTCAACAGTTTTGGTTCCTTTATCTCAGAGAGGATGCATTATCATTGGAGAGTGCAGAGGAGGTTCACGAGGATGATTCTGGGAATGAAGGGGTTATTTTATGAGGAGTGTTTGGCAGATTTGGGCCTGTGATGAATGGAATTTAGAAGAATGCATGGGGATCTTATTGAAACCTATTCTTTGAGGATTTCACCTAAAAATTGCATGAGTTGCACTCTTCACCATTCAGCTTAATTCTTAGACAGTCTTTTGGGATAATTGGTTCCACTCCAATTTTGTGGATTATAAGGAAATTACAGAGGGGATAACTTCACTCAACTTCACTTGCTTCATCACTGAACTGCTCTCACAACCAATGAACTCACTTTCAAGGACTCTTCATCTTATGGTCTTGATATTTATTGTTTGTTGTTTGTTTATTTATTTATTTCTGTTATTATTTCTTTTTTTCTTGTGTTGACAAAGTTTTCTGTGTTTTTTTGTGCATTGGTTGCTCTCTGTTCTGTTGGGTGGGGTCTTTCACTGATTCTATTGTGTTTCTTGTATTTACTGTGATTGTCCACAAGAAAGTGAATCTCAATGTCATGTATGGTGACATATATGACTTTTGATAATAAATTTACTTTGAACTTTCACTC
This sequence comes from Mobula hypostoma, assembly GCF_963921235.1. Taxonomy (NCBI): domain Eukaryota; kingdom Metazoa; phylum Chordata; class Chondrichthyes; order Myliobatiformes; family Myliobatidae; genus Mobula; species Mobula hypostoma. Next base: position 137,156,168 of record NC_086103.1, read on the forward strand.
TTCCACAGGTGGGTGGAGGTACCCAATGGAATGCACAGCTGAGCAAAGCCTCCACATCCTTTCTATGATAAACTGACCAGAACTGAATGCAATAATCTATATGTGGCCAAACCATAGTTTATAAAGCTGTAACATATCTTCCTGGTTCCTGAACTTAGAGCCTCGACTAGTGAAAACAAACATGTCATATGCCTTCTTTAACAGCCTGTCAACCTCTGCAACCCCTTTAATGGAACCATGTACCTGGATCTCAAGATCACTCTGTCCATCAGTACTGTTAAGGATCCTACCATTAACTGTGCACTCTCATTTTATTTGGATCTCCCAAAGTGCAACACTTCATACTTACCTGAATTCAACTTTATTTACTACATCTCCACCCACAGCTACAATTGATTTACATCCTGCTATAGCTTCAGTGATCTTTTACCTTATCTACAATACCATCAATCTTCATTTTGTCTGCGAACTTATTCACCCATCTTATAATATTTTCATCCAAATCATTTGCATATAGTATATCACAAACAACAAATCCCTTTGGAACACCAAAAGCCACAGCTGTCCACTCAAAGTAAAACCCATCTGCTACTACCCTCTGTCTTCAATGGGCCAACTAATTTTGGATCCTATTAGCCAAGTCACCCTGGCTTCCATGCATCTTAATTTTCTGGATGAGCTCACGATATGGGACCTTGTTGCATTCTTTATTAAAATTCATATATACAATATCCATCTTTTTCTCTCATCAATCAACTTCGTCCCTTCCATGAAAAATTCCATCAGATTAGTCAGATATGACCTGCTCCTCGCAAAGCCATGCTGACTGTATCTAATTAGACTATGCTTCTCCAAATGCTCTATTGTCGAAAATTGCCTCACTTGTCATAAATTTCCAGGATCATCTCTATTTCCTTCTTTGAACAAAAGAAGGGCATTAGATACCCTCCAGTCCTCTAGCACCACATGTAGCCAGCAAAGATACAAAGGTACAGTCATAGGCAAATATTCCCCCACAATATCAATCAAAGTCTTCTCCAACCAGAAGCCTTGGATGAACCACAATCTGCTGAGGGCCAGATCAGTAGCATTCAGTCAACCAAGAAGTAAAATACAAGAGGCGCTGGTATGATCTCTGAAAATCCATCTTCTCTTTCATTTGCGTATTTATTATAGGTGGTGATTGGACACTGCCTCATTATGCCCCATTGTTTACCAGAGAAATTGCAGGACATCCTTTCAACTTTGTTCGTCACCTTCTTCCTTGAACCAATGTGTTAATTTGCATAGCCTTTGATCATTTCTGAATCTGAGCATCCTGCATATTTAGTGGTAGTAAGTTCGTGGTATCTGCATGTACTGCCTGCAACATTTGTTTTGCAGTCAGTATTCAAATGTTAAACTTGCAGGTGGCTGCTTTAGTAGTTTTAAGCAAGATCAAATTATGGTAATTAGCAATTAATCACAAAATTACATGCAAAACCAGACTTTCAAACAGATGTGGCTGATTAACGCAGCAACTATTTTGTGCCTGTTTTCACCCATCGATCAAAATAACCCCTTCAAACAAGCAAAACATCTTAAGGCACTCACAGGAGCAATGTGAAACTAAATTTAACTTTGTTGTAAAAGGGGCTATCAGGAGAGATTGCAAAATAGTTGATCAAGTGGATCAAATGCCTATTAAGGAGATTAGTGGCAAAGATATGAAGGGGTTTAGGGAACAGATGATTGTGTTGGGGACCTAGTCAGCTGAGTACAGTAATAGTACAGTGTCTATGTTGGCTCACGATAGCAACATGAGGCTCTCAAAGAACAAAAAGGGCAGGACAAAGCAAAGGGACTATTATAGTTGGCAGGCAAGTCTGATTTGGTAATGGACCATACAACCACATCTGTACGTCAGTGGCAAATGGAAAAATCAAAACTCTGAAATAAAAGCAGATAATGCTGGAAACTCTCAGGAGGTCAGGCAACATTTGTGGGAAAAAAGGAGTTACCATTTTAGGTTGAAGAGTCTTCATGCTAAAGAACCCACTGGATCCAGGTGCAAAATATTATTGAATGTTTGGGAAGATGGAGATAACAGGAGGAGGAAATTATTATTGCATCTTATCTAATTTCCTCCCAAGACTTCAACACCTCATTCGTTAAAAACATATAGATGGTAAAGGCCTTCAAGTGAGTGGCCACTTCCAGATCAGAAAGGTCAGAAGTGAGTGGATATATATGGAGAGCAGAGGTTATTCCAAGCAGAATGAAGAGATCATTGAAAGAGAAGTATGAGGGATATGGCTGCTAGTTGTCAAGTGATAAACATCAGAGGATGCCAGGAGTGGCAACAGTGGATCTATTTAACATAGAGTCAACTCCAGGAGAGCAGGACAAATGTTGAAAGTTCTTCCTTCTTACACATTTTAAAATTAGGATGATGATCTCACAATTATCTTTGTGAACTTGTTACAATAACTTTGATTATTTTAAACAGACGTTAAAGTTTTTAGGTCACATCAGAAAAAGTGAATCATCAAAATTTTGAAGGGAGCTACCAACGAAGTCAGTTGGACTCACTGGGTTTTCAACTCTCTCAGACATGATAAATTAAAGCAAAGGGGTAGATTTTAACCTCCTTTGGATTTACAAGGTGAAGTCAACTGAGTTTGCAGGCAGGTGGGTCCCCAACTCAGCAGTGAACCGGATGACCAGGCAAGGTGAAGGTCATGAGTGGAGAGCCTGGAGTAACACAAGATGACAGGAGTGTTGAGGGCATCAATCAGGAGGAATTGGATGGACTTGCAGTGTTCTCCAGTGCTCATGTAGATAGCTGTATACATGCTCTGACCATCACAGACCCCAAGGGACATGTTTCAATGGTCATGATGCAGAAAGGGTGAGAGATAGACTCGGTACAGAGTCCAAGTTGTACACACAGAATCCAATCCAGAAAGGTTCCTGCTGTGCTGGAATCCACCAGAGGCTTCTGTGGATGTAGTGCCGTCAAGGTGTGGAGGACAGAGAGAGTGAGTCGGCCTGTGTATGGTGCTGAAGTGAGAGATTGGGAGGAGCTTACCAGATCAAAAACACCTTGTCTCTGTCTGGTGGTGCCATTTTCCAGGACGCAGTGGGCATTTGATACGTGAGTGATCAGCTGCTCCACAGTAAGTGTACAAGTTGTTTCTCCACCCACAAGTTGCTTGCACTCTTTGGGGTGCTAAGGGAGCTCTACCCAACTGCATGGGTTCTGGAGGTGTTGTTGGTGATGGTTCTAGGAATGGAACAGGGGCTCTGGCTGGTGATCTGGAGGGTCATTCCATAAGACCGTATCAACACTGAGGGTCAGAGTGATGAGGCTTTTGAGGTCAATGGGCATCTTCCAGGTAGACGGCTCATCTTTCAAGTGTTATGAGAGGTTGTGATGGTAATGGACCAACATCGCTTCTGCATTCCGGCGCATTCTATCACAAGGGTTGTAGAACGGTACATGTTGGCAATCATAGAACCCAAGTGTTGAGGAAAGACAGACTCCCATATTGAGATGACAAACAGAGTTTATACATAGAAATTCCAGCAGACTATGGTGGCTTCTCTGCGTGGCACCATGAGATGAATCATTCTCAACACTTAAGACCACACGATAAGTGCAAAGACACATCCACTTAAATAGAACATGTGACCTGCATTCCCCAAGCCTATCAAAATAAAGTTAACAAAGAAAAACAATTAATGGAGCTAGTTAAATAACACATTAACCAATTAAGGTGCTCTAGTATCTATGGAGCCAAATGCCTTTTGGCTCCCTGCACAAGCACCCCCCCCTCCCTATGGCTGGCACCTGGTAGTCCAAGGAGACCTGGGGAACTTGAAATCCAGGGACAATTGAAGACAGAACTGGCAAACTTAAGATAGGGCTGGTTAACTCAAGACAGACCTGGTAAATGTGAGACAGACATGGTGATCTCAAGACTGGCCTGGGGAATTGAAGATTGCCCCGCGAACTCAAGATAACGCTGGAGAAATTGAAGCAGGCCTGGTGACCTCAAGACAGACTGGGAAACTTAAGACAGAGCTGCTGATATTGAGACAGAGCTGGTGAACTCGAGACAGACCTAGTAAATTTGAGATAGGGCTGGAGAGCTCAAGAAAGACCTGGTAAATTTGATATTGTATCTGTTAAATAGGGGCAGTGGACAATTCTGATCTGATGGAGAATGGACGTGAAAGCACAGAGGAACATCTGGAGAAATTTCTGAAACACCCGTCCGCTGCTGTCATTACTGTGTGGTCAGGAATCTTTCGGAGGGTAGGCCTCAAAATCCCCGGTCTTGCCTGCTTTTGGCGACCGAGAAGGAGGTCGAATCGTTCGGACAGAGGTGGCGCTCAGTACCCGGTGTCGGAGAGCTGATCAGAGCTCGAAGTTTTCGGATGACTCAGAGTCAGATTGTGGTCAGCATTGCAGGGAGAGTTTTTCTTCCTTCTCCCGTCTGCGTGAGATGTAGGACATTTGAGAAACTTTGAACTTTACTGTGCTCACAGACTTCTTCATCAAGTTATGGTATTGTTACACTGTTTGTAACTATATGTTATAATTATGTGGTTTTGTCATTTTTTTCAGTCTTGGTTTGTCCTGTGTTTTGTGATATCACACAGGAGGAAATAATGTATCATTTCTTCATGCATGCATTACTAAATGACAATAAAAGAGGACTATGTGTCTTCATAATCATCATAAATTTGAAACAGACCTGGTAAACTCAGGACAGATCTGGGAAACTTGAGACAGGCCTAGGGAACTCGAAATAGACCCGACGAGTTTCTTGAAGGACCTGAGAAACTCGAGACATTGAAGAAACCTAGGAAAACATTGAATGAATCTCAGGAACATAGAATATAACTCAGACACACAATAAAATGTGAGAACATTGAATGTAACTCAGAAACATAGATTAAAACTGGGAGATATGGAATAAACCTCAGAAACAATGAACACATCTTGGAGACATAGAATAGCCCTCAGAAACATGGAAGGCCATGGGAGACCTAGTGAGCCCTGACGATCTTGGAAAAAGTCTTGAACACTAAAAAGCTCGGAACATGAACTTGGAATGTGGACGAGAGAAACTCGGAACGAAGACTATATGTAGTCAGAACATAGACTCAGAATGAGTAGCAGAGAATAAATAGCATCCTCACCTCCAGCCAACTGAGGTCCCAGCTATTGTGCAATCTCTGCTGGGTCCATTGTATCATGTGGCCCTTCTGTCACAGTGTACACTGGCCGTGATGGAACCAAGTGCGGATGAAAGATAGACTCCCATGTACAGATGGCAAACAGAATTTATACATAGGAATTCCAATAGAACATCAACGGTTCAACTGAGAAACAGCACGAGGTGAAACATTCTCAAATCTAGGACCCCACAGTGAGTGTTATGGCATATCTGCTTAAATAGAATGGCTGACCTGGAATCCCTGAGCCTATCTAAATAAACTTAACACAATTAAATATTTAAGAAACTAATTAAACAACAATTAACCAATTAAGGTGCTCTGGAAACAGCAGAGCCAAACGCTCTCCAGTTCCCCGTACAGCCCAAAAAGCTTATCACACAAAATGCTGGAGGAACTCAGCAGGCCAGGCAGCATCTAGGAAAAGAGTACAGTTGACATCTGGGGCCAAAACCCTTCAAAAGGACAATCCTACTCGGATCTCCAGCATCTGCAGAATCTCAGGATTTTATGCTGCACATATACTTTGATAATAAATATACTTTGAATTTCACAGTGTAATCCAGCACCAAATGTGAACCTTGACACAGGCTAAGAGTATTATCTGCTGCCTCCCTTTTGCTCTGGTTAGGCCACACCTGGAGTACTGCGTACATTTCTGGTTGCCCCACTACAGGAAGGATGCTGAGGCTTTGGGGAGGATTCAGAAGAGATTTACCAGGATGCTGCCTGGTTTAAGGAACATGTGCTATCATGAGGGGCCGAACAAACTTGGGTTGTTTTCAATGGAATGCCAGAGGCTGAGGAGAAATCTGATAAAGGTTTATAAGATTATGAGAGGCATGGATAGAGCAGACAGGGAGTATGTATTGAAGGTGAGAGGAGGTCGGTTGAAAGGGGTTGTGAGGCTGAGTTTTTTTACTCAGAGTCATGGATGCCTGAAATGCAGTGCCTGGTATGGTGGTAGAGGCAAATACATTAAAGGCTTTTACAAGACATTTGGATAGGCACAAGAGGGATATGGACACTGTGTAGGTAGGAGGGATTAGTGTCTTGGTGGTTTTCATTTGCTTGTTAGCTGGTTCAGCATAACACTGTGGGCTGAATGGCCTGTTCCTATACTGTACTGTTCTATATTCCATGTTCCTGGATGGTCAAAAACCCAGCGTACTTCAGTGCTGAAATCCTCATATCTATTGCAAAGAGGGGTTTTATTGTCCCAGTTAGCAGCAGCCCAGATCAGAGCTCACCCGGTCAAGAGAGAGATGATGAACACAATCCTGGCTCGGTCCATAGAACACAGAGATGGCTGGAACTTGAAGTGTATGGCGCACTGTGGCAAGAAGTTGCAGCATTGGGTTGGGTATCCACGAAGCATTCAAATCCAGGGCGTAGAGCGGGGAGGTTGACTACCATGAAGCTGCTGTATCAAGATGGAGAGTTGGAAGGTACTGTCAAGCAAATGGCCAGCAGTTTCCTGCTGCTACTAGGTTGTGTGCTCTTGTGAACGGATGACTTCCTTTAGGTGAGCACACTCTGCTGGGTCAATTGATAGTTCACCCATCCTGTCAGGAAATGTAGAGGAGTCTTGATCCAAACACAGAGCAGCGGAGATGATTCAGCAGTGAGCGATAACTTTAATAATAAACTGCAAAGTAACAAGCCACGAGGGGCCACAAAACAAGACAGAACAGATATTAAACCCAACGGGCAATAAGGTAACTCGAGCCTAGGAGCAACTGATTGAAGCTGGCTGGTTTGATGGGTGAACCAGAACTGTGGATGAGAGGTGGATTTAAATGGGCTGTAGGTGATGAGTTGGAAACAATGGACAGGTGACTCCTGTTAGCTGGGTGAAGACTGAGAGGTACCTACCTGTGCAAGATCAACACAGAGTGAAAACTGAACTGATGAGGGTTTCCATTGTGTTCCACAGACTTCCCACAATGAGACAAGATTTGCATATTTATCTTTAATATATAAGACCATAAGATGTTAAGCCCATAAGACATAGGAGCAGAATTAAGCTATTTGGCCCATCGAGTCTGCTCCACCAGTCAATCATGGCTGACCCTTTTTTTCTCCTCCTCAACCCCAGTTCTCGGCCTTCTCCCTGTAACCTTTGATGCCATGTCCAGTCAAGAACCTATCAATCTCTGCCTTAAATGCACACAACAACCTGGCCTCCACAGCTGCATGTGGTAACAAATTCCACAAATTCACCACCTTTTGGCTAAAGAAATAAAAGTTAAAATATACTTTTTAACACCGTTGTAATGAATAAATATTAAAATGCATAAAAATATTTCAATTATACCCTTCATATGTTCTTCTTCGTGCAATTTTTATAAAATATTCTTTCCATGGACACATCACCAATCTCCCATTGGTCTGTAATTCATCAGTATTAAGGCCAGCAGCATAGTCTTGAAGAAATTATATTACTAGGCCTTAGATCATCAAAAATTGCAAAGATAGTCCAATGATATACTCATTAAAAGATGGCTATAGGCTTTCTATGTCTTCCTGTAGTTTTTTGAATAAAAAAATAACCATTCATGGGCCCAAGACAATCAGCTATTCAAATGTAATCAAACCACCCATTACATCACCAAGCCCAGCACTAACTCTCACATTTGGTAATTGTGCGTGGAATCTATTTCAACCACCTACAATATCAATAAAAACAGTATCAACTGCAATAACATTATAATTAGAGATCACGATGTTGTTTGTCGTCATGTAGTTCCTTTGGCAACGAGCACCACAACAGACTCAGCATCATTCCATTCTCAGTTGCTTTGTAATAAATTGCAGCTATCTCCACATATCACAATATTATAATAAAACAATCTAATAAGCAACAATAACTATAGCAATGCATAATTCAGGAAGCAGAAGGTTACCAGACCTTCAGTAAGTGATGCAGATGAAAACAGAACAATGGAGATATTTGACTGAGTTCAACTTTCTGTCCACTTTTATAGACACAAGAGATTCTGCAGATGCGGGAAATCCAGAGTAACATATAAGAAATGCTAGAGGAACTTAGCAGGTCAGGCAGGATCTATGGAAAGGAATAAAGAATCAACATTTCAGGTGAGACCCTTCATCAGGACAGATGAAGGGTTCTGCTGATGGGTCTTGGTCCAAAACGTTGACTCTTTATTCCATTGCATAGATTCCGCCTGACCTGCTGAATTCCTCCAGCATTTTGTATGTGTTTACTTTCAAGCATCTCAGGCATCATCTAAATTCCATGCAAGAATTATTGAATGGCTCCTGCACTTCTACTCTGCACTAAAATAATCCACTCGCACAATAAAACTCATGAAGATTTGCAACCAAATGCTAGACTCCATCTAAATAGATAGTTACATATGTTCCCATGGGTTGTAAACCAACTAAATAATTCTTCTGCACAAATGCAAGAAGTGGAAACTGGAGGTGAATTTTGAGAAGCTTAGTACTTAAACTAATCTACTAATGCCACAATCTCAGTAAGTCATACACATTTAACTATTGTTCAGTATCCTGTCTCATTTTGCACAAAAAACTGTTCATTAGTTGCATGGCTTTACCTTGTTGGTTTTATACAAATTACATTCTGACAATATAATAAACATTGTGATCACAGTAGCTTTCAGCAAGCTGGCTGATTTATTCAATGTAATAAATGTGTTCCAAATAGCTCCAACTGAGTTGAAAAGAGCTTGTTTTTATATAATGCTTCTAATATAGAAGAATATCTCAAGACAAATATGAAAAAATGGAAAAGAAAAGTGAACTAGAAATTCATAGTTATAGCATTGTTTTACAGCACAGAAGCAGGTGCAGGCTATTCTGTTCCCTGCCTTCTCTGCCTTTCAATAACATCAAGGCTGATCTTTCACTTCCACCCCACATACCTGCATTAACGCAATATCCCTTAAAATCCCCAAAAAAACTATCAATCTTGATCATGAAATATATTGAATGATATGTTTTCCACAGCACACTTGGTGTAGAATTCCAGTGATCCCTTACCTTCGCATCGTAAACATTTCTTCTTATTTTAGATCCATGGCCAAACTCTCAATTTGAAACTGTGACTCATGATTCTAGACACACCAGCCAGGAGAACCATAATCCCTGCTTCAACACAGTTAAGCCCCATAAGACATCTGTATGCTTCAAAAAGACTTTTTTTTAACACAAGAGAGTGTCAACCCAATCTCCGCTCTTTGAACACTACACCCGAAGATCAATCTGATGAATCTTTGCTCCACCTCTTACATTCCATGTAGATCCTTGTGAGGTAGGATCTGTGTATATATTCAGGTTGTATCTCACCAGGACCTGATATATTTGCAGTAAAATCCCTCCATTTTCATGTTCAAATCCATTGCAGCAAAGGACAACAGTCTGCTTGTCTACTGTACCTTAATGTTAAAGTTCAGTGACCATTGCACAATCACAGCCCTTCATCACTTCATAATGCCAATTCCTGTCATTCTCCCACCTTTCTATATTTTCTATCAAAGCGGACAATCATCTTTATTCCAAGTAAAATTCTATCCTGCTGGTCCTTGCCCATTCATTCATCCTCCGTGATCAATTAATCCGCCACACTACATACACTATTGGATATATTACCAATTAATAGTAGTGCAACACACATTGAATTCATATTTTTAGATGATACACTGGACAGTATTATACTAAATTTTCCAATGAATGTGATAAGTTAAGGAAGGGCAGGAAACAGAATCAGGAGAGATTAAAAGAAGGGCAGGAACAGCCGATGACTAGTGGTAATCTTCGGGGGTCGGTGTTGCTGCCATTTCTTTTTACGTTGCGTGCCAATGATTTGGATGATGAAATCAATAGCTTTGTAATCAAGTTTGCAGACAATATGAAGATAGGTAGAGGAAACAGGAAGGCTGCAGAAGGACCCGGACAGATCAGGAGAATGAGCAAGGAACTGTCAGATGGAATACAGTGTCAAGAAGTGTACAGTCATGCTCTTTGACTGAAGGAATTAAAGCAAAAACTATTTTCTATATGGGGAGAAAATTCAAAAATCCAAGGTGCAAATGGACTTGAAAATCCTTGTGCAGGATTTCCTAAAGGTTAAGTTGCAGGTTGTGTCGGTGATGAGGAAGGTAAATGCAATGTTAGCATTAATTTTGAGAGGTCTAGAAAATGAAAGTAAAGATGTAATGCTGAGGGTTTATGAGGCACTGGTGAAGCCTCCTTAGAATATTGTACGTAGTTTTGGGCCCTTTATTTAAGAAAGGATTTGCTGACATTGGAGAGGGTTCAGAGGAAGTTCACAAGAATGACTCTGGGAACGAAAGGCTTATCATATGAGGAACGATTGATGGCTCTGGGACTTTATTCGCTGGAATTTTGAAGAATGGGGTGGTGGGGGGGATCTCATCGAAACCTATCGAACATCAATACAAAGCACTGTTGCAGGAAAGCAGCATCCATCATCACCCCCACCACCCAGGTCATTCTCTCAACTCGCTGCTGCCATCAGGAAGAAGGACAAGATACAGGAACAATTATTACCCCTCAAACTTCTGGGTCTTGAAAGAGAGGGGATAACTTCAGTCAACTTTACTTGCTCCATCATTGAAATGTTCCCACAACCTATGGGCTCATTTTCAAGGACTCTTCACCTCAAGTTCTTGGTATTGCTTGCTTGCTTGCTTGCTTGCTATTTATTTATTTATTAATTATTACTTCTTTCTTTTTGCACAGTTTGTTGTCTTTTGCACACTGGTTGAATGCCCAGGTTGGTGCGGTCTTTCAATGATTCTATTATGATTACTATTCTATTAAGGATTTATTGGCAATGCCTGAAAGTGAATCTTAGGGTTGTATATGATGACATACACGTACATTGATAATAAATTTACTTTGGACTTCGAACATTGAATGCTGAAAGGCATAAATAGAGTGGATGTGGAGAGGATACTTCCCTTGGTTGGGGAGTCTAAGACCAGAGGACACAGCCTCAGAATAGAGGGACATCCATTTAGAATAGAGATAAGTAGGAATTTATTTTGGTAGATGGTGATGAACCTGTGCAATTTATTGTGTTAGGCACTGTGAAGATTGGGCTTGGGTGTATTTAAGGCAGAGGTTGATAGGTTCTTGATTAGGCTGGGTGTGAAAGGTTACAGGGAGAAGTCAGGAGAATGGGGTTAAGAGGAAAATCAATCAGCCTTGATAAATTGGAGAGGCAGACTTGACGGGCTGAACCTGCCTAATTGTGCTCCTGTGTCTTATTGAACTGGGGCCCGAATGCACAAGCTGGAGTTCGGGAAATAAGGTTGCTGTGTACTAGTGGAAGATTGGAAACTAGAGCACCCATGTGTTTGAGGGCACTCAAGAAACGAGGACATCTTTAGGGAGCGGTGTCTCAGAAAGGCAGTGACCATTATTAAAGATCTCCAGTGCCCAGGGCATGCCCTTTTCTCACTGTTACCATCAGGTAGGAGATACAGAACACTAAAGGCACACACTCAGTGATTCAGAAACAGCTTTTTCCCCTCTGCCCTCCGATTCCTAAACGGACTTTGAAGCTTTGAACACTACCTCACTTTTTTTAATATATAGTATTTCTGTTTTTGCACATTTTTAAATAATCTATAAATAATATAGTAATATGTATTTAAATAATACATAATTGATTTACTTGTTTATTTATTATTATTATGTTTATTTTATTTATTATTATTATTTTTCTCTCTCTGCTGGACTATGCATTGTATTGAACTGCTGTTGCTAAGTTAACAAATTTCACGTCACATGCCGGTGATAATAAACCTGATTTTGATTCTGAGACTCTGGACTACTAGAATGGGTGTGGGAAACAGGGCCCTGATGTGCTAAAACAAGAAGGAGAATTAGGGTCCTGATATGTTAGAAAGCATGTGGAATCAGCACCCAATGAGCAAGATTTATATATGTACCTCTCATCAAAGTTGCTGGTGAACGCAGCAGGCCAGGCAGCATCTCTAGGAAGAGGTACAGTCGACGTTTTGGGCCGAGACCCTTCGTCAAGACTAACTGAAGGAAGAGCTAGTAAGAGATTTGAAAGTGGGAAGGGGAGGGGGAGATCCAAAATGATAGGAGAAGACAGGAGGGGGAGGGATGGAGCCAGGAGCTGGACAGGTAATTGGCAAAGGGGATATGAGAGGATCATGGGAAAGGAGGTCCGGGGAGAAAGACAAGAGGGAGGGGACCCAGAGGATGGGCAAGGGGTATAGTTAGAGGGACAGAGGGAGAAAAAGGAGAGTGAGAGAAAGAATGTGTCTATAAAAATAAATAACGGATGGGGTACGAGGTCCCATAAATAACGGAGGGGTATGGTGTCCAGCTCTTGGCTCCATCTCTTCCCCTCCTGTCTTCTCCTATCATTTTGGATCTCCCCCTCCCCCTCCCACTTTCAAATCTCTTACTAACTCTTTCTTCAGTTAGTCCTGACGAAGGGTCTCGGCCCGAAATGTCGACTGTACCTCTTCCTAGAGATGCTGCCTGGCCTGCTGCGTTCACCAGCAACTTTGATGTGTGTTGCTTGAATTTCCAGCATCTGCAGAATTCCTGTTGTTTGCGTTTTTTATATATATCTCTGAAGCTTTCCTGCATCTTTCTCACACTGACTCTGTATTAGCAGTGCACTTAGTTATTATTAGTTATATTGTACTTGGTGCACACATCTAAATTATTGACATAGATTGTGAAGCACTGGACACAGAATCAATCCCTGAAGCACCCAACTTGTCAAAGCCTCCCAATCTGACAATAAACAGTTTATTTATACCTTGTTTTCTGCTCTAATCCGTAATTTGTGACAGCATTTTGCTCTAATCTTGTTCAATAGTCTCTTGTAGCATCTTAATGAAGGCATTTTGAATGTTCAAATTCAACTCACTATTACAATGTTATTATCTGGCAATCTAATAAATCATGATAACAATAGTAGTCCACCAGGTTGCCTTTATTTATCTTTGTGGACACAGACTGGTTGGTCTAACATGATTCCACTCGCACATTGATTCTGCCCAATATTATTGGTATTTTCAAAGTATCCAGCTGCCACTTCCTTAATAATAGATTTGATGAGATAATAACTCCCTTTTTATTCATGTCAGGCTAACTAGTCGCTAGTTCCTTATTTTTACTGCATTTTCAAAATTCCCTACAATTATCCATCCAGGCTAAACTGATGCATTCCACCAACCTAATGCCAATGCTATTAAAAAGGACAAAAACAAAGGAAGACCAGCACTTGGAGGTTCCTCTGCAAGGAACACATCATTCTGAATTGAGAATGCATTTCTGGGGCTTCATCAATGTTGGATCCTGGAACTACTTGACCAACAGTAATGTGCAGATCCCCAAAAAAATGAGCAATATTTAAGAAAGTTTTTTTCTGCTATTTCCTTATTCCCCAGTATAATATGGGTATGTCATGCTCTGCCTCATTCTATAACCATTTCCTTTTCACAGGACTATATTTTACGCTCCAGTTGTATGCTTCTTGTTAAATTATTCTACTTTCCCTTTCCTTATCAATGCCTTTCACCTCTGCTGGATTCTGAAATTGTCCCATCCTCAGGCTTACTGCTTTTCTTGCCAACCTACTGTGTGTGTGTCTTTTTTTTATCTCTAATACTGCCATTAATTTTCCTTGCCATCCATATCTGAACCACATTCCCTGCTGGGTGCTTTTACTAAAAGGGTCATTTCTTTTGCTGTAAACTATATATTATGTAAGGCATTGTTCATTGAATGTCGTACATTTTGCTACAGTCAACTCATGAAGGTCTGCAGCCTGAAAGGTTGACTGCTTATTCCCCTCCATTGATGTTGCCTGACTTGCTGAGTTACTCCAGCTTTTTGTGAGTGTTGCTTAAGAATTCCAGCTCTGCAGAATCTCTGGTGTTTCTACTTTGTGCCTTTGTGGTTTCCTTTGTCAGTTATTGTCCAAGTAGAGCACAACTTGATTCAGTTTCAGTGTCAATGTCTTGATGTGGAAATAAGCACGCCATTTCCCTTTCTTTTCCCTTATCAGAGTTGAATAAAACTAGAGGGCATAGACTTAGGGTAAGGGGTGAGAGATTTAGAGGAGATCTGAAGGGGTTTTTTTTATCATCCAGAGTGGCAACTACCTGGCGTATTTCGGTGCTAGAGGGTGTGGTAGAAGCGTAGCATTCGAGAAGTGGCTAGGCAGGTACGTACTTGCATCATTTTGTGGAAGGAATTATAAAAGGAGCTTGCACCACATAAAGAAATGGCATGTGTCAACAACATCCTTGTTTCATTCTTAGAGGCAAATAATCCTTAAGTGGTTGGCCTCATCAGAAACAATGATGAGTTGACATACAGAGTGGAGGTAGAGATGCTTGTCAAATGGTGTGAGAACAACTACCTGAGTCTCAATGTAGACAAGACACGAGAGATGATTGTGGACTTCAGGAAGGTGCACGTTGACCATTCTCCGTTGCACATCAGTATCTTTGTCATGGAGGGAGTGAAGAGCACAAAGTTCCTTGGTGTGCATGTAATGGATGATCTAACCTGGAGCCATAACATGTCCTCATTAGTCAAGAAGGCGCAGTAGCATCTACACTTTCTGAGGAGATTGAGCTGTGAAATGCTCTCCATTCCCATTCTAGCAACTTCTTGCAGGAACATCATCAAGGGTGTTTTTAAAAACGCAAACACGAGGAATTCTGCAGATGCTGGAATTTCAAGCTACACACATAAAAATTGCTGGTGAACGGAGCAGGCCAGGCAGCATCTACAGGAAGAGGTACAGTCTACATTTCGGGCCGAAACCCTTCATCAGGACCCTTCGTCAAGAGTGTTTTGCCTGGCTGAATCATTACATGATACAGAAGATGCCAAGAGTAAAAACTGCCAAGAGCATCACTGGAGTTTCCCTTTCCCCTAATTATGACATTTACCAGGAACATTGCACACAAAGGGATCAAAGCATTGTTGGGGATCCCTGCCACAAGACTCTACAGAGGACAGTAAAAACTGACGAGAGGATCACTGGGGTCTCCTTTTCACCTAATTGTGACATACAGTATACCAGGAACATTGTATACAAAGGGACTGGAGGATTGTTGAAGATCCCTGCCACTCAAACCACAACCTCTGTGACCCACTACCATCAGAAAGTAGGTACAGGAGCATAACAACTTTTTCCCTCAGCCTGTGAGAATAACAAATACCCTGCCATCACCAAGGTCTCATCACTAGGACAGCGAGTTGTTTACTGTTTACTGTACTGTTAACATTTACTGTTTATTGTTTACCTGTTCTATTTATTATATTTTCTTAACTTACTTGTGGTAATACTTTGTTTTATGTGCTGGGTGTGATATATGTTTTGTGGGTACACTTGGTCCAGAAGAACATTGTTTCATTTGGTTGTAAATATGTACAGTCAGATAATGATAAACCTGAATTTGAACTTGAAGTTCTTTGTTCCTCTTTCGGATTGTAGAAGTAGATTGCGTCCAGATATAATCGTATGGTCTGACACCAGTAGAGAAGTGGTTATTGACGAACTCACAGTTCCCCAGGAAGACAACATCAATGAAGCCCATGAGCACAAGTTAACCAAGTATGCAGAATTAAGATCAGAGTGCAGAGACAGAGGGTGGAAGGTCTCATGTTATCCTTTCGAAGTAGGCTGCTGTGGCTTTATTGTGTTCACTTTCCAGAAGTGGCTGTGTGACCTTGGCTTCACTAGAAGAGAGACCAAGTCAACCAGCAGGGCTGTAGCTGAGGCAGCAGAGACAGGATCATCATGGGCGTGGACCAGGTATGTCCAGAGGGGCAGATGGTCGGACAATGTATCCAGCTTTTGCTAACCCTTCAGTAGTTGCATAGACACCTGAGGAGTAGACTATCTGTTGGATGGAAGTGACCAACAACTCTGATAGAGGCAGATGCCAAGTTTTTAAGCTCACCAGTGGGAGGTGGTGCTTTAGCACTGCCGGCCCACCACCTCGAGGGAGTCTTGATCATAAGCGGGCCAAAACTCCTGAAGACAGGTAGCAGATCAACTGATGATCCCACTGGTGATAGCACAGGACAGTTAACAACTTAGTCCACATGTACTTTCAATTCTAATTCTTCTATTGTCTGATATTTTGTGGCAAAAACATGGGAAATTAAGGAAATGGTTATGGTGTTCTCAGTGAACTTAATGCCTTCTGAGAAATAGAAAGCCAGTACTAACTTAAACGGTAAATTTATTTGAGTTCATTTCATGCTCTACATTTTCAGACTTATAAAAGGATTGAATCCCAGAGGCTCAAATCTGTCATATTACATTGTAATTAATTCCACCACTGTTGCTATGAATCTCACCTATGTTTGAGTCCACGAGTGTTGATGAGACAGTTTGCCCTCTGCATTTATACCTGTGGGAACAAGAAGTGCCAAAGATATGATTTTTATTCTCTGCTAAGTTGAATCTGCGAAGAAAATTTGTGGAAGAGTATCTGAGGATTTCTAAGCTTCTGACAATACTGACTGACTTTGCAACTGCTCTGGTTCTCATTGGAGGTAATTCTTTCTTGGTTAATTAATACTTAAAATTAGAAAAATAAAAACTGACATGTGATAATATTTAACAAATAATTCCATCATGAAAAATAATTGAGCAATTTTGGGTACTGTTCCATATCCATAGAATGGGATAATGATGCTAGAGTAATGTGATGGATTACTACTAAATATCCATGGAGAGCATGGGCATTGTCTATACTAGCATTATTTTTAATAGTCTAATCAATCACAATTATTACCATACAGCATCTCTGGTATTTATATGAATTCTCATTCCATCAGGTTTAAATTATTGCTGATGATTTAAATAATTAATCTGTTTTTCAATCTGACTCTTTTATCCCTTCTTCATTTAATCCTATTTTTCACTTTGTCTCGTTATTTTTCTTTCCATACATAGTTTGACAATGACGTTTATTTAATTATTCAGAACACAGGCATTGCTGACAAGGAAAACATTTACTGACTATCCATAATTGCTCTTGAGAGGATAGTGATGAGCTACCTTCTTGCACGTCTGCAGTCCATCTATAAGAAGAATTAAGAGTAGTACACACAAAATGCTGGAGGACCTCAGCAAATCAAGCAGCACAGATGGAGAGGAATAAACAGTTGACGGTTTGGGCCAAGACCAATCATTCTTACAATTTGTCATGCGCTTTGTTGTCAATGGAGCAGCTACAGGAGGTATGATGGAAAGTCCTTCTCTCTGCACATGATGAGAGCCTCACCAGACACTACAGCAGAGTGCCCTTGTGTAGTCCAGACGATGCTATTGCATCTTGAGGAATTGTATGTCACTCTATGCTAGGCTACATCAGGCCACTTGGCTGTGGTTATAACTGTGCTTTCCTGGATCACCAGGAGAAAGAACTACTGGAAGGAAACTAAGAAAAAAGAAAGTGTATTTTGTTCTACAGAAGCCATCATCCCATCCAGTGCCAAGCAGGCCAAACTTCCTCAAAATGACCATGACTTGCAGGCTTCCTGGGCACATGACATTGATGATTAGGATGGCATCACACACTATCAGACAACGATAAATTTATGGGTGATGAAGAAGTTTAGGTTCACATGAAGAACTTGGAGTTCCATATGAATTTGATCTGTCACTTGAGTTTTTAGGATGCTTGTAAAATGGACATCTGTTCACCCGAACTGCCTGCTACCCACTGCTTCCAAAGAAGGAAATCAATTCCCCCCTTGAGTAAAGAGCATTTAATGCCTCACCTAGAATAATTGGCAATTGGGAGTGGCTATTGTGTGAGCTGAGGCTATGGCTCAAGAAGCTCTGGTGGGAAGAGGCTGAGGTTCTGTTAAATTCTGTATTATTGTATAGGTGAAGAATAGAACCCACAGTAGTGGTAAGTTCCTCTGTCATGATGTGGGAACTGAGGGAGAACTCCAGTGATAAATACACCTGCAAGAAGTGCATCGGACTCAACTCCTTAAAGACATGTAAGGGGAACTAGAGCTGGAGCTATGGGTGACGGAGGGGTTGATTGTCAAGAATTAGAGAGAGGTAGTTACTCTTAAGTTGTAGGATGCAGGTAACTGGGTGACTGTCAGAAAACAGAATGGAAATGGCAACCAATGCAGGGTACTCTGTGACCATTCCTCTCAATAGCAAATATATCATTTTGGATACTACTGGGGAACAACCTAGCAGAAGAAGGCCAGAACGGTCAGGTTTCTGACAACGAGCCTGCTTCTGTAGCTCAGAAGAGAAGGGGGTAGAAGAGGTGAGTAATAGTATAATGGATTCTCTGGTTAGGGATTCAGACAAGACATTCTGTTGATGAGAAAGAGACTCATGAATGGTATGTTGCCTTCCGGGTACTGGGATGGAGTCTGATGGAGTCCATGGCATACTTATGGAGGAAGTTAAGCATTCAGAGGTCATGGTCTGCGTTAGTGCCAGTGACAAAGGCAGGAAGAATCATGAGGTCTTGCAAGGTGTGTTCGGGGAGTTAGATGCTAAGTTAAAGGACAGGACTTCCAATGGTGGTTATCTGAAGATTACTACCCATACCACATGCTTGTGAAGCCAGAAATCGGAAGATAAGGAGATAGTGCAGGAGGGAGGGCTTCAGAATTTTTGATAATTAGTCTGTCTTCCATTGAAGGTGGTATAGTTTGCACCTGAACTGGAGAGGGACTAATAACCTTGCAAAAAGGTTGGCAAAAGCTGATCCAGGAGCTTTAAGCTAGAGTTACAGAGGTTGTGAACCAAAGTGGTTGGTCAGCAAGTGGAGTGCATATGGAGAAAGTAGATGTTAGGCCTACATGCAAAGAAACCGTAACATTTCTTGGTGGGACTAATGTTCTGAGATGCATATATTTCCAAACAAGGAGTATTGTAGGTAAGGTAGATAATCTTAGAGAATGGATTAGCATGTGGAATTTTGATATTGTAGTCATTAGTGCGATTTGGTTGTAGGAGGGGTGGGACTGGCAGCTCAGTGTTCCGGGCTTCTGATGCTTCAGCCATAATAGAGGGGGGAAGTAAGGCATTACTAGTCAGGGAAAATGTTATGACAGTGCTCAGAGAGGACATTCTGGAAGGCTCGTCTACTAAGTTTATATGTGTGGAACTGAGGAACAAGAAAGGATGACCATGTTAATGGGATTATATTATAGACCTCCCAAATGTCACCAGTATTTGGAAGAGTAAATTTGTAGAGAGAGAGCAGACAGTTTCAAGAACAATAAGATAGTGATAGTAGGTGATTTTAACTTTCTGCCTATTGACTGGGACTCCCACACTTAAAAGGACTCGATGGGACAGAGTTTGTCAAAGATATTCAAGAAAGTTACCTTAATCAATATATAGAGATCCCAATTACAGAAGGCATGTTACTAGGTCTGGAATGAGACCAGGCAGGTTACAAAAGTGTGTGTCAGGGAACAATTTGGATCTAGTGATCATAATTAGAAACCATAGAAACCATAAAAAAAAACTACAGCACAGAAACAGGCCTCTTGGCCCTTCTTGGCTGTGCCGAACCATTTTCTGCCTAGTCCCACTGACCACATCCCTCCATACACAACCCATCCATGTATCTGTCCAATTTATTCTTAAATGTTAAAAAAGAACCCGCATTTACCAGCTTGTCTGGCAGCTCATTCCATACTCCCACCACTCTCTGTGTGAAGAAGCCCCCCCTAAATGTTCCCTTTAAACTTTTCCCCCCTCACCCTTAACCTATGTCCTCAGGTTTTTTTCTCCCCTTCCCTCAGTGGTAAAAGCCTGCTTGCATTCACTCTATCTATATACCTCTATCAAGTCTTCCCTCATTCTTCTACGTTCCAGGGAATAAAGACCTAACCTATTCCACCTTTCTCTGTAATGGAGTTTCTCAAGTCCCAGCAACATCCTTGTAAACCTTCTCTGTGCTCTTTCAACCTTATTAATATCCTTCCTGTAATTTGGTGACCAAAACTGAACACAATTCTCCAGATTCGGCCTCACCAATGCCTTATACAACCTCATCATAACATTCCAGCTCTTATACTCAATACTTTGATTAATAAAGGCCAACATACCAAAAGCTCTCTTTACGACCCTATCTACCTGTGACACCACTTTTAGGGAATTTTGTATCTGTATTCCCAGATCCCTCTGTTCTACTGCACTCCTCAGTGCCTTACCATTTACCCTGTATGTTCTATCTTGGTTTGTCCTTCCAAAGTGCAATACCTTACACTTGTCTGTATTAAACTCCATCTGCTGTTTTTCAGACCATTTTTCTAGCTGGTCCAAATCCCTCTGCAAGCTTTGAAAACCTTCCTCACTGTCCACTACACTTCCAATCTTTGTATCATCAGCAAATTTGTTGATCCAATTTACCACATTATCATCCAGATCATTGACATAAATGACAAATAACAATGGACCCAGCACTGATCCCTGTGGCACACCACTAGTCACAGGCCTCCACTCAGAGAAGCAATCTTCTACTACCACTCTTTGGCTACTTCCATTGAGCCAATGTCTAATCCAATTTACCACCTCTCCATGTATAGCTAGCGACTGAATTTTCCTAACTAACCTACCATATGGTACCTTGTCAAAGGCCTTACTGAAGTCCATGTAGACAATATCCACTGCCTTCCCTTCATCCACTTTCTTGGTAACCTCCTCGAAAAACTCCAATAGATTGGTCAAACATGACCAACCAAGCACAAAGCCATGTTGACTCTCCCTAATAAGTCCCTGTCTATCCAAATGCTTGTAGATTCTGTCTCTTAGTACTCCCTCCAATAACTTACCCACTACCGACGTCAATCTTACTGGCCTATAATTTCCCGGATTACTTTTCGATCCTTTTCTAAACAACGGAACAACATGAGCCATTCTCCAATCCTCTGGCACCTCACCCGTAGACACCGACATTTTAAATATTTCTGCCAGGGCCTCTGCAATTTCAACACTAGTCTCCTTCAAGGTCCGAGGGAATACCCTGTCAGGTACTGGGGATTTATCCACTTTAATATGCCTCAAGATAGCAAGCACCCCCTCCTTTTCAATCTGTACAGTTTCCATGATCTCACTACTTGTTTCCCTTAATGCGACAGACTTCATGCCAGTTTCCTTAGTAAATACAGACGCAAAAAAACATTTAAGATCTCCCCCATTTCTTTTGGTTCCGCAGATAGCCGACAACTCTGATCTTCAAAAGGACCAATTTTATCCCTTACAATCCTCTTATTCTTAATATACCTGTAAAAGCTCTTTGGATTATCCTTCACTTTGACTGCCCAGGCAACCTCATGTCTTCTTTTAGCCCTCCTGATTTCCTTCTTAAGTATTTTCTTGCACTTTTTATACTCCTCAAGCACCTTATTTACTCCCTGTTTCCTGTACATGTCATACAACTCTCTCTTCTTCTTTATCAGAGTTGCAATATCCCTTGAAAACCAAGATTCCTTATTCCTATTCACTTTGCCTTTAATCCTGACAGGAACATACAAGCTCTGCACTCTCAAAATTCCTCCTTTGAAGGCTTCCCACTTACCGATCACATCCTTGCCAGAGAATAACCTGTCCTAATCCACACTTTTTAGATCCTTTCTCATTTCTTCAGATTTGGCCTTCTTCCAGTTTAGAACCTCATCCCTAGGACCAGATCTATCTTTATCCATGATCAAGTTGAAACTAATGGTGTTATGATCACTGGAACCAAAGTGCTCCCCTACCCCTGGTCCTCACCTACCACCCCACCAGCCTCCGGGTCCAACATATTATTCTCCGTAACTTCCGCCACCTCCAACGGGATCCCACCACTAAGCACATCTTTCCCTCCCCCCCCCCTCTGCATTCCGCAGGGATCGCTCCCGACACAACTCCCTTGTCCATTCGTCCCCCCCATCCCTCCCCACTGATCTCCCTCCTGGCACTTATCCGTGTAAGCGGAACAAGTGCTACACATGCCCTTACACTTCCTCCCTTACCACCATTCAGGGCCCCAAACAGTCCTTCCAGGTGAGGCATCACTTCACCTGTGAGTCGACTGGGGTGATATACTGCGTCCGGTGCTCCCGATGTGGCCTTTTATATATTGGTGAGACCCGACGCAGACTGGGAGACCGCTTCGCTGAACATCTACGCTCTGTCCGCCAGAGAAAGCAGGATCTCCCAGTGGCCACACATTTTAATTCCACATCCCATTCCCATTCTGACATGTCTATCCACGGCCTCCTCTACTGTAAAGATGAAGCCACACTCAGGTTGGAGGAACAGCACCTTATATTCCGTCTGGGTAGCCTCCAACCTGATGGCATGAACATTGACTTCTCTAACTTCCGCTAGGCCCCACCTCCCCCTTGTACCCCATCTGTTACTCATTTTTATGCACACATTCTTTCTCTCACTCTCCTTTTTCTCCCTCTGAATATACCTCTTGCCCATCCTCTGGGTCACCCCCCCCCCCGTCTTTCTTCCCGGACCTCCTGTCCCATGATCCTCTCGTATCCCCTTTTGCCTATCACCTGTCCAGCTCTCCGCTCTATCCCTCCCCCTCCTGTCTTCTCCTATCATTTTGGATCTCCCCCTCCCCCTCCAGCTTTCAAATCCCTTACTCACTCTTCCTTCAGCTAGTCCTGACGAAGGGTCTCGGCCTGAAACGTCGACTGCGCCTCTTCCTATAGATGCTGCTTGGCCTGCTGCATTCACCAGCAACTTTGATGTGTGTTCCCTACACATACTTCCTTCACTTGTCCTAACTCGTTTCCTAATAGGAGATCTAATATTGCATCCCCTCTAGTTGGTACCTCTATATATTGATTTAGAAAACTTTCCTAAACACATTCTACAAACTCTAACCCATCTAGACCCCCTAACAGTATGGGAGTCCCAATCAATATGTGGAAGATTAAAATCCCCTACCACCACAACTTTATGTTTTCTGCAGTTGCCTGCTATCTCTCTGCAGATTTACTCCTCCAATTCTCGCTGACTATTGGGTGGTCTATAATACAACCCCACTAATGTGGCCATACCTTTCCTGTTTCTCAGCTCCACCCATAAGGACTCAGTAGACAGGCCTTCTAACCTGTCCTGCCTGAGCACTGCTGTAACATTTTCCCTGACAAGTAATGTTACCCAATCCCCCCCCACCTTTCATTCCTCTGCCACTATCACATTCCATTAATTTCAAGAAAATTATGGAGAAGGATAGGGCATGTCTTTGGGTTGAGTTTCTAAATTGGAGAAAACTAATTTCCATGGCAATTGAAGGGATCTGGCAGTTGTGGATTGGGATAAGTTGTTTTCTGGCAAAGGGATGCTTTGTAAGTGGGACAGCTTCAAAAGAGAACAATTGGAAGTACAGAATTTGTGTGTTCCTGTTAAAATAAAAGGCAAGGGTAAAAGATTTAGGGAATCTACATTTATAAAGGACATTGAAGCCCTGATTGAGAAGAGGGAGGAACATACCAAATATAATCATTTAGGATCAAATACAGCACTTGAGGAGTATAACTGAGGAGCATGGGTTCCTTAAGGGGAAATCTTAAATTAAAGTCCATGGTATTGTGAGAAGCTCATGCAGAAATTGCAGGGGTACTGACAGAGATATTTAAAATGCCCTTACCAATGGGTGAAGTGACAGAGGAATGCAGGATAGCAGATGTTGTACCATCGTTTAAGGGTGCCTCTAAGAATAAACTAGAGAAGTATAGGCTGGTGATCTTTGCATCAGTCATGGGTAAATTATTGGAAGGTATTCCAAGGGTTGAGATATGTAAGTATTTAGATAGACAAGACCTTATTAGGGATAGTCAGCTTGGCTTTGTGTGTGGTAGAAGCTGTCAAGTTTTTTGAGGAAGTTACCAGGAAGGCACATGAAGTTGGTGGACTACATGGACTTCAGTAAGGTCTTTGACGAAACCCTGCATGGCATGTTGATTCAGAAGTTTAAATCACTTGGCATTCAAGATGAAGTAGTAAATAGGATTCAGCATTAGCTCAGTGATAGAAGCTAAAGAGTTGTAGTAGATGGCTGTTTCTCTGACTGGAGATCTGTAACAGCAGGGATCGGTGTTAGATTCATTGTTGCTTATTATCTATATCGGTGATGTGGATAATAACATGGTAAACTGGGTCAGGTGACACCAAGATTGAGGTGCAGTGCAGTGCGGAAGGTTATCAAAGCTTGCGACAAGATCTGCACCAGCTGGAAAAATGGGCTGAAAAATTGCAGATACAATTTAATGCAGACAATTCTGAAGTGATACACTTTGGGAGGATAGGCCAGGGTAGGACTTATACAGTGAATGATAGACATTGAGGTGTGCACTACAATGAAGGTATCTGGGAATTCTGATCCATAATTCCTTGAAAGTGGTGTCATAAAAACAGGATCATAGAGAGAGCTTTTGGTAAAGAACATTATGTACAGATTTGGGATGTTATGTTGAACTTCTACACAACTGGTGAGGCCAGATTAAGATGTTCAATTGTTAAGCCAGATGCCCAGTCATTGTAGCCTTGTCACTAGAAGCCTTCCTATCCTCCTACTTCAGACTGCCCTGTGACGGAAGCTTACCCTTTTGGTCCACTCTTCTCCTCCTGGTCATGTTGCAAACCCGAAACACTCCCATTTTTAACGTACTGGTATGTTTTAACAAAAATTGCAGTGAAGTTCAGCAAATGTCAGATATTAATGGTGTCTATATCAAATTAGTGTTATGGATTTACATTTTAGTAGAAATCTAACAAGTGCGTTAGAACCTCACTGAGCCTGAAAAGGGCAAGTTATTGGTTATTTCGTTGAACTAATTCCTCAGACTGAATGTAGCCAGCTATTGGTTACTTCATTAAATTAACTCTCAGACTGAGCAGAATAGAATGTTGATTACTTCATTGTGCAAACCCCTAGACTGAACTGGGCAGATTACTGGTTGCTTCACTGAACTAAACCTCAGGCGGAACAGGACAGGTTAGCGGTTACATTATTGAAGTAATCCCTCGAGTACTTTCTCTCAATTTTCGAAAATAGCAACTAGGAAATAAATGCAACAGTACTGCAAAGAAACACTTCGAACATGTGGCGAAACGTTTGGATATTTTTAACTCAACAGCTAGAAATGATCACAAATTCAACAGCAAATTACTACAGTTACAAAATGTGAACTGCGAAAAAATAGGGTAAAACTTTTGAACTAAATAATTGTTTTCAAAATAGAAACAAGGTGATCAGCCATCATTTCTGGGATGGATGTTTGGAAGAGAAAGGCTGAACTACTTCCTCACTTTGCCTGCAGCCACACATTCCACCCTCAAATATCTCTGTATTTTTGTTGCCTGCATCTGTCTGTCTGGAGTTCATTTTGAATGCCATTTGATGATAACTGAAATGAGTGGCTTGGTCACTCTAAAGCAAAATACTGCTGATGCTGCAAATTTGAAATAAAACAGAGAATTGAAGAAATACTAGGCTGTCTAAGCAGAAGCTATGGAGAGTGTTAGTGTTCTAGGACAGGTGACTTTTCATCAAAACCTGAAAATGATAAATATTTCTCTCTACAGATGCTGCCTTACCTGCCAAATATTTCCAGTAATTTCTTCTTTGTTTAGTCCACTTCAGAAGACAGTCACAGATTAATTGACTGGATCCATGAGTCAGATGGAATTTAACACCATGTCTTTAATGGAATACATGAGTTCTCCAATTCCACTTAGTAGCAACAATGCCATTCTGAAATGAAGGAATCTGACTTGCACTTGAGAGAGCACATGTGCTCATTGCCTAGTCAAAGGGCAATAAAACTCTGAGAGCCCACTACTGTAGGTGTAAGCATAGCTGCTTCCTGTATCTACAGCATGATGTGCCCAACAGACTGGGGGGGAATGAAAATTAAGAGAAGTTGCAGAGAGCAACCTCACTGGTTCTCTGTATCCCGGATTCCAGGGTATGGTCTCAGCTGCAGAAAGGCTTCTAGTCGTCCATTGAGGTCCCTTTCCAGAATGTCCCAGGAAGATTGAGAAGCTAAAAAAAGCCTCACTTGCTCTTGAAAAGACTGTGAGGAATATTAAGAATCTTTTAAGTATCCCTGATATTCAGAACAATTTAAAAACAAGGAAGAAATATTTTTAAGTTAGCAAATGTTTTGAAAATTAAGTTTTGAAAACACTTGCTAATAATTTAAAATATTACAGTGAGTGAGGAAATGAGTTAAATTTTCCAAAAGTCATATTTGTGACACATATATGTAAGACAAAATGTTGTTGGCTTGGAATGCGAGAACATTTTGAGAATGTAAGAGAGTATCAGTCCACAGCCTTGAGAGTACAGGAAGGATGTAAATAAGATTGAATGAGTACAGAGAAAATTTGCAAGGATTTTGTTGGGTCTGGAGCTCCTAAATTAAGGAAAGAATGAACAGGTTAGAAGTTTGTTCCAAGGAACACAGAAGATTGAGAGAAGATTTGATAGAGATGTACAAAATTATGAGGGGTATAGATAGGGTAAATGCAAGCAGACTTTTTCCACTGAGAAAACAAGAGAAAATCTGCAGATGTTGGAAATTCAGAGGGCGGAGCTTATGAGGACGATGGCGCCTAACAGCAACTCCTTTGCTTGCATCTTCAGAAACAGCTCTATTTCCACCTTTAATATCTCTTTTTTCCCTTTCAGGGTTCTTTTCACAACCCTGACCTGGAGTTACACGCTAACTTTGGTTCTTTGTGGAAATGGGACCTGCACTCAGGGCCTCATGACCGGCCACTTTTCGATTTGCCAAGTATGCAGCCTGGAAGACTAGCGCAAATTCAGGGTGCCTGATATTTGTGCCTCTGGAGACGGGCAGATTCAAGGTTGGTGCCAGCGTCTGATGTGTCGTGGGAGTACATGGAAGATCAAAAGCAGTGAACTGGCTGCTGGCTGTGTGCCCAGAAACATGAGTTCTTTGGGCACAGAGCTCAGAGAAAACAATGCAACAGTCTTTTAGCACTGTAGTTCGGCGAAGTGTTTTTTTATGCCTCCCCTCTCACTGTGAAATGGGGACACCTCCTTTTTCCCTTATTAGGGAGACAGAGAGTGTCTGTGGTATGTCAAATTACGGGGTGAACAAGTAGTCTTTGGTGCAAGTTTGTGTCTTTATTGATGCTTTGCTGCAGCCTCGGTGGAGGGTACAGATGCTTTTTCATTTGTGGGGGAAAAGAGGGGGGTTATTGCCTTTCTGCTGCTTGTGCATTGGAGGGGGGAGCTGGGGGGCTTTGGGGTTCTAACATTTAACTGGCATTCATTCTTTGAGGCACTCCTCTGTTTTCATAGATGTTTGCGAAGAAAAAGAATTTCATGATGGATATTGTATACATTTCTCTGGCGTTAAATGTACCTATTGAAATCCAAGCAACGCAGACAAAATGCTGGAGGAACTCAGCAGCCCAACACCATCCATGGAAAAAAGTCTTGAGCTGAGACAGTTTGGCAGGACTGGAGAGAAAAAAAAAGATGAGGAGTAGATTTAAAAGGTGAGAGGAGTGGAGAGAGAAACACAAGGTGATAGGTGAAACTGGGAGGGGGAGGGGTGAAGTAAAAAGTTGGGAAGCTGATTAGTGAAAGAGATACAGGACTGGAGAAGGGGGAATCTAATAGGAAAAGACAGAAGGCCATGGAATAAAGAAAAGGAGGGGAGGAGCACCAGAGGGAGGTGATGGGCAGGCAAGGAGATAAGGTGAAGGTGGGGGGGTGCTTTACCGGAAGCTCGAGAAATTGATGTTCATGTCATCAGGTTTGAGGCTACCCATACAGAATATAGGGTGTTGTTCCTCCAACCTGATTGTGGCATCATCCCAACAGTGGAGGATGCCATGGATAGACATATCGGAATGGGAATGGGAAGTGGAATTAAAATGGGTGGTCACTGGGAGGGGAGCGATCCCTGCAGAAAGCAGAAAGTGAGGGGAAGGAAAGATGTGCTTGGTGGTGGGATCCCATTGGAGATTGCAGAAGTTCCAGGGAATTGTATGCTGGATGCGAAGGCTGGTGCAGTGGTAGGTGAGAACAGCAGGAACCCTTTTCCTGGTAGGGTGGCGGGAGGATGGGATAAGAGCAGACATGAGTGAAATGGAAGAGATGCGGTTGAGGGCAGCATTGATGGTGGAGGAAGGGAAGCCTGTTTCTTTGAAAAAGGAGGAATGAAAAGTTTCATGCTGAGAGCAGATACAGTGGAGATGGAGGAATTGAGAGAAGGGGATGATGTTTTTTCAAGTAACAGGGTGGGAAGAGGTATAGTCCAGGTAGCTGTGAGAGTCTGAGTTTATAATAGACATCAGTAGATAAGCTGTCTCCAGAGATAGAGGCAAAGATATCAAGAAAGGGGAGGAAGGTTTTCCACTGAGGTTGGGTGGGACTACAACTAAAATCATGGGTTAAGAGTGAAAGGTGAAAAGTTTAAGTGGAACATAGGGAAAACTTCTTCTCTCAGCAGGTTGTGAGAGTGTGGAATGAGCTGCCAGCACAAATGGTGCATGCAAGCTTGACTTCAACGTTTAAGAGAAGTTTCGATAGGTAGATGTATGATAGGGGTATGGAGGTCTATGGTCCTGGTACAGGTTGATGGGAGTAGGCAGGTTAAATGGATCTGCATGGACTAGATGGGCTGGAGGGCCTGTTTCTGTGCTGTGCTTTTCTATGAGTCTATGAGTGTGTAATGAAAATGATGTGTAGGTGCAAAGGCCACCTCACACCATGGGGAAGTACCAGGGTAAGGGGTTTTAGCAGTATAAAAGTAAGTAGGCTACTTCCTGGTGCCAAGGTAATCTCTCTGTAGGCTGGAATTGTGATCACACCTAAGGGACAGATTTACAGAGAGAGGAAATGGGGAGGGGTGAGGTAAGAGAAACAGGGAGAGAGTGGGTGAGTGTAAGTGAGAGAGAGAGAATGAATGGTGGAAGTGACTGTTGAACATCTATGGTTCCTTCCACCGCTGTGCAGATCAGTCTGAGTTGTTCTGTAGGTTTATGTAGTGCTCAATGATTGGTTTGCATATCATCCTAATTGTTTCTTTATAACCTTTAGCACGTGTACAGAGTCTCCTCTGCTTGTGAATACTTGCTGCTGTGAATCAGAAAAGAACAAGGATCAAATTTTAAAATATTTTATTACAAATTGGAGCCATATAATTATTAAAAATGTTGAATGTCTTCTCCTGCACCCCCGAATATACTTCCCAACAAAGCCAAATGAAATCAATGGGGCCTTGGACCTGCCACAGGTTCAAAGAGATGATTCCTGGTCATACTGACAGTGTCATTTGGGCTCCAACAGCAGACAGGGTTTCTTCATTCACCAACAAGCAAGCACAGAAATCCCAAGTTTAAGTGTTGAATCTTCTGGTTTAAGAGTATGCTGGTGAAGCACAGTGATGACTTGCTGGCAGCAAACAAAGCTACTAATTATTTTATTAATCACACTTCTTCTTGAAAATAATCAATACAATCAATACACCTGTAACTTCTCTTTCAGAGTTGAACTTCTGAATTCCCTGTAAGACGTGGCATTTTATGGTGTGAAATGAAGTCTGGGAGGTGCAGGACAACTGTGGTGTGGCGTGTATGGCCTGAATCGAGGTGCGGGGCCCAAGCCCAAGAGCGGGAATGAGCCAATATTTGCTGATTGATGGAGTGAGCCTGGAACTGATTCGAAGTGCAGACCTGAGGTGAGTCAAGGCAGCGGACCCAGACCCAAGAGCAAGGAACAGGCTAAAGTCTGACTGATTTAGGTGCTGGGCTGGATTGGAAAGGTTGGCTCTGGGCTGTACTGAGGCGGCAGGTCCCATGCCTGAGAACACATCGAAGTGGTAGGGCCTAGGTCCGAGAGCTGAGGAACAACCCGCTGCTTGGCCAGTTTAAGCACTGGCCAGATTGAAAAAGTCGGGGTATCTGAGCTGGAGGAGAGGGATAGGCTGGTGTGAGGCTCGCTGCTCCACGAGGTTTACTCTTCTCCATGCTGAACTGAGGCTGAGGCTTGCAACTAACAGGGTTCTGTATCAGTTGTGACTGGCTTTGTGGCTGTGGACACACTTTCATGAACTCCAGTTCTGAATGTTCTTTTCTTACCTTTTTTGGTTGCACGATTTGTTTTTTTCTGCATGTTGGGTATTTGATGGTCTTTTTTTTTAAATGGGCTCTATTGCATTTCTTTGTTTTGTGGCAGTCTATAAGGAGCCAAATTTCAAGGTTGCATGTATTATATATACTTTGATAATAAATATACTTTGAACTTGGAAATTTGAAGCCTCACTGACTCACTCTCCAGTCACATTACCATTTTACCACCATGGGCATTAGAAAGTAACCATCATAACCAGTTATAAAACTTTTCTAATGCCCCTTTTCTATTCCAAACTTTATGAAATGCTATTCAATCCTATTCTTCATTTAAGTCGGAAGCAATAATCAGTTTGAAGTTAAAAGGAAGCTTTGCAAACAAACAGGACTGTCTATAGAGCACAGGCTATTGGCCCACAGCAGGTGATTAGCTGCACAAGAGATATGTTTTATAAGTGAGTGACCATGAGGCGCTCTGGTCTACATCAGCTAAACATAAGACAATGGAGTTATGTTAATTGGCCTACGCCAAACCAGGCAACTACAGCTAAGTTATTTGCATCATTGTGTTATAGATAAATGAAGGTTCCACACCCGAATTACTTTGTCACTTAACGGATCAAACATGGTCCCAGGTATGATCAATTAATAGTTGGGATTGGTGTACTCAGCGCGGCAGCCCTCACAGTATTAATTGTGGGTGTCAGGCGTCTCTGTCCCCAGAAGCTTTTCGACTATCCATGTGAATTACTTTATCCCAGCAAAAGTATCTGAAGAAACATCAAATGTAGATAATGTCAACTAGCAGCAAAGCAGTTTAAACATTAGAAATCATTGGGGATTGTTAGGAATGACAAGGAGAAAGACAGAAAGAAGAACAACAATTCATTCCTCAGCCTTCAGTTTCTGCAATGGACAACTCATTCAGCTTGTTGGTATGTTCAGAAGAACTGGACCTGTGTTTGGAAAGCCTTTGTGGTTGATAAATCTTTTAGAATTTCAAAATCTTTTATAAATCAGAAATCTTCTGTGAGTTTTTAAATGTGAGTAAAGAACAATTTGTCTAAATTTAGACATGTATCATTAACAATAATCTAATTAAACTACTTCATTAACTGGAAGTATTTCCTCCTTTGCAGGGAGGGGGAACCCACCACTCAAATTGTAGACATTGGTAGCTAGACCTCACCACAGAGACTAAACAGGGAGGTGAGCTAGTCTTTGAAGAATAGATTGATACAGTATAACCTGACTATAGTGAGGGTATCCATACATACCTACGAGGGGTGATTGATGTTCGTGGCCTAAGGTAGAAGGAAATGAGGTATACAGCTCTCGTTACATGCACGTGCAGTTCAACTCTTTGAGTGATTATGCAGAAAGTTTGAAGTTAATAACTCATCTTCTTCTACCTTAGGCCACGAACTTATCAATCACCCCTGCTCTGGACCACTTTCTGGAGGTCCAAGACGCCGACTTCTACAAAGAAGGGATCCATATGCTCCACGACCACTGGACTAAGTGTGTAAATGTAAGAGGGGACTATGCTGAAAAGTAAATGTGCTAGGTTTTCTAAAGTTAAGTGCTTCTACCTTAGGCCACGAACTTATCAATCACCCCTTGTATATTGGATAGGGCTGAAGTTCTCCTTTTGGATTTAGGGCTTTGTTGACAGAGGGCTGAATACCATCACATTACATATTGGGCATTATGTGCTGCCTGGTTACTGGGACAGGAAGAAGACTTCATTGCATTGGAGCAGTACAAAGTGAATAGAGTTATTAAAAAGTGAAAAAGTCTGCACTTAGCAATCTTGAAGAGAGGTGATGCATAGATGACAGTTTAGACATATGATAAACATGGGTTCAAAATACTCTGACATTACCTAGGCAACACAAATTCTAACCAGTGAAAAACAATGATTAATGAGAATATAGGCTGAATATTTGAACACAATATTGACAGGAAACCATGGAATCATTTGACACTCAGAATGAGAAAGGTTTAAGGATTTTCAGCATGAATAAATCAGAGAAGCTTTTCTTCATTAGAACCTGGTTAATAAACCAACTACCCGGATCGTTTTGAAGTCAGACTTCTTGTGGTGCGTCTTATTTATGGAACATTTGATCACAATCTACAACCCAAATTTGTGTGCCTCAGCTTGCTAAAAATAAGACTTTAAGAATAATGGGGGCATGGGCTAAGAAGTCACTTTATGAAGTGAACACTGGATCTGTATAAGCTGAGCAGGGAAGTCTGAAAATTCAGATGTCATGGAATACATTCCCCTGAATTATTAGGCCAAATTGCTCATTACAAAGAGCATGTCTCAATTGTACATTATTGTGCCATTAAGAAATCATCTTTTTGAATCCAACCTGAGACTACGTTGATGTCAATGAGGATTATAAGAATAAATCAAAATGAAAAGGGCAAGGCAAGTTATTTCTTTTAAATTAGTTTGATTTAATTTGATTTTATTAAGTATTCAATTGGTTCAGTTAACCTTTCTTACAAGGTTTTAAATCTATTTATTTATTTACTTCCATTTTAATAAGACCATGAGACTACAAGATATAGGAGCTAAATTAGGCCATTTGGCCCATCGAGTCTGCTCCACCGTTTCATCATGGTTGATCCAATTTTCCTCCCAGGCCCAATCTCCTGCCTTCTACCTATATCCCATCATGCCCTGGCCAATCAGGAATTTATCAACTTCCGCCTTAAATATACATACAGAGTTGGCCTCCTCAGATACTTGTGGCAAAGAATTAATAGTCCTGAACAGGTGCCTTCTGACTACACCTCTGGTTCTGAAGTGTAGGCTGCCACTGAAACCGATGTCCACAACCAGACTAGCTAGACCAGATGAGAGGACGACAGACAATGATTTCAGGTGGATGGTCCATGCCAGCATGATTCCACCTATTGATGATGCTTTTAACCTTATGTAGAAACATTTCTTCTCATCAAAAGTATCCCACATCTTTAATTTCCAAATCTTACTCTGTCCAATCTTTTTTCCAAGCCTTTCTATCAGTTTGCCTGCCTCACCTGCCAAAACCTGTCACACCTCAGATTTTCTTACAGTTCTAATGGCTGGTCATCGAAGAGAAATGTTAATTCTATCTCTCGTTATAGAAGCGGCCTGACTTGCTGAGAATTTCTAATATATGTTTTTTTTTATTACTTTTCCTTTATAATTTTCTGGAATTAAAAGGATAGATACTTTGACCACATCCATTGTTGGCCAGGACTGCCCACAATTGTGATTATGCATTAGTAAGTAAAGCTAAGCCAGCAGTTATCAAGCCAGCTAAATATATTTCAATAATACACATTTTATGACGTCAGATATTGACTCTGGAGCAAATGATCATCCTGGTGTCAATATTTTCCATTCAAAAAGGAATCAAAATCATTCTGTGAAATCACATCATGGTGCTTTCCATTGCTGTTTAAGCTTAACAAATAGAAGTAACTATTTACTCATTGTTGCACAGCTGGTATCAACAGTTCAAGGCCATCATTACTGACATTTGATTGAAGTGTCTGCAATTAAATTACACTTCTCTCCTACTAGTTTTTAAACGCTACCAGTCATTGACATATCAGCATCGTTTTGTTCCTTATACTCTCGAATGACACATATCAAAAGCTCCATTCCTGCAACATTGGACACTCAACAATATGCTTACCAACAGAACTGCTCTACATATGTGCCATAGCATGTCAGGCATGTGGCCCTGACACACCTAGAAAATAAAGACACTTATGTCAGAATACCATTTCTAAATTTCAGTTCAGCATCCAACACTATTGTCCCATAGACCTTGGTGAACAAATTCCTACTCCTCGGTCTAAATAACACCACTGTGCAGCTGGGTGTTGGACTTCCTAACCAACAGACCTCAGATAGTCAGGAACCACAACCGCTCCTCCCTCCCCATCATCCTCAATGTGGGTGCCCCCCAGGGCTGTGTGCTGAGCCCGCTGCTGTACATTCTTCTCACACATGACTGCACAGTAAAATACCCGAGCAATCACATTAACAGTGGTGGGTCTCATCACCAACAATGATGAAACGGCCTACAGAGAGGAGGTGGAAGAACTTGAGGCCTGGTACCAGGCAAATGACCTCTTCCTCAATGTCAACAAGACGAAAGGAGGTTATCAACTTCAGGAGAACTCACACCACTCACACCCACCCTGCCCCTGTACATTGGTAGGAGAGCAACAGAAGCTGTGAGCAGTTTCAATCTCCTGGGAGTGCGCAGCACAGACATGTTTTCATGGTCCCAGGACACATCCTTCACAGTCAATAAAGCTCACCATTGCCCCTACTTTATGAGGACACTGAAGAGAGCTTGACTTTGCACATCCATACACATGTCATTCTACAGCTGCACAGCAGAGTGCTCCCCTGACAAGCTGTATCACTGCTTGGAATGAAAACTGCACTTCAGCAGTTAGGAAGGGCAGTCACAACCACCCAATGCATCACCAACACCAGTTTACCTGACATCAAGGGCATATACACGGAAAGGAGCCGGAAAAGGGCCAGTAACATCATGAAGGATCCCACACATCCTATTTATCTCACTCTCATCAGGGAGGAGGCTACGTAGCATCCAAGCCAGGATCACCAGACTCAAAAACAGTTACTTTCCCCCAAGCAGTAAGTCAGATCAATATCTCCGCCCACTAACTCCATCACTACTATCCTGTCAGTAATTCATGTACAGCCTGGCATCACTTTATAGACAAACAATCAATCAATGTATATAGGCTATCTTCTGGATTTACGTTTATTGTGCTTCTTAATTATTATTGTGTTATTTATCTTTATCTTTTGTGTTTTTTTCTGCTGCGTCAGATCCAGAATAACAATTATTTCATTCTCCTTTACTCTTGTGTACAGTGAATGACATTAAACAATCTTGAAGTCTTGAAGAGAGGTATGTGGGGCTATAGCCTGGGGCAGGGAGACAGCAATAGGCAGAAATCCAGGTCATCATGGATTAAGTGGTCTGAAGGACTTGTTACTGTGCTCTAGGGCTCATCTACTGACCTAGATCCATTAAAACAAACAATGGGGGAGCTGAAGTTGTACGGTAAGATCGTTCACATTTTAACCTCTGACAGAGCAACAATTTTTGGGGGAGTTCTTATTCAATGCAATAAACTGACAGAATGTTCTGTTATGGTTAAGGCTATGAGATATTTTGTTAACACATAGCATAAGAAAGAGGAGAAGTAGTTGTACATTGCATGCTTATCAAGTCAGTTTCACTTTTATAAAAGATCATATCTAACATTTTCTATCAATACTGCTTTGTTATCCTATTCTCATATCCTTTGATTTCCTGAATGCAATGCTTAACATGCTATTGATCTCAGCCATGACTGATTATCAACAGCTTCTGGGGTAAAGAATTTCAAAATTGAATGAAGAAACTTCTTATCTCACTTCTAGATATCTGATGTCTTTTCCTGAGATTTAATCATAACTTTAATATTGTTAATTGCTGGTGCACACAATGAAATATGGATTGAAGAGTGGGAAAATGTATTCATCTAGTATTTTCAAAGCAGTAAACCAAAAAGATCAAAGTCTGTAAAACACAGAAACAATGTATCCTATAATCCTTAGACAACCAGGGATTTCAGAATGGTCCGATACACTATTAGCTTTCCTTAAGAATGTACACACACGAGATAGAGCCAGATGGAAGGCCTCGACCTGAAGCACTGATTGTCCATTTCCCTCTACAGGAGCTGCCTGATCCACTGAGCATTTCCAGCATCTAGTCTGTTCAGATGGAGCATCTCATCCCGAAACAGCGACTGTCCATTCCCCTCCACACATACTATCTGAACTGTTGAGTTACTTCAACATCTTCTATGTTGCTCCCTCAAAAATTTTGTTAAATATCCAGTTTCAAATTCCACCGCAGCTGTAAAGAATTTAAATTCAAATATTTAAAACATTTGGAACTGGAATATTAGGAATGGTAATCACTGCACAATTGGAATGTTATTCAGTCACAGGCTGTTAAGAAAACAAGCAACATTTGCATGTAAGAATACCAGACCATGACAATCTTAAGCATGAGCATCAATCTACTTAGCACTCATATTAAATAGCATTTCCAGCACCTGGCCTTCCACCACCAACATCTTGCCATCGCTGGACGTTAAATTCTGAGGCTACAAGATCAGCGGCTAGGTACTCTGAAATGAAGAACTTATTCCTGATAGGCACATGGCTTTCCACCTTCTTCAAGGCACAAACCTAGAATGTGATGGAATACTCCCCACTTCCCTCAATGAGAGCAGTTCCAATAATACTCAGGAAGCCCCTGGTAAAAGTTGCCATCTTGACTGGCATCCAATTTACTATCCGAAGCTTTCATTTGTTCCCACCATAGAACAGGGGCTGCAGTTTATGACATTTAAAAAATATATTGTAAACACCTCAGTAGCAGCCACAAAATCCATGACCTCCATCACCAGAAACATCAAGAACAAGGATGCTCAGGAACTCTAAAACCTGCATGTTTCTCCTCAAAGCCCCACACCTCAAGATGTGGAATATATCATTGGCCATCCATCATTAGTGAGCCAAGCCCTTGAGCTCCCTACCTAGCAGTACTATTGGAATACTTCAACAACTTAAGAAGGCACCTTAAGAGGGTGGACAACAAATGCTAAACTTGCCCAAGTCCTGAATAAATAAATAATACAGTTGCATCATTAATTCCTTCAGGGAAGGAAATCTGTCCACCTGATCTTGTTTGGTCAATACGCATCTCTTTACAACAGCAGGAGAAGAACAGGAAAATCTGTCCCAATCACTCACTCCTTTTCTGACTTTGAGGCGAATGCTATCAACAAATTTAAGGAAAAGTCTATCAGTTCCCCAGCAAGGAAATAGAAAGGTTTGAGACACTGGTCAAAAGCATTGCAGTGATCTTTCATGATTTTGAGAGATCCTAAACAAATATTCACTAAGCAATGTCTTCTGATCTGTTTCTCACTCTTTCTATTAACCAGCTCTGAGTTTTCAGTTTGAAAAGCATAATCTCTAATAATCTACACACATTAATAATTTGGATCAGAGAAGCCAGGATGAATAAATCCAATTTAGTTGATGATACAAAGCTGGGTGACATTGTGTGCTGTAAAAGGTAAAGAGAGTTTTAGATGCTAAATAAATGAATAAGGTCATGGCATGCGGAACATAGTATGGGAAAATATAAGGGCTTCCTTCATCTTGAACTGAAAAAATAATTTTGAATAGTGAGAGACTGGAAGATGGTAATGTTCCAGGGGACCTGGCCTGTGTTCTACATGAATCACACCAAGTTAACAAATTCAGCAAAAATTAGGAAGACTAACAGTATATGGAAAAAAATTAGTATAAAATTGAAGACTTCTTGTTCCCATCACTCCAAAGAGACCATAGGTGGAATAATGTGTACAAGTCTATTTTCCCTGCTTAAAGAAGGACATAGTTGCAGTTGAGAGAGTGCAGCAAAAACTTCATCAGATTGATCATTGGGATGACAGTTTCATTATTTGATCAGGGATTGATCAGAACAATTCTCCAAGCCCCCTCCTTTACTCTCTGTACACCATGACTGCGTCACCACCCACAGCTCCAATCTGCTCATTAAGATGCAGATAATGCTATACTGAATGGCCTTATCTCAAATAATAACAAGGCAGCCTACAGAGAAGTCATCTCTCTGACATAGTGGTGTCAAGAAAACAACCTTTCCCTCAATGTCATAAAAACAAAGGAGCTGGTTGTGGATTACAGGAGGAACAGAGACAGGCTCACTCCTATTGACATCAATGGATCTGGTGTTGAGAGGGTGAAGAGCTTCAAGTTCTTTGGTATAGGCATCACTGAGGATCTCATTTGGTCTGTACATACCGGTTGTGTGGTGAAAGAACTACAACAGCACCTCTTTCACTTCAGATGTTTGAAAAAGTTCAGCATGAATGCCCAAATACTAAGGACTTTCTACAGGGGCACATATGAGAGTATCCTGACTGGCTGTATCATTGCCTGGTATGGGAACTGTACTTCCCTCAGTCACAGACAGGGCTCTGCAGAGAGTGGTGCATACAGCCCAGCACATCTGTGGATATGAACTTCCCATTATTTCAGGACATTTACAGTGACAGGTGCGTAAAAAGGGCTGGAAGTCACCCCAACTACAAACTGTTCCAACTGCTACCATCTGGGAAACTGTACTGTAGCATAAAAGCCAGGACCAACAGGCTCCGGGACAGCTTCTTCCACCAGACCATCAGACTGATTAATTTACGCTGACACAATTGTATTTCTAAGCTATATTGACTGTTCTGTTTCATATCTTACTGTACATACTACTTATTACAAATTACTATAATTTGCACATTGCACATTCAATCGGAGGTGTAACATAAGGATTTTACTCCTCACGTATGTGAAGGATATCAGAAATAAAGTCAATTCAATTTAATCCAATTCTCTGTAACAGTTAGAAAAATGAGATATGATCTCAGGGAAATGGACAACATTACTCTGGTCTAGGTAGGGTAGGTGTAGAACTGATGATGTTGTAGATGCAGCATCAGGGACCAGAGATTAGAGTCTCAAAGTAAGAATCTCATTGAGAATGAGGAGAAATTTCTTCATTCAGAGTGGAATGAATCTTTGGTATTCTCCGCCAAAGAGGGCAGTGGAGTGTGATTTCAATCAGAACAGAGATCAATATTTTTTAGATATTAAGAAAATCAAGGAATAATAGTATTGGTATTGTTTTGTCATTGTCACGTGTACCAGGATACAGTGAAAGGTTACATTGCATACTGTTCATAAAGATCAAATCATTACACAGCACACTGAGGTGGAACAAGGTAAAACAATAACAATACAGAATAAAGAGTAAAAGATACTGAGAAAGTGCAGTGTAGGTCAACAACAAAGTGCAAGATCATAATGAGGTAGGGTGGAAAGTCGTGAGTCCATTTTGTTGTGTAAAAGGTCTGTTCAAGAGTCTTATAACAATGGGCTAGAAGCTGTCCTTGAACCTGGTGGTATGTACTTTTAGGTTCTTGTTTCTTTTGCCTGCTAGGAGAGGGAAGAAGAGAGAATGTCCGGGGTGAGGTCTTTGATTATGCTGGCTGATTTACCAGGACAGCAAGAGGACTAGATAGAATCTGTCGAGGAGAGGCTGCTTTACTGGGACAGCGAGAAGACTAGATAGAATCTGTTGAGGAGAGGCTGGTTTCTGTGAGGTGCTGAGCTGTGTACACAATTCTCAGCTGTGTCCATTAGCAGAGCAGTTGCTGCACCAAGCTGTTATGCTTCCAGATAGAATGCCTTCTATGGTGCATCAATGAAAATTGACAAGGGTTGATGAAGGCATATCAAATTTCTTTAGCCTCCTGAGGAAGTAGAGGTGCTGGTAAGCATTCATGGACATTACCCGAATGTGGTTGAAACAAGATAGGCCAGGAACTTTAAGGTCTCAATTCTCCCAACCTCAACATCATTGATGTAGATCAGCCACGATGTTGGTGTTGTAGATAATGCATCTGCACTGCTCCCCTTCATGAAGTCAATGACCAGCTCTTCTGTTTTGTTGAAATTGCGCAAAAGGATGTTGTCATGGCACATGCCACTAAACTCTCTATCGCCTTCCTGTACTCTGACTCGTTGTAACTTGAGATATGTTCCACTACAGTGGATAAGGTGTTTATGCAGGAAAGTAGCACTATGGTGTAGGATCAACCATAACCTTATTGGATGGTGGGGCGGTCTTGAGGAACCAAATAGACCTCTCCTGCACCTGATTCTTACAGTATGTTCTCATGTTGTTTCACAGATGACTATTTCCTCTCAGCAGTGTCTCATCTGGAAGACAGTTCAGAAGTATGCAACCTCTGTAAAACTGCAGCAGACCTGCCAAGAGCAATATGTATTATGAATGCAGGAGAACTATTAATTGGATTCAAATTACCTCGCTTGACTACTTTCAGAGTGGAGTCCAACAAAATAGGCCTAATTATGAAGATTATAAAAATTACTTCCAGCAGTCATCTGTAGCATGGCATATGGCCTCAGATGTAGTAAATGATAACCTAGTTCCATCAAAACTCAATAAAATGCTTTCATTTTTATTTTTCTCTTGTACATTGGACCTTTGGAACAAATTAAACTTTGAACCCTTGAATTGGAGTTTGAGTGTTGAACAGTACCTAATTTTGCACATGGTTTTATCCCATAAGGTATATTTATTTGTAGCTCTAATACAAGATCACCCAATGGTTCGAGCTTTATATTTTTGTAGAACACTGATACCAATAAATAGGTGTATTAAAATAAAAAAACAAAATGCACATCAAACAAGCCTTCCAAAAGAATCACTCATTACAGGTCCCCTACCTGGTGGGTGCATTGCATGTTAATTAAACTACAGAACTGGAACTTTTTCCTAAGGTACCCTGAGGAATGAGTTCAAGTATTACTATCATAATTGGCCAGTGTGGTCATTTGGTTGAATAAAGAATCAGTGACCGTGCCATGAGGTGACCAGACAGACACAGAAGCCCGTTGGGATCACTAATTCCCTTTAAGAGAGAATGACTTTCAGCTGTTTCAGTAATTTCCTTTTCTCTTTGTTTGGTGATGACTGCAACGTATTCAGTTCTATTGATAATCCCTCATGTTCAGAGCAATAACAAGTTCTGATAGGTGGCTTGCAATATTTGTGCTAGGCAAAAGTTATATTCAACAAGAAAAAGAAATCACGCTCCCCTTTACATTCAATACCATTACTGTAGTGTCTTTAGCTGGTGTATTCACCTTGCAGAGACAGAGAGGGAGAGAGAGAGATCAATATGCATGCTCAGGCAACAGATCATACGTACTGCTAAGGGGTGTCATTGCTCTACATCCATACATTATTCTGAAAAGGGAGAAAGGATAATGTAATAAAAAACTGTATATGTACTAAATGCACCTAGTATGGCACTGTAAAGGAGAGTGCTTGCCCTTCTCACTTTCAGCTTCCACTGCCGGCTAGCAGTCTTGCAAAAAGGAGAGCTGAATGTGGAAGTCTCTCCCTGCCAGTACACAGCCACTCTAACAGCAAGCTTCATACAGTGCCTCCTCATTGGCGACACATGGAAACGGAACTCGTTTCGGACTCAGGCTGAACTACAGAGGATGGGGAGGAGTTCTGGCCCCCGCACACGTAAGTATGCAGGCCCATCCGTGTGTAGGCACGCCCTAGTGCTCATAAACCAGATCCTGGCTATGGGTAAATAGCCCCACTACCTTGTGGGCAGCTTCAGCAGAGAGAAAGGCTACAGGAGTAAAGCCAGACAGCAAATCCGGAGTGGAGCCCCTGAGGCAGCTGAACGTTATTGAAAATCTTTCCAGCAGCTCCTGCAACCAAGCTGGTGCCAAAAGTATTGCTTCATAAGCTTTCTTTTGGACAACACTGGTGAGGCTAAGAGAGGGATCTTGATGACTGGGCATCTCAGGATCTCCATACCTTCCACCCAGGCTTGTGATGATGATCATCATCACCCATTGTCCTTTGAGACAGACGGATGTCAACCACATGTACAAAACATTCAATTTCCCTTTCACAAACCATAGCCAAATAAACATGCTTTCAGAATAACAGTGTATCACTAACTTCACAGTTCTAAAGATTCAGTCTTTTGGGTGGTACTCTGTTTCTTTCAGGGTGGTGCCTCTGGACCTGTGGAGTGGCATCAGGTTTGGAAGGTGTCTTGCCTAAGGCAATGTTCTCAGTAGCTGGTGTTACATTGCAGTCAGTGAAATGGTCAACACTGAAAGGTCAGTCTGGTGACTGTAATCTCTCCGTCTTGTTGGATGCAATCAACTCGGGTGTGTTCTTTGGCTGCGCATCCTGTATCTGGCCCTCATGACGTCTCCATGCACGATCTCCAGCATCTACTGTGTACATCAGAGGTCCCATACTTGTAGCGATCCCACTGGGTGTCCACTTGTCTTCTTGCTAATCATGTGCTTGGACTCACTGTCCAACCTCGAAGTTCCTCGGTGATTCACTTGGCAACTGGTTGAATTGTTTGTTCTGCACTTCCCTCCATAGATCTGGTTTCAGGAGGTCTATGCGAGATCTCAGATTCCTGTTCATGAACAGCAATGCAGGTGTTAGATTTGTCATTACCTGAATAGAGTTCCGATACACAAAAAGGAAGTTGTCCACCTTGTGCTGTAGAGAAATGTCCTCCTTGTCCATAGCTTTCATGGACTTCTTGAAGGTTTGGATAAATCTGTCAGCTAACCTATTCATTGCTGGGTGGTGAGGAGCTGACTTGAAATGTCTGATGCCATTTTTCTACATGAACAGTCTGAGTTCTTCTGAAGTGTGTTGTGGGTCATTGTCACTCACAATTTGCTCAGCTAAGCCAGTTCTGGAGAAGATATTCCTCAGAACGGAGTGTTACGAACTGTAACGTTTTAGAAACAAACCAGCAGCAAGAGATTTCACACTGAGTCAGGTTTTAATGTTAAAACCACTATCTTTATCAGTAACTACTCATAATATAGTAACTCAACCAAGATAAACAAAAGTTAACAGTGTTATGTGTGGATATGTGTGTAAATATAATTTCTGAGCTTGGGGAAACAAGACTTATAGTCTTGAGATGGTACAGTAGGAAAGTTCAGTAATCCACGAAATAAATGATGGGAGACAGATATTTGTAATCCAAGGTGAAACGTGGAGAAAAGTATGAAGTATTCCACAGATTCCATACTGGTAAAACGAGATAACAGTCGCCGTAAGTCTTGTCCGACGTGTCATTCCAAATCCACATACGAGTTATCACCGAAAGTGACCTGTCACGGAATATCGTCTTCCAGTGGTTACCACGCAACATACCCAGACAAGGGCTGCAAAAATGGTCTCAAAGATACCCCAAAAAATCCACTCCTATGGATTGTACAAAGTGACAGTCACACATTCGCTATGCACTCCATGCCAATGTTTAACCCACCCTTGTGGGCATAAGAGAGCTGAAGCTATCGGCTTCCCCAGTCTCTCTCTCTCTCGCTCTCTGTATATGAGTTTAAGTTCACAGCAGCCTGTGACTGACATCATAGTCCCTCCTCACTTACTCTTAAAGTGACAGTCCACAGTAAATGAAACCTGTGGGTTCGTAACAGGAGACAGTCTTTGCTGAGGTGGGTTGACTTCATTGGTATAACCTCCGGCCACTTTGGATGAGTATCCACAGCAATCAGAAACATGGAGTCCATGAATGGCCCAGCAAAGTCAATGTGCACTCTTCATCTTCGTGACGACGGCCACTCCCATGGGTGTTACAGTGTCTGGGAGGGTGCATTGTGAACTTGTTGGCATCCTGAACATCTTATGGCCAAGTCTTCAACCTGTTTATCTACACCTGGCCTCCATATGCAGCATTGGGAAAGACTCTTCACCTTGACTGTACCCAGGTGTCCCTCATGCAGATTCTCTAACACTCTAGCACAGAGTTTAAAGGGAGCCACAACAGGAAATCCACACAGCAGTGTTCGTTGGCAGATGAATAGTTGGTCTCGGCTCACTGAGAACTCTGAGGACATCGGGTTACCATGAGCTGGCCATCCTTGCACGGTGATGTCACAGATTTTTGACAGTGTCAGGGCGTTCCTTGTTTCTCTTTGTATTTCCGAATTTGTTACCAGTAACTGGTTCACCTGTGCTGTGTGGAACACTTCTGCTCGTTCATAGCCTGAAGACTTTTCTTCTTCAGTTGCCAACTGTGGAAGACATGACAAGTCATCAGCATTGCTGTGTTGTTTGGTACCCTTGTTCTCTATGTCATAAGTGTGGGCTGCTAGGAATAGTGCGCAATGTTGTAACCGGGCAGCAGGCAGCACTGGAATTTCCTTCCTGGGATTGAACGTGGACACAACAAGCTGGTGATCTGTCACTACTGTAAACTTTTGTTCATAGAGGTAGTGTTGAAACTTCTTTATTCCCCATACCAGACTAAGGGGCTCTCTGTCGATCTGTGCATCATTGCATTCTGTGCTCATCAGTTATCTTGAAACAAAGACAGTCGGATGTTCAGATCCATCTTTTGCAGAGTGTGGCAAAACGGCCCCAATGCCATAAGGAGACACATCGCACACTAGACTGATGGGCAGGGTTGGGTCATAATAGATGAGCATTTCTTCGGATGTCAT
The DNA here is from genome assembly GCF_963921235.1 of Mobula hypostoma. Taxonomy (NCBI): domain Eukaryota; kingdom Metazoa; phylum Chordata; class Chondrichthyes; order Myliobatiformes; family Myliobatidae; genus Mobula; species Mobula hypostoma. Next base: position 137,200,792 of record NC_086103.1, read on the forward strand.
GAGTCTCTTTATTCCCTTGAACGCTCTTTCACATCTTTCTGACCATTTCCACTTTGCTCCTGTCTGCCACAGTGCAGCACTGTAGCAATGTTTGGGAGAAACAGGTGGTAATAGGTTACAAGTCCCAAGTATGGCCTGAGTTGTGACGCATTTTCTGGTTTGGGTGCCTGCTTCAATCTTCTTTTGTGACTCATGTAAGCCATGCTTTTCGATGACATCTCTACAATATTAGATCTCATTCTTGAAAAACTCAAATTTCTCCCTCTTTGTCCGCAGACTTAGCCTGGTAAGCACTTTACCAAGGTTCTGGAGGTACTCTTCAACATTCTTGCCAGTCACAGTGATGTCATCAAGGTAACATTGTGTTCCTGGGGTATCTTGGAGCACTTGCTCCATCGCTCTTTGCCAAATTGCTGGAGCTGATGCAACACCAAAGACGAGGCAATTATACTGGAACAGTCCCCTGTGAGTGTGGACAGTGAGGAACTTCCTGCTTGACTCCTCATTCTCCATTTGCAGATAGGCTTGTGACAATTCAGTCTTTGAAAACCTCTCCCTGCCTGCCAAAGATACACAAACGTCATCTATTTATGTAGTGGTTACAGCACAGTATGCAGCACTGGGTCAATGTTCACCTTGAAATCCCCAAATATACGAACAGCTCCAGCCTTCCCGTTCTTGATCACTGGGACAATAGGCATGGCCTAACTACTCCACTCAACCTTGAAGAGAATTCTAGCCACCGCCGATCTCTGAAGTTCAGCATCTACTTTAGGACGTAGTGCTTAAGGCACTGGACATGCTTTATGGAATCTTGGTGTTGCTGCTTCATCTAATTCAATTCTGGCCTTCATGCCTTTGAGTTTACCAGTGCCCTTCTCAAACACCTTCTCATTAGCAGTAAGCAGTTGTTCAATCTCCGGTTAGTGCTACTATTTGGGCTGCGGTTGCCTGTTGATGACACATTGAGAGCTTTGATGGTTTGCCAGTCTAGTTGGATTTTTCTCAACCATTCACATCCGAAAAGTGCTGGCCCTCCACTTTTCAACACATAAAGCCCTAACTGCCGTGTTTGGACTCCATACATCACTTTCACTTTAATTTTGCCTTTGGAAGAGACTCTTTGCCTGTGTAGATCTTCAGCATCACTGAGGTCTTCTCTAATGGTAGCTTAGAAAGCTGTCTGTTGTAGTCAGCCTCTGACTGACCCTGTATCCAGCTCCATTTTCAGTTTTACACCAGACACATCCATTGTGATCAAGATGATTTTGTGATTTGTTTCAATAATACTATGCAATTCAAGGATTAACAGCTCACCTTTGTCAGATTCTGTGTTGTGTGCTTCATATTTGGTCACTTTATGCATTTGTTTAGTTTTGTGTGTGAAACTTTTCCACTCAGTGGTTTTTCTCTTTGGTTGTGCTTTATGTCAGCCTTGCACACTCACTCTATGTGGCCTTGTCTGTGACATTCTCTGCAGACTTTTTTTGAACCAACAATAATTTGCATCATGGGAGGATGTGCCACAGTAATAACACTTCTGACTTTTTTTGCATCATTCAAGGACATTTTGTGCATTTCACATTCTAAGCTAATTTTCTGTAGTTCTGCTGCAGTCTCTAACGATATGACAATGATAATGATGAAGTCATAGTACTGGGAAAGTTTGTACAATTCTGTGAAGTATTCAGAAATGCTTTCATCCTTTGACTGGCTGCTTTTGTAGGATCTAAATATCTAATCTATTACCAGCGGTCTAGGGCTCAAACGCGGGAGAAGATGGCGACGCGCCTGCACGTGTACAGCCCTCCGGTGAAAAACGATATCGTATCTGTTAAATAGGGGCCATGGACAATTCTGATTTGATGGAGAATGGACGTGAAAGCACAGAGGAACATCTGGAGAAATTTCTGAAACGCTCGTTTGCTGCTGTTGTTATTGCATGGTCGAGAATCTTTCGGAGGGTAGGCCTCAAAATCCCTGGCCTTGCCTGCTTTTGGCGACCGAGAAGGAGGTCGAATCATTCGGACAGAGATGGCGCTCAGTACTTGGTGTCGGAGAGCTGATCAGAGCTCGAAGTTTTCAGATGACTCAGAGTCGGATTGTGGTCGGCATGGCAGGGAGAGTTTTTCTTCCTTCTCCCGTCTGTGTGAGATGTGGGACAATTGAGAGACTTTGAACTTTACTGTGCTCATGGACCTCTTCATCAAGTTACGGTATTGTTGCACTGTTGTAACTATATGTTATAATTATGTGGTTTTGTCAGTTTTTTCAGTCTTGGTTTGTCCTGTGTTTTGTGATATCACACCGGAGGAAATATTGTATCATTTCTTAATGCATGCATTACTAAATGACAATAAAAGAGGACTACGTGTCTTCATAATCTAAAAAAAAAAGATTTTGTAAAATTGTAACAATTTTGTCAAATGTCTTGCTTACTGGCTTTTCAGGGGTTACTAAGTTATGTAAGAAACTGTATGTTCTGGAACCCATTAAGCTAAGATGCGTGGGGGCTTTCTTTTTCTTATCCACGTTGTTCACATTACAATACAGTTCAATCCTCTTGATATATGGCTCCCATCCTTCATTAGCACTATCAAATTCACCAACTTTCCCCACTGAAGCCATTGCCATGTTACTTTTCACTTCAATTTTGTTAGTTGCGCATCTCTCATTGTGTACTATGCAGTTACTCAGGCGTTCCTTTGTTAGTATCCATGACAGCTTTCTCTTTACTGCTGTTCGACTCTTTCCTCTTGCTCTCTCATATCCCATAATTGTCACATAACTGTCGGCACAGTTTATGATATTCTCTATCATTCAGGTTTGTACTCATTGCCAATGTGTTGTGTCTTTGCAACAACACATCAACTAAATAAAAGCATGCATGTGGGAGATGGCTTTAACTGGTGTATTCACATTGCAGCAAGAGAGAGAGAGAAAACGAGGGGGAGAGATCAATACACATGCACAGACAACAGATCATATGTAGTGATAAAGGGAGCCATTGCTCTAAAGTAAATAGATCTATATATTACAATTACCACCAGTAGCTTTCCACTCCATCAACATTTGCAACTGTCCAGCTACCAAGCTGAACCAACAGTAGAATTATTCAACTGCAATGCGTGATCAGGGGCTGAGATCACAGAGCCTTTCTACCTTCTACTGGACATGTGAGGAGTGGGATTGAATTATCTCTGCTTGTTTGCACGATCCAAAATCCAATGAGATCAAGAGGTTGAATACCAGTGCAACGCAAACTTTGACTTAGTCATCCACCTCTCTGGATATTTCATTTCCTTCAGGACAAGTGAATCTTGGCTGCACCTTACGATATTTACCAATCCACCAAACCTTTGGGTGAGCATCGTTCAAATGTACAACTTCTACCCCCAAGGGCAACAGGTACATAGGAACAGGGCCACCTGCAGGTATCCTTCCTTGCCACACATCATCTTAACACAACAACGTTGCAACGTCCATTCACTGTTAGGTGCAAATCTTGGAACTCCTCCCCATTGCATTGTGGGAATACTTTCACCAAAAAGGAGGCTCAATTAAATTCTAACTTGCCAGTGCCACTTTTGTGAAAAGAAAAAAGTCCCAAAAATTAGTACATTTAAAACAGACAGGCACACATAAATTTACTTTGAACTTTTAACTTTGAAAGTTAAAATGATGTGTTTAGGACACATAGTACTACATTAGTTTTTGCTTCATTCTGTGATTTGTAAGTTTTAACTAAATTTATTTTGATGTTTGTTATTCTGAATGTTTTTCTGAATGAATAAATTCCAAATAACAAGTATAAATTCAAAACAGCCAAGTGGATTCCATTTAATTGGGCCATCAGTTAATCAGAACAGCTGCATATTTGGGCCAACTCTTAAAGAACAAAAACTAATCAAGAAAATAGCCTGATGCTATTTGTTTATTTGAGACAGTATGCCACTTAATTGGGGCAGGAGACTGTTGCCGAACTAACGTCAGTCACGTGCACTTGTGTGGCTGTTAGGCATCCTTCAGGCAAACAGTTTTTAAGTAGCATCAGTTGCATGTGTTTGGGTTCAAAGAGCAGTGATTTTTGTCACTGATAGTTGTCAAGAAATAAGCAGTAAGACAATTCCAAACTGTTTTGCTCACTACAGTTTCAAACAGTCAGGCTTGGAGATGCCAGAAATGGCCAGGAGTGAAAATGAAATGATTTCACCTTGAACAATTTAGAAACTATGAAGAACTTGAAGGTACTGACAATCATCTTGAATGTTACAGTGAAAATAAAGATTTGGAGGATACAATCATCAAAAATATTGTATGAAGGCAGTCCATTATCTGCACTAGGTGTCTGCACTGATCTTGTTCATTTGCAGTCAATCAAAAGAACACAGCAGTGTATACTGGATGAATTCCTCTGTTGATAACTATTAGGAACCAATGCAGTTTTATAGTACTGTAGCTGTATTGAAGATGTTCTAATTTGTTCTGTGTTTCATTTAAGTACATAATTTGTTACACAGTTAAATGGCAGTTTGTCTTTTTTTATACCTTTTTAACCATTTCCATGAAACTTTGGCTAATTGGGGCAGCCACTTAACTGGGCCAAAATATACTGATCCCAATGTGTTCCAGTTAACCCAACAAACCCGAATCCACTGTACCATAGATTATTCTATATTTAGTCACTGCATTTGCAATTATTTGAGCACTCTAGTGTACATTAGAAACTGGATAAGACTACCTTCAGCAGGTTTGTCTGGCAATCTGATCATATTACTTTCCATAAGAAGGAGATCATTCCTGCTCCTCGCTGACGAGCAAGCCTGAGAAGGCTATATTACTCCAGTCAGTAAGTAACAGATGTGTTGTCTGAATGAAGTATTTCAGCTGCTCACTGTCTGAATGAACCCATTCGCAGTATGGAATATTGGAGCTTAAGGACTCTCCTCATCAGCTTCTCCTTAGCCACCCCAGTCAAAGGTGCCGTGCTGTCAGTACCTCCAGTTGAACTCTGTCTTTTTGTGTGTTTTCCCCCAGCTGTCAGTCTGTGGTTTTGTATTGTCATGTGCCCCTGTCCCCGTTCCTGCTGCACTCCAGCCCCTGTATTACTGAGTACCCTGACTCTCATCTGCTTCTCATCAATACCTGTACTGCTGCCACTTGTGTCTCATTGTGCTCCACCTATCATCTGCCTCTCTGTTTATTGCTCAGACGCCGACTTTGTTTGCACCTCCGGATTTGTTACTCAATTAATATCACATGTTCACAATACTGGGTCTGTGATTGGATCCCTGCTCCAGCATCCTGACACTTGCTTGTAATGTAGTGCATTTTTGTAGTCCATGCAAGTATCAAGCAGGTGACTGAACCTTCCTTATTTTGCTGTTTCCCCATCAGTGAGATGCAGCACAGAATCGTCCCCATCACCTTAAATAGTCCATACCAACCATCAAGCACCCACTTATCTATAAAGACCATCTTAAACAGCATTTGAAACATCTTAAAAAGAAATGCTACAGGTACTGGAGATCTGTAGTCAAATACAGAATACTCAGAACTGGCATCATGTACAATGAGATTTTAAAAACATTTTGGCTAATTCCATTTCTCTCACCATTGATGCTCCCTCACGTGAAGAGTATTTCAGGTACTTCCTGTTCTTATCTCATGAGCTCTTGAGATTTTGCTCTGAACCTGTACTCAAAGGTTGACCACAGCATTATGCCTCAGCCTGCTAGCAGTAGAAGCTGATAAATACGCTCGTGGAATTAACATGTTTTGCAATGAAATGTAGATATTATAGATTTTTAAAAATGGTTACCCATTTCTCACAAATGAGAGAGTAAATTTCATCAGAAGTGAATGAATGTTTGGACATTGTTTAACACCTTATTCTTCAGACTAGATTTGGACTCATGGTAGGAACATGCTAAAGTTAGAAGAGGATACAATTATAAAATGTATTTTTGTCCAATGTTTATTACTAGAGTGAAGAAGAAAGGTGGGGGAGATTAGGTGGCAAAAATAAATCTCTTTGAAGTGGAGAACAATAAAAAGTTTGGAATATTTGATTAAACTCGAGATAGGAATTTTGGGGCAATTTGCCTGAAGAACATAGAATAGTACAGCACAGTACAGGCCCTTCGGCCCACAATGTTGTGTCGACCCTCAAACCCTGCCTCCCATATAACCCCCCCACCTTAAATTCCTCCATATACCTGTCTAGTAGTCTCTTAAATTTCACTAGTGTATCTGCCTCCACCACTGACTCGGGCAGTGCATTCCACGCACCAACCACTCTCTGAGTAAAACACCTTCCTCTAATATCCCCCTTGAACTTCCCACCCCTTACCTTAAAGCCATGTCCTCTTGTATTGAGCAGTGGTGCCCTGGGGAAGAGGCGCTGGCTATCCACTCTATCTATTCCTCTTAATATCTTGTATACCTCTATCATGTCTCCTCTCATCCTCCTTCTCTCCAGAGAGTAAAGCCCTAGCCCCCTTAATCTCTGATCATAATGCATACGGTCTAAACCAGGCAGCATCCTGGTAAATCTCCTCTGTACCCTTTCCAATGCTTCCACATCCTTCCTATAGTGAGGCGACCAAAACTGGACACAGTACTCCAAGTGTGGCCTAACCAGAGTTTTATAGAGCTGCATCATTACCTCGTGACTCTTAAGCTCTATCCCTCGACTTATGAAAGCTAATACCCCATAAGCTTTCTTAACTACCCTATCTACCTGTGAGGCAACTTTCAGGGATCTGTGGACATGTACCCCCAGATCCCTCTGCTCCTCCACACTACCAAGTATCTTGCCATTTAATTTGTAGCCTGCCTTGGAGTTTGTCCCTCCAAAGTGTACCACCTCACACTTCTCCAAGTTGAACTCCATCTACCACTTCTCAGCCCACTTCTGCATCCTATCAATGTCTCTCTGCAATCTTCGACAATCCTCTACACTATCTACAACACCACCAACCTTTGTGTCATCTGAAAACTTGCCAACCCACCCTTCTACCCCCACAGCCAGGTCGTTAATAAAAATCACGAAAAGTAGAGGTCCCAGACCCGATCCTTGTGGGACACCACTTGTCACAACCCTCCAATCCAAATGTACTCCCTCCATCACAACCCTCTGCCTTCTGCAGAGAAGCCAATTCTGAATCCACCTGGCCAAACTTCCCTGGATCCCATGCCTTCTGACTTTCTGAATAAGCCTACCGTGTGGAACCTTATCATGTCAAATCCATATAGATCACATCCACTGCACCACCCTCATCTATATGCCTGGTCACCTCCTCAAAGAACTCTATCAGGCTTGTTAGACACAATCTGCCCTTCACAAAGCCAAGCTGACTGTCCCTGATCAGACCATGATTCTCTAAATGCCCATGGATCCTATCTCTAAGAATCTTTTCCAACAGCTTTTGCACCACAGACGTAATGCTCACTGGTCTATAATTACCCCGACTATCCCTACTACCTTTTTGGAACAAGGGGACAACATTCGCCCTCCTCCAATCCTCCGGTACCATTCCCGTGGACAACGAGGACATAAAGATCCTAGCCAGAGGCTCAGAAATCCCTTCCCTCGCCTCATAGAGCAGCCTGGGGAATATTCCATCAGGCCCTGGGGACTTATCTGTCCTAATGTATTTTAACAACTCCAACACCTCCTCTCCCTTAATATCAACATGCTCCAGAACATCAACCTCACTCATATTGTCCTCACCGTCATCAAGGTCCCTCTCATTGGTGAATACCAAAGAGAAATATTCATTGAGGACTTCGCTCACTTCCACAGCCTCCAGGCACATCTTCCCACCTTTATCTCTAATCAGTCCTGCCTTCACACCTATCATCCTTTTGTTCTTCACATAATTGAAGAATGCCTTGGGGTTTTCGTTTACCCTACTCGCTAAGACCTTTTCATGCCCCCTTCTTGCTCTTCTCAGCCCCTTCTTAAGCTCCTTTCTTGCTACCCTATATTCCTCAATAGACCCATCTGATCCTTGCTTCCTAAACCTCATGTATGCTGCCCCTCTTCCACCTGACTAGATTTTCCACCTCACTAGTCACCCACGGTTCCTTCACCCTACCAATCTTTATCTTCCTCACTGGGACAAATTTATCCCTAACATCCTGCAAGAGATCCCAAAACATTGACCACATGTCCATTGTACATTTCCCTGCAAAAACATCATCCCAATTCACACCCGCAAGTTCCAGCCTTATAGCCTCATAATTTGCCCTTCCCCAATTAAAAATTTTCCTGTCCTCTCTGCTTCTATCCTTTTCCATGATAATGCTAAAGGCCAGGGAGCGGTGGTCACTGTCCCCCAGATGCTCACCCACTGAGAGATCTGTGACCTGACCCGGTTCATTACCTAGTACTAGATCTAGTATGGCATTTCCCCCAGTCGGCCTGTCCACATACTGTGACAGGAATCCGTCCTGGACACACTTAACAAACTCTGCCCTGTCTAAACCCTTGGAACTAATCAGGTGCTAATCAATATTAGGGAAGTTAAAGTCACCCATGATAACAACCCTGTTATTTTTGCACCTTTCCAACATCTGCCTCCCAATCTGCTCCTCTGTATCTCTGCTGCTACCAGGGGGCCTATAGAATACTCCCAATAGAGTAACTGCTCCCTTCCTGTTCCTGACTTCCACCCATACTGACTCAAAACAGGATCCTGCTTTTTCTTAGTTTAGAGAACTAAACAGCTCATTCTGTTCAAAAACAGATTATTGTCAAAGCTGAAAATAAACTAACAAATAGCACAATGTCACATTACAGAAACAAATAAGACTACCTACTTAGCATGCTTTTTATTCAGCCAAGTTCCTTAACATACCTTCAAACATTCCATTCACGTTTCCTGTCCTCTGGAGCCAGCATGACTGCAGGTATAGCTCCCAGTACGTGGAGCTACCTCCATCCTGACCTTGGATGCTGTTTGCGTGGAGCTTGCATGTTCGCTTTGATGCTGCATGGTTTCTACCTTGCACTTCGTTTCCTTTCCATATGCCAGCAGGTGAATTGTCTATTATAAATTCCTATTTAATGTACTGTAGGTCAACAGCAAAAAGAATCAAAATGGAGTTAATAGGCATGTGTGAGAGTGAAAAAGATGCAGGAGAATAGAGAAATAACCAGGGGCGGTGGGGGGTTGCGTGGGATAGGACTGCTGGGATTGCTCCCCTGTGAGCTAGCTCAGTTCTGGTTGGTGAAGTGACTGCCTCCCATTCGTAAGACAAACTACCTTCTTATTGTTCATCATTCTTTGTTTGTAATTTAAGCTTTTGACATTAATTATGAATTTTCCTTTCATTTGCTTAAAGCATTTTGATTTTTTTAATGCTAAGTACTTTGCTTTTTAGGTTGCATACTACTGTCATTTTCACCAGAGAAATTATCCATTTCGCATCTCACATATCTTATAGACAGTGCTGGTGATCTGTACAGATGAGATCTTAAACAAAATGCCTCAGAGAATTAATAGGAGCACTATGCAATATTTCATTTTCTAGAACACATCTCCAAAGGCAACTACGGCAAAAATACAATTGGGAAAATATGCAAATAAATAATGATATCCAATTAATCTATTATTAAATCATTGTGATAGATCTTTGTCCTCATAGACTTTACATGTCCCTAACTGATGACACTATAAATGAAGCATACAGTTCCCTTCCATACATAATGCTAAATACACTGAATGCCTTGTCTTCAGCAGCTGAACATCAATGCATATTTCATAGCAGTGAAATTTTCAAAAGCTCCACCTCATCGTGATATGACACTACCAATTTATTTAATGTTGCTTCATTGATGTAAATATTCAAATTACTTTTCACATCTTGAGGCAAATTTCGCAATCTGTTGGACTGTTGCCTTTATTCTTTAGGAGACAAAACTTTTCTGCATGATAGAAATGGATAAAATTATGAGATATAATCATCAATTTTGAAGCACAAGCTTAGGAAAAAATTTTAAAATAGGGAACATATCTGATACCATCCTTCTGGATGAACTGTCAAACAGTCTGGCATATAATCTTTCCTTTATGGTGAAAGAAACTCTTCAGAAAGCTTCAAATTCCACTGCAGTTCATTTGAAGACCACAGGGTTTCTGATATGCATCTTTAGTTGTGTTTGTCTCAGGGAGAAGTGGAGCATGTTCATCTTCCATTGCTCCATAAAAATCTAACGTGCTGCACTGACAGTAAGAAATATTGGTCATTAGTTTCTTTCCTCTGTACGCTCCTGCAACAATTAGGAATGTCTGTAATATCTTTCAGCATCAGTTTGTGTTTAAATGTGAGCCTCATCAATGAAAGGGTGTGACACAGTTGAACATAGCCGCATTGTCCCACATTGAACCACACAATGTGACCCCCCCTCCCATTTATGCTTTCTGAAAATGTGGCCTCTCAAATCTAGAATTTTTCATGGTGTAATCATGACCAGCAAAGTATTATGAAATTAATTCCATGATAGTGGTGTTCCACAGGAGTCTGTGTTGTTACCGCTTCTTTTTACGTTTTATGCCAAAGATATGGATGACGTAATTGATGGCTTTGTGTGCCAAGTCTGCGGACGCTACAAAGATAGGTGGAGGGGCAGGTAGTCTTGAGGAAGCAGAGAGGTTACAGAAATACAGATTAGGAGAATGGGAAAAGTAGTAGTAGATAGAATACTGTGTCGGGAAATTATGGCCATGAACTTTGGTAGAAAGAATAAAAACATTGTCTATTTTCTAAGCAGGGAGAAAATTCAAAAATCTGAGCTGCAAAGGGACTTGGGAGTCCTCATGTAGGATTCCCTGAAGGTTAATTTGCAGATTGAGTCAGTAGTGAGGAAGGCTAATGCATTGTCAGTATTCACTTCAAAGGGACTAGAATATAAAAACAAAATGTAAAGCTGAGGTTTTATAAAGCATTGTTGACGCCTCACTTGGAATATTGTGAGAAGTTTTGGGCCCCTTATCTAAGAAAGGATGCGCTGACATGGGAGAGGCTTAAAGGAGGATCATGAGAATGAATCCAGAGTTGAAAGGCTTATCATCTGAGGAGTGTTCGATGGCTCTGGGTCTGTACTCACTGGAATTCTTTTTGCCACAGGCAGCTGTGGAGGACAAGTCTTTTGTATATTTAAGGCAGAGGTTGATAGATTCTTGATTGGTCAGAACATGAAGGAATACAGAAGGCAGGAGATTGGAGCTGAAAAGGAATTTGATCAGCCATGATAAAATGGTGGAGCAGACTCAATGGACCAAATGGCCTATTTCTGTTTCTATATCTGATGGTCTTATCTCACTAAATATTTTACTGATATAAACCAAATTCAAATGCATATGATACTTACAGAAAGTTAAATGGCAACCAATTATAAATGGCATTAAATATAGTATAACCAATTACTCAGCAATCAAAAAATAGATTCATAAAATGATGCACCACAGAATGATAACATATACCACTTTGTAGACTGCAAACCCTGCTCTTGCCCAAACCTTGAAATCTCTTATTAGTTATTTACTCAGTACAGATACAAGTAAATGTGAGTCTATTAACATCTCTGTCATACGCTGGGCGTTGCTGGCGGACCCAAATGCAAGACACAGACACTGAAGTACTAGGAACAGGACTCGGTGTGTCAAGAAAGCAAGGGAAGAGGGGAAGAAAGGACGCTGGTCATTGACACAGGCCCTGGACGAGACTAGGATGCAGGGCCTGAGCTAGGACATGGACAAGAAACATGGAACCCGAACAAGGAACTAGGAACAAGGAGCCTGGACTAGGGACACAGAACTCTGGAACTAGAGCCTGGACAAGGACCCAGAACCTGGGTCTTGGTTGGGACTAGGAACCTGGGTCTTGACTCGGAAACGGAATCCGGGTTTAGGCTAGGACAAGACATGGCTACAGGTCATGGCATGGCTACAGGACTGGATGTGAGACTCCTGGACAGGATGAGGGAACTCCAGCACAGGAAGAGGGAACTCCAGCACAGGGCTGGGCGAGGCACATGGACAGGATGAGAACACAAAGCCTTGACTTTGACTTGGGAGACAGGAACCTTGGAGCCTTGGACTTGGGAGACAGGAACATGGAACACAGAGCCGGAACCCCTCCTTGGGAGCAGGACGTAGGGCCAGGACTCGTACACAGCACACAGAGCCAGGACCTCCTCCTTGGGAACAGGACCAAGGGCCGGGGCTCTTTCTATACACAGAACACTGAACACGAAAAGACAGTTCTCCACTCAGGGTAGCAGCAAGTGGCTGGACCTACCCAGTGGAGGCGAGGACACAAAGAGACAATTCCAAACAACAACAGACTGATCCTTATCTTGACACAGCAAGGCCCCAGTCTTGCTCTGGCAGTTGAACCTGACACCACTACAGGCGAGGACACAGGCAAAGCTTCAGAAGGAAGGGGAAGGAAAGGAAACAGTCCAGCAAACAATCCCTGGTTTGCAGAGGTATTTATGTGCCAGACCAAAATGAAAATCAGGTGCCTCAATTAAAGCACCCAACAGAACAAGGGAGAAAACAGGAAAACCTGGGCCAAGGGTCAATGGACCCGACTATGAACCAGAATGCAGGCTTCACGGACCGGACCATGACCATCTCAGATACTGCATTTCAGATCATAACTTGCTGTATAAAAATATCTGAACTTCTTCCGGGGTTGAGTATGGAGTGAGTCGGTGCGTGTGAGTGTGGCTCCCGATTTTTATTGAAAATCTACCTGTTTATCTTTGCTGTATGCTCGAGATAACTGAATATTTACCATTGTGAACAATGTGGGACATAGCTGGACATTGAAATGGCAAGTAGGATGTACCTTCGAAGTAAAACTGGGGAAAAAGATAGCGAAGCCTCGAGCAAGAAGGCGGATGTTACAGTAATGGCGCCGTTGCACGCTGCTGGAGCTGGACCCGGACCTGCCCTACCCGATGACTTGGAGAGGCTTCGTTTTGTACTTATTACTGACATGACGCAAGCGGTGCATTCTGCCCTAAAACGAGAACTTGAAGATGCTTTATCACCAGTGACTGCTACCATGGAACAAATTATGTCTGCTTACGAGTCACACGACGAACGCATTCATGGGGTTGAAGACGGCCTGAACGATTACAGTGACTGACTGGTGAGCGCCAAAGCCGCCATTGCAGCATTGCAGAGCGAAAACGCATTTCTGAAGGAAAAGCTTGATGACCTCGAAAATCGGTTGCGGAGATCCAATTTGAGAGTGGTCAGCACTCCTGAAAATTTAGAAGGTTCGGACCCTGTTAAATTTATGACCGAGTTTTTTGACGAAGTGCTGGGGACAAATTTTTTCCCAAGGTCTCTCATACTTTCGCGTGCTCACCGAGTCGGACGTAAACCATCCGGTGTCTCTGGAGCCAAGCAAACGAGACCAAGAATGTTCCTGGTTTGCTTTCACTCCTTTCAAGATAAGCAACGCATCATCAATAGACGGAAGCAGGAGCTGTATTTCCGCGGACACTGTTTTTTTATGAAGATTTTAGTGCGGAGCTGGGTAGAAAACGAGCAGCTTTCAAGGAGGTGAAATCCCTGCTTTACGGGAAAGGGGTCAGGTTTGGCCTCTTGTATCCTGCCCAGCTCCGGGTCATGCATGATGGTAAAAAGCATTATTTCGATACACCAGAGGCGGCCAAAGAGTTTTACCATTCGCGCTGGGGAGAAGAAGAACGAAAAGAGCAATGACATTTTTTTAGGTTATTCATACAGCATGGAAGGGGTCTCATGCCGAGGCAAACTGTTAATTTTCACAATCCACTTCTTGGTTCATTTTTTCCAGTTTAATTTGTGGAACGCGATCAGGTCGAACAGAAACTTTCAACCAGCAAAATGTAAATATTTGGGATTTGTATCTCGGGCGTTTAAGTTGCCCTGTGTTTTTTTTTTATTTTAATGCTTAGCTTGACCTGTGTCATCTTTAGCCTATATGTTATATTAAAGGTAGTATAAGTGATAGGATAAATGTTAAGGAGGGGAGCCACCCTAGATTAGATTGAAAGTTGGGTTGTATGGGGAATGCCTTGGAAGTTTTTTGTTGGGTACTGCCTGCGATCATCTTCAATTGGGGAGGGAGATCTAGGTTTCGGGGGTTAATTGGGTTTTTTTGTTGTTTGTGTTAAGGGGTGGGGGGAGTGTTTTGGGGGATTACCATGGCTGTTTATTCTTTTGTGTGTTACGGATTGATCAGACTTTCTTTTCATTGTGCGTTATTGTGTGCAACTTATACGCTCGCACTGTTTTGGATTGTAGGCCCCGTGTGTCTTTTGATATGGTTAACGTGAGTGCTGCTGGTGAAGGCCACCCTGTGAGGTTTATTTCTTGTAATGTAAAGGGGCTCAATGGTCCGGTTAAAAGAGCTAAAGTTTTCTCTCATCTGAAACAATTAAAAGCAGATATACTATTTCTACAAGAGACACATTTAAGAGTGGAGGACCATAATAGACTTCGTAAAGCACGGATTAGTCAGGTTTTTCATTCCAGATTTAATAGTAGGTCCAGGGGGGTGGCAATATTAATCACCAAAAGAATGCAGTTCACACCATCTGATGTAATCAGTGATCCTAATGGTCGCTTTATTATAGTCTCTGGCTCTCTCTTTCAGATATCTGTTATTTTGGTAAATGTTTATGCTCCTAATTGGGACGATGTCCAATTTGCAAATAAGGTTTTGTCATTAATACCTAACCTGAATACACATAAGCTAATCTTTTCCGGAGATTTGAACTGTGCTAATGACCCACTGCTTGATAGGTCTTGCCCTAAGGGAACATTTTCTGGTATGGCAAAGGCCTTCTTGATGTTTATGCAACAAAATGGTTATATGGATCCTTGGAGATTTTTGAATCCATCGGTTAGGCAATTCTCTTTCTTCTCTCATGTTCACCACTCCTATTCCAGGCTAGGCTATTTCTTTATGGATAACTCCTTGATACCAATGATTAGACAAATTGAATACACTGCTATAGTTATATCTGATCACTCGCCCGTGAAACTGGACCTATGTTTTCCTTTAAACGTTAGAGAACGGCCTCTGTGGAGACTTAACCACCTTTTGCTTTCAAATGAGAAATTTTGTCGTTATATATCGGCTAACATTGACACATTCTTCGAGACTAACAAAACTGAGTCGGTATTGTACTCTTTACTTTGGGAAACTTTAAAAGCTTACTTGAGGGGTCAAATAATATCTTACACTTCACATGCCAATAAAGAGCGTAGGAAGAAATGCAAGTGTTATTGCAATCTATTTTGGACCTGGATAGAAAATACTCTGAGGCACCCACTGCGGAATTATATAAAAGCCGGGTTGATTTACAAGCGAAGTTTAATCTTCTATCTACAAACCTATCAGAACAATTAATTCTTAAGACACATGGCCTCTACTATGAATATGGTGACAAGGCGAGCCAGCTTATGGCTCATCAGTTGAAATGTTAAGCTGCATCACGACTTATTCCCCAGATAAGAGACATGCACCAGAACTTGACAAGCAATCCAAAAGAGACTAATAACATCTTTGCGACTTTTTATTCCTCTCTGTATGCCTCAGAGTTCCCCTCAGATAAAACAAATATGGAACGTTTTTTAGATAATTTGGAAATACCAACTCTTGAACCAGAGGAGGTGGAGAACCTAGATCGGGCTCTTGGGCAGGAAGAGATTAATAATGCCATTATGGCTACGCAGAGTGGTAAGTCCCCAGGCCCTGATGGTTATCCAATAGAATTTTATAAGAAATTTAAGGATAAGCTCATACCGGTCCTTCTAGAAGTGTTTCAGGAATCTTTGGAGAACGGCTCCTTACCCCCTTTTCTTTCACAGGCTGCTATTTCACTACTTCTTAAAAAGGACAAGGACCCAACTCAATGTGAATCATATCGCCCCATCTCACTTTTGAATGTAGATGTGAAAATTTTGGCTAAAGTGCTTGCATGTCATTTAGAATGTCCCCTTCCCAAGATAATTTCAGATGATCAAACAGGTTTTATTAAAAATCGCTATTTTTTTTTAATATCCGTCGACTGGCTGATGTGGTTTATTCACCCAGTGATTCTCCAAGTCCAGAGGTTGTTATCTCCTTGGACGCGGAGAAGGCGTTTGATAGAGTGGAATGGGTATACTTGTTTAGTGCTTTGGAGAAATTTGGATTTGGCAGAATATTTATAGCTTGGGTTAAGCTATTATACCACTCGCCTTTAGCATGTATACAGACACATTATTTTCGATCTGACTATTTCCCATTAACACGTGGCACTCGCCAAGGCTGCCCATTGTCCCCTCTTCTTTTTGCAATTTCAATTGAGCCTCTTTCTATTGCACTTAAGTCAACTACATTATTTCAAGGTGTTGGAAAAGGGGACATGGAACACCGTGTTTCCCTATATGCTGATGACCTCTTACTTTATGTTGGCGACCCTGTAGGTAGTAGTCCTGCTATTGCGTCATTATTAGGTCAATTTGGAGCCTTCTGTGGCTATAAACTGAACTTTCAAAAAAGCAAATGCTTTCCCATTAATAACTTGGCCCTACAGATCCGACAGGTATCTTTGCCTTTTCCTTTATCTCAAGATGGTTTTGTATACCTAGGAATACATATTACTCACTCTTTTACATCTCTGTTTGAAGCTAACTACAGGCCTCAGGTTAGCCAAATGAAGGCTGATTTCGAGAGATGGCGCAGTTTACCCCTTACTATAGCTGGAAGAATTCAGTCAGTGAAAATGACTATACTTCCTAGATTTCTTTATTTGTTTCAGTGTTTGCCAGTTTTCTTATCTAAGTTATTTTTTAAATCAATCGACCAAGCTATAACCTCCTTTATTTGGGAAAATAAAGTCCCAAGGGTTAATAAGCACACTCTTCAAAGAGGTCGTGACGTAGGTGGAATGGGTCTTCCCAGCTTTATTCATTATTACTGGGCATTGAACATTCAAAAAGTATTATTTTGGCTCCACCGGCCAGATATAATCTGGTGCCTGCTTGAATCACGGTCTTGCCACTCCTCGTCTCTCCCAGCTTTGGTGTATTCTTCCTTACCATTGAAATCCTCTCAATTCACATCTAACCCGGTCGTGCTCTCCACCCTCAAAATTTTTAATCAATTTCGCTGCCACTGTAAGTTCATATCAGCTTCAGTTTTGGGCCCCATTCATAAAAACCATTTATTTCCTCCCTCCACATTCGATTCAGCTTTCAGACAATGGGATTTGAACGGTCTTATGTGCATTAAGGATTTGTATACTGATAACATATTTGATAGTTTTGATAACCTGCGCGGTAAGTATGGCCTTCCGTATAATCATTTTTTAAAATACCTGCAGATTTGCCACTTTGTCAAGGAAAAAGTTCCCTCTTTTCCTGTTCTACCACCTGCTATGTTATGGGAAAAACTCACTCTTAGCTTTAACAATAAAGGGCTGATCTCTGAACTATACTCTCAGCTGATGTCTTTGGGAGTTCAAGATCTAAACAAAACTAAGAGTAGGTGGGAGGATGACCTTGGTATGGATCTGGTGGAGGAATATTGGGCAAAAGTATTGAATAGGGTTCATTTCTCATCATCATGTGCTAGACTGGGGCTCATACAATTTAAAGTTTTACACAGGGTACATTTAAGTAAAGCCAGACTTGCAGACATATACCCTGGGACAGACGCTGGCTGTGACAGGTGTTCCTTCTCTCCGGCTGGTTTAGTACATGCATTTTGGTCATGCCCTTGGCTTGATGACTATTGGGCACTGGTTTTTAAAATTATCAGTGAGATTTTGGGGGTGACACTGAGACCTTGCCCGCTTATAGCTGTATTTGGTGTGGCAGATGATGATTTGGGTTTAAATGCAAGCCAGTCGGATATTGGCCCGTAGGAGAATTTTGCTGGTTTGGAAATCTGCCACTCTGCCAACTGCTGCTGCTTGGTTAGAAGATGTAATGTTTTTTCTGAAATTAGTAAAGATTAAATTCACTTTGAGGGTGTCTGTGAAAAGTTCTATTCGAAATGGGGACCTTTCTTTTTTAGGAGTCTTAAGGAATTACCTACTAGTTGAGGGCATTTGATTGTACTTGGGAAGTTGCCTCCCATTTAACACACTTATAATTTACCTCACAGGGTGGTTGATGAATTGTAAATATGAGTGTATTTTGGATCATCTGACATATTGCAGATGTGTGTGAGCCGTTGTCTTGAAGTAATGTGGGGGTATGGTTGTGAAATGTCCGTACTTGTATTTGTGAATTGTTGTGTTGTAAATATATTAGCTGCCATGTTATGTTCAGGGAGGGCGGGTGGGGGGAGGTTTGTTTTGGGGGTACGATACTAAAGCAAAATGGAGGAAAATGTAATCCATTATATATTCTGTATTGTGTCATTCCTTCAATAAAAATAAAATTAAAAAAAGAAAGAAATATCTGAACTTGCCTGATCCTCCTGCCAAGTGAAGGATGTAAAAAATAGGACTGGGAGTATACCACATGCAGTCTCAAGCTTTGTATGCTATTCAATTAGACTGTGACTCATCTTCTACCTCCCAGCATTTCATCATCTGAAGCATTATCATCAAGTTCTATCATTCATCTAAACTCCAGCAATGGCGTTCTCATTGTGCTAAATCTCTCTTCAAATGCTTTGGTCAATATTCATTTCTACCCAGCAGCTCCAAGTAGATTATCTGACCAATGCTATTTTTGAGATTTTATGTGCATAAACTAACTACTACATTTCCTGCATTATAGTAGTAAATGTGTTTCTAAGTCATTTCATCTGCTTTTAACTAATTTAGCTTATCCTGTGGTCAAATTAGAGCCTATATTAATGCAAAGCTAACTGATTTATTTCCCAAAGGATAAGATTTTCATTCCCAGAAGAAAAATGTTTCTCCTTGTCTAAATGCAGTCATACTAAGGCTTTTCTAAATTACAGCTAAACTTACTTTCACAGTTTAATGCTTTACTTGTATTAAAGGCTGATGCATCATTTACCTTGCTATATGCTTGTTAATGTCCTGCGATTCCAAGACAAAGGCACCTAGAAGCCTTAAGATAATACAGTCCAAGAAACTATTCTGAATTTCTATTTACGTAATAGATCTTCATTAATCAGTTTGCAGACTCCACAAATGTCTATTTCAGCTTATCATCTCCTTACATCTTCATTGCAACTTATGTGCTATAGAAATCATCGTATCTGGATGCTTTCTGCTTGGTATGGCAGTGGCTTTGTCCAACAGCACAAGGAAATGAATAAGTAAAATAAGTAGATAGACTGAATGTAGCCCATTCTCTCACTTGAATCCGCCTCCCATTCATTTACTCTGTCTGCATTTTCCACTACCTTGGGAAATCAGCTAACATAATCAGGAACTGCCCCTCTCAATACCTTCCCTCCCTTCCCTCCCTTCCCATCAGGAAGAAGATACAAAATCCTTGAGAACATGCACCAAATGACTCATGGGCAATTTCCCCCTCACTAGTATGAGACTCCTGATATCCCTCTCAAGATAAAGATGAACTCTTGATCTCTCAGTCCACTTCATCCTGACCTTTACATTTCATTGTCCACCTACACTGTACTTTCATTTTAACTGCAACACTACATTCTACACTCTTTTCTTCTCATTTCTGCTCTACCTCAATGTACTTACAGTATGTATGCAATCAACGGTCTGGATAACATGCAGATAAAAACTTTTCACTGCATTTCAGTACATATAACAATAATAAACCAATTACCAATTACTTACCACCCAGATTTGTACCTTCAGCAAACATGGACACATAACACACATTCTCATCACCTAAGCTGTTGATTCTAATTGTGAGTAGTGGAATAGCTGAAGCTTTGTGAGATCTCACTTCTTATTACTTCACACTCCACTTAATCTGTTGGGTTCTGAAAATGTCTTCTCCCTGCCAAAGTTGACTGAAGCCTTTGCATACAATTTATTTGTAACTCATAATGTTGGGTTCATCATACCTGTATCATTGGTTTAGCAGCCAAGAGGGCAAACTTTTTAGTCATTTTATTGTTTTATCAGGAGGTGGATTTGTCTTGTGCTAATTCTAGTTCCAGTATTAAGTCTACAAACATTCAATTTAGTTGTCTCAGCTGTTTCCACTGTCAATCCTCTCATTACACTATGCACACATATTGTTACATCCTTGAAAGATTTAAAAAGTATGCACACAAACTTGTTAACACTTTATTTACCAATGGGTATCTATACCTGATTTTAGCTGGCACAAAAACATGTGAATGAAGAGCAATATGAAAGCAAAGTAGAAAAGTAAATAACACTTTAATTCATTAATTGTGTTTGGGTCTATGCTTTTAATTTTTATATGTCAGCATTTTAAGTGACATTTTAACTTGTAATTATCTGGTTTAATTCTTAACTTGATTTTTATTTGTTCTTATTTCCTTCTGAATGTCTGAAACAGGTTACTCCCCAAGCACTGAAAGACCTTGGCAGTCTCAACAGCAAAATGACATTGGGCCATCCAGAGAATTTAAATGTGAACATTCTTCATGTTAGTGTTGAGCAAAATATGGTCCAATACAATATTTTAAGTGGAAGTGTATCCCTTGATAAAGACCCCAATTTTTCACTTATTCCTGTTTCGAGACTAACTACTGTGACAAGAATACACATAGATAAGATGTTAGCTGTCCTGTGTGATCAGCAGTTGGTCTGCCACCTGTCTTCAAGAGAGAGATAAGGAAGACAATGGAGCAGCATTTGGGAGATGTGTAATGAAGGGGAAGGAGAGCTGTCTAGAGCGGCTCCCCCTTTGAAACCTGAACTGTTTGAAGTGATGGACAGGCGATACCCCAGCAGGGGGATAAAAAGGGACAGGTTCGCTAAGACAGACACACACGACACCCGAGGTAACGAGACCCTGGAAGCGGTGCGCCTTTCACAAGTCGGTGGGAAGTACCGGGCCATAAACGCACAGGGTGGGAAGGCACGATCGGCGGGAACCTGGTGTGTGTCCACCCTTGCCTGGGTGCCAGGTTCAGTGCAGAGAAACGGTCGTATCTGGAAACGGCGGGGTCACGGTCGGTGACCTCAGATGACATCACAAAGGGCTCGCACAAAAGCTGACTGCGAAGGTCTATGTGTGGAAGCTGTGTTGAATATTCATTCGTTTTGCTCTCTCTCCTCCCCCCCCACTGTCCATCGCCATGGCAACGATTACTGCGAACTGAACTAAATTGAACTGAACTTTGTGTCACTTTGAAACTGGTCATTTGCCCCTAGACAATGATAGAGCTTGATTGATCCTGAATTCTGTGTACATGTATGTTTATCATTGCTGAACTGTTGCATTCATTATCCTTTTTGATTAGAGTACTGTGTTGCTTGTTTCTTTAATAAAACTTTCTTAGTTCTAGTATTCCAGACTCCAACTGAGTGATCCATTTCTGCTGGTTTGGCAACCCAGTTACGGGGTACGTAACATAAGTGGGGGCTCGTCCAGGATTTTGAATGCTAAATTTGGGACGGAGTAAATTGATTGGATTAAAATTCCCGAAAGAAAGAAAAGACAAACAGCAGAAATGGAGGCTGAGGAATTTATAAAGGCGCCGACCTTGGAGGCATTAGAGGATTCCAGGAAATCGGAATTGGTAGCTGTGGCCAAACGGTTGAATCTTGCTAAGGGGAAGTCGACAATGAGGAGAGAGGAGATACACAGAGCTATCGTAGAGCACTATGTATCTAAAGATGTGTTTCCCCAAGGCGAGCTGGGGGTGGTGTCTATTGAAAAACTGGAAACGCGGTACAGGTGCAGCTCGAAAAACTGAGACTCGAGCATGAGGTCCGGGTACGGCAGTTGGAGCGAGAAGAGAAAGAGAGGGACAGACAGTTGCAGCAAGAAGAGAAGGAGAGAGAGTTAGAAAGGGAAGAGAGAGAGTTAGAAAGGCGGGAGAAAGAGAAAGAGTTAGAAAGACAAGAGAGAGAGAGGGAGAGACAGTTGGAGAGAGAAGAGAAAGAGAGGCAATGGGAGCGAGAAGAGAGAGAGAGGCAGAGGGAAAAGGAATTTGATCTGGAGAAGTTAAAGATAAGGCCGAGCAGGGGCTCGTGCCGAACCAAGGTGGAGGGTTCCGGGCGACCCAGGAGGTTAGGCTGGTTCCCCCATTTGACGATACTGACATGGATCGGTACTTTCTCCATTTCGAAAAAGTGGCTATAAGTCAGGAATGGCCGAGGGATAAGTGGGTTGTTTTGCTTCAAAGTGTACTGAAAGGGAAAGCCCAACAAGCTTACTCAGCTTTGTCCGCGGAAGATGCCCAGAGGTATGAGGTGGTGAAAGAGGCCATCCTCAGGATTTATGAGTTGGTCCCGGAGGCATACCAGTAGAGGTTCCGGAATGCGAGGAAGCAGTGGGACCGCACGTATTTGGAGTTTGCCCGTGAGATCCAGACATATTGTGAGCGTTGGTGCGCCTCGAAGGGGGTAGAGGGGGATTATGACAGACTGCTGCAGCTGATCCTGATTGAGCAGTTTAAAGGTTGTGTCCCTGCGGGTATGAGACCCTACCTAGATGAGAAAGAGGCAGCCACGTTAGCCGCAACTGCTAAGTTAGCGGATGGGTATGCGTTGACGCATAAAATGAAGTTTGCCCCGAGTAAAGGCTACCAGAAGGGTAGTCAGGACGGTGGGGAGAGTCCGCTGGAAAAGTCAGAAAGTGAGCCGGGGACTAGTGAGAAGGATAAGGTAGACCGGGAGCAGTCTGGTAGGAAGTCTCCTGGGATCGGCTGTTATAATTGTGGGAAAGCCGGACACTTTGTGTCCAGGTGCTTTGCCCCAAAGAAGGAGACGGGAAAAGGAAAAACAGCGATTTTGACTGGCTGTATCGAGCTGGTAAACGAACCGCTAGGGAAGGACAGGTCTGCCAAAGTTCAGGAAGGGCGCGAGAGGTTTATCTCGGCCGGATTGGTGTCAGTGAAGGAGGGGTTAAAACCAGTTCCAGTGCGGATCTGGAGAGACACGGAAGCGTGTCAGTCACTGATACTGAAGAGTGTATTAGAGTTTAGCTCAGAGACCCAGACTGGGGAGGTCAAGGTCAAAGGTATTGGGAAAGGGACAGAGTCAGTCCCTTTGCACCAGATACACTTACAAAGCAACCTTGTCTCTGGACTAGTCACGATCGGGGTGAGGTCCGAATTACCGATGAAAGGCGTGGAAGTCTTGCTCGGTAATAGTGTCGCCGGGGGAGTCGTGTTCCCAGTCGTGAGATTGACAGGTCAGCCTGCCAGCATTGAGGCCCCGCCCATGGACTCACAGGTTCATCATGGGGCTGTGGTAGTAAATTTAGCAGAGACGTTTCTGCCAACCTTGTACGAGAAGGGGGTAGAAAATAAAAAGAAGGAGTGTAGTGAGACAAGAGGTAGTGAGGGAGTCGAGACAGACTTAGCAGTAGCCCGGAAAGAATTTGTGCAGACGCAGGAGCGAGACGAGGGGCTGATGGTTTTGGCAGAGACAGCTCTCTCTGACACAGACTTGACAAGGGAACTAGTAGGCTATTGTGTGGAGGAGGAAGTGCTAAGGAAGCAAGGGAGACCAAGTACCGTGCCCGCAGATGAGGAAAGGGGGGTGGTGCAAAAGAGTTATGGGGATGAGGTTTTTAACCTGGCCCACAAGGTACCCCCCGGTGGACATTTTGCAGTACTGGAGGGAACAGTTGGTGGAACCATGAAAGAGGTTTACCAGCTGCCCAGGGGGAGGGATGTTATTGATTATGACCGACGTGAACTGAGACGGTCACAGGCTTTTGATATGCTAACAAACCTAGTCGGTGTTAGCATGGAAATCAATGAAGCTAGGGTCCCCCCGACAAGAGAAAAAAACCATTTTGCAAAGATTAGTATGGTATCGATCAGATGGGAGAAGGCTATTGTTTTGGCCAGGTCTGCTGATAAGGTCTCTCCCTTAATCCCCGAACAAAGCAACTCTTTAGGAGAAGCAATTAAACGACTCGCACCCGTGTGTTTGATTGTCCCGAGGCGATGCAAAGAACTGGGACGTTGGGCGGTGTCTGTTATAATAGCATAGCCTAGTGAGCAACATCCATATAGAATGAGTAATTCAGTGACTAAAGGGCTGATGAACACAGAGGTATGTATTGGCAATTTAATACGGCTGTCTGAAGCCAGCTTGATAGTGAACCTTGAAAAAAATGAGTTCGGCCACGCGAAGGTCACTTACCTGGGAACTGTGGTGACACAGGGGCAGCTGGCAGCGATGCAAGCTATAGTGCAGGCTATCGCTGACCTCCCAACCCCGACAGACAAGAGGGCCCTCAGAAGGCTCTTGGAGATGGTGGGGTACTGTAGGAAGTTTTGCAATAACTCTGCAGTCACTACCCCTCCCCTTCCTACTAAGCCCTTGCGAGAGAAAACTAGGTCGAAATGGGACGACCCTTGTTATTGTGGTCCGGGACAAAACCAAATGAGAGGTTACATTGATCGCAATTCATCAGTGTTTTTGGCCACTATGAAATTTGCTAAATTGGAGCCTGGTCTAAGGGATTATTAATAACACATATAAAAGGGACGGAAAATGTGATTGCTGACTGTCTGTCGAGGTGTTGACAACTTCAAACTCGCTGTGTTAGCCAAATAGCTGATAAAGATGTATATTTGTGTGTGTGTCAAATAATGTATTCATGTTTGTAATTTTTACCCCCCGGTAAAAATCCTTAAAGGGGGGAAGTGTGACAAGTATACACATAGATAAGATGTTAGCTGTCCTGTGTGATCAGCAGTTGGTCTGCCACCTGTCTTCAAGAGAGAGATAAGGAAGGCAACGGAGCAGCATTTGGGAGATGTGTAATGAAGGGACGGGAGAGAGAGCTGTCTGGAGCGGCTCCCCCTTTGAACCCTGAACTGTTTGAAGTGATGGACAGGCGATACCCCAGCAGGGGGATAAAAAGGGACAGGTTCTCTAAGGCAGGACACACACGACACCTGAGGTAACGAGACCCTGGAAGCGGTGCGCCTCTCACAAGTCGGTGGGAAGTACCGGGCCATAAACGCACAGGGTGGAAAGGCACGATCGGCGGGAACCTGGTGTATGTCCACCCTTGCCTGGTTGCCAGGTTCAGCGCAGAGAAATGGTCGTATCTGGAAACGGCGGGGTCACGGTCGGTGACCTCAGATGACATCACAATGATCCTGAATTCTGTGTACATATATGTTTATCATTGCTGAACTGTTGCATTCATTATCCTTTTGATTAGAGTACTGTGTTGCTTGTTTCTTTAATAAAACTTTCTTAGTTCTAGTATTCCAGACTCTAACTGAGTGATCCATTTCTGCTGGTTTGGCAACCCAGTTACGGGGTACGTAACACTACCCTTTTCTCTCTCTCTCTCTATCCCTGCCAGGGTGACATTTTCTTACAATCTCGGGAAATTAATCTAATATCTTAAAATAGTCCCCTGTATTTACCAACCCTTAAGTCAATAAAAAAAGTTTCTCCTTGGCAAATATTCCTTAATTTTGAACACATTTGTTAAATCAATCTTCTCTGTTCCAAGGAGCTTTCTAATCTTTTTACAATATTGAAGCATTTTATATTTGGAATCTCAGCTTTGTATCACTCAAAAGCCATGATATTTTGACCAGTGTCCAGCATTGGAGTTCATTTAAAGTATTATTGTTGCATTACCAAGATAAAGTGAAAAGCTTTTCTTGCATTCTGTTCAATCAGATCAAATCAGGCGGGAGGAGAACGTGGCGATGTGACGCAGTGTGCGCAGCTCTCCGGTGAAATGATATCGTATTTGTAAGTCGGATGCCGTGCACAATTCTGACTTGATGAAGACAGATGTGAGAAGTACAGAAGAACATCTGGAGAAACTTCTGAAATGCCCGGTTCGCTGCCATTGCTACTGTGCGATCGAGAATCTCCGGAGGGAAGGCCTCAAAACCCCCGGCTTTGCCTGCTGCTGGCGACCGAGGCTGGGGTTGAAGCGTTTGGCAGAGGTGGTGCTCGGTACTTGGTGTTGGAGAGCTGGTTGGAGGCTCGAAGTTTTTCGGACGACTCAGAGTTGGACTGTGGTTGGGCATGGCAGGGAGAGTTTTCTTCCTTCTCTCGTCTGCGTGAGATGTGGGACTTCCGAGAGACTTTGAACTTTTTTACTGTGCCCGTGGCCTGTTCTTCATCAAGTTATGGTTTTGTTGCACTGTTGTAACTATATGTCATAATTATGTGGTTTTTGTTAGTTTTTCAGTCTTGGTCTGTCCTGTGTTTCTGTGATATCACACCGGAGGAATATTGTATCATTTCTTAATGCATGCATTACTAAATGACAATAAAAGAGGACTGTGTGTCCTCATAATCTAACCTAATCTAATCTAATCGTTATATAGTGAGGAAAAAATAAGGTGCAAAATCATGACAAGTTAGATTGTGAAGTGAAGAGTCCATCTTATCATACTCGTGAACAATTCAGCAGTCTTACAATGGTGGGGCAGAAGTTGCCCCTGATCTTGGTGGCATGTGCTTTCAGACTTTTCTATCTTGCAGCGAGGAGAACCGAGAATGTCCTTGGTGGCTACTTTATTGAATCAGTGAGAAGTATAGACAGAGTCCATAGAGCAGAAGCTGGTTTCTGTGATGTGCTGAGCTGTGTGCATAACTCTGAAGTCATGGGCAGTGCAGTCACCATACCAAGCAGTAATGCATCGATATAGAATGCTTATACATAAGACTGGTAAGGGTCAATGGGATTTCTTTCTCCGATTGAGGAATGACTAAGCTGAGTTTTCAAAGGATATATTTGTCTGAGAGCCAAGATATTTAAATATTTAATGGCATTTCTTAAGGACCAGATGTTCTGTTGATGTTGGATATTTGCTGCCTCTGTTCTCAGGATGAGGCATTCTATTTTAAAACATCCAAGATGTCCTCCTTTTTTTAAAGAATGTTGTCTTTCTTCCACCACCATCAATGCTGCCCTCACCTGCATCTCCTCCATTTCCCACACATCTACACTCACTCTATTCTCCCATTACCATAACTGGAATAAAGTTCCACTTGTCCTTACCTACTACTCCACAACAAATCTCCCGATACAGCCTCCTCTATATCAGTGAGACCTGATGTAGATTTGGGGACTGCTTTGTCAAGTAGTAGTAGGCAGCTGTAGATCCCAGGGGATCATGGGACTGCGCTTCTGGTGGGCTGTGTCCTCTCCAGGGCACAAGCCTGGGTGGGAAGATTTGAAGAACCAGCTGTGGCCCATGCAGCGGGTTCCCCCTCTCCACATCACTGATGTAGTCCAATGGAAGGGCAAGCGCCGATACAGCTTGGCACCGGTGTTGTTGCAGAGGTTGCCAGAGTGAAATTGTAAACAACATCAAACTGTCTTAGGGACCCCGGCTCCAGATTTCTTCCTCGGGGTTTACTCCCGAAGCCTTTCCGATGGGTGGGTATGGCCGCAAGGCAGCAGATGTTCAAAATCAAAGCAGAATTTTCCTTCTCCTTCTCATCGAGGACCTTCACTCTATCCCCCGCAAAAAGCAGGATTTCCCTACGACCACAGATTTCAACTCAATTTCTCATTTCCATTCTGACCTCATTCTACCAACAGCTGCTCATGAAACCATTGTCACTGTGTGCCAAAGGAGCAAAACTCTCAGACCATTACTCAAAGCCCGAATTTAGATTAAGTAATAAGGATCACGTATAGGCCAAGCATTTATGTATTTCTATGGAGGTGTTAATGGAATCTTCTAGAAATTTAATTATTCCAGTTCATAATTTAGCAAACTAAGGTAAGGATAGACTTCAAGGAAGATTTATAGTACTAACCACGTGTATGTGTTGAACTTTGTACTGTGTCGAATCACAATGGGAATAAAATTTTTAAATAAAGTTAAATATGCATAAGCATTTAACAATGACTATTCAATAAATACAACAGTGAAATAGGTGATGGCAAATTTACAATCTGTCATATTTTTACTGACCGACTTCAAAAGAAGTAACAATCAGGAAAGCTATTCAACAGCCTGTCTACTTGTGATCACCAGTCATCACATTGAAAGTGATCTTTTAATATCTATAAAGTTCAAGCAGTTGTTTTCCTTCGGATAAATCTGCTTCTTGTGAAAGATAGTCATTTCCAACCATACTCTATCCTAGGTCATTAAGTTATTGGACTGTATCCAGAGAGCTGGGCAAATGACTCGGAGAGATGTCACCATCTCACCATGATCAGACTGGGAGGTGATATCAGCCGTCATGTTTTTGGATTTTGGCCCAGCAATGGTGAGGAGATATTGGTCCGTTTCCGAGTTAGGATGACCTGGAGAGGACTTACTGGTTTCCCTTGTCCTTCTGTGTGGTAGATATCATACATCTAGCAGGTGCTGTTAAAGGGGACTTGGTGTGTACCTACAATGTACTGTGGACACTATACATATTAAACCCATTTTGTGCTGGTAGCGAAGGCAATGTGCAATTTCTATACAAGTAAATAGACTACCAATCAAGTAGGAAGCTTCGTCTAGATGGTATTGATGACAGCAAGTGTTGTTGGAACTACATAAATCCCGGCAAATGTTCAACATTCCAAAACTCTGTTGACTTGTGCCTTGCAGAAGTTGCAAAGTCTCCTGGGAGTTAAGAGGTGAGTCATATGCCAAAGAATAACCAGCCTCCATTTTCATCTGGTTGCTATGTTTTTTTTGATATAGCTAATCCAGTTAGTATTCTGATCAAGGATCAAATTTATTCACCATGTGTGTTTACATGTATTCTGATCAGTGGTAGACTGAACAGTGGAGGGATACGGCAAAGATGATGCCATTAAGAGGTGGTTATCTATTTTTATGGCCTGAAGATAACTTTGCACATTCCAGCCAGAGCTCACATTTTGTCCTGGTATAGATGGTTATATTATTTGTCTTCAGAGGTACAAGTGCAACAGAACACCGCAAACATTCCCACTTCTATTTTCAGTGTGTCGTTGCTTTGCTGTTAATATGTGGGTGAATTGTGCTACTTAATGCTGCAGAAATGAAGAACACAACTACTGTATGTGGGACTTTACCTGATATTATTTATCAGCCAATTTAACTGAATGAAAAAGATGCACTCATTTTGGATGTACTTCACTTTGGAAATTAAACATTATTAGGCATTAAGATTCATCTGTGATCTCTGAATATGCTTCTGTTAGATTACCAGGTGCACTATTTTTACACATGCTATTCCCCATATAACATAGATGGCTCCAGAGACATTTGCAATTGCAATAAATTGAGACACTTTCTGTTCCTTTTTATCCATTTCTGTCTTTTCTGTTATTTATAAAGCATAATCTTAATATTCCATAATGTTCAGATCCTTGAAACCTGATCAAGGCATAATCATTCAGTGGGAGAAAAGGTAACCAAACAAGTGTTACAGGGAAACAGATTTGTGGGTTTGGTAAGTGGAACAGAAGATACTGATTACAAGTAAAAGCATTAACCATTTATCTACCAAGAGTTAAAATTCTCAGCCAAGCATCTAAGTCAAACAAGTACTCATCTGAGCCACCCTAAGTTACACAAACTACGACACCAACATTTCGAACTTAAAAGGTACCTCACTGAGTCTCCCCAAGTTACACACCAACAAAACCAAACATTCAACTAACGTACTTAACTAAGCCTGCATGTGAGCCCTGCTATCTGCAGCACACTTTCCCAATAGTCCTTCAGCACTGGTCACGACCTCAGTCTGAAGTGAGTCCCCAGCAAAAGAGACAGTCTTTTGCATGTGCTATTGTTATAACTATGGGGTGCCCAGAACCGGAAATTGGTACCATGGCGCGAAAGCCAGCCAACAGGAACGAGCTGCCATATCCTTCGCACAGGCCAATCAATGACTGGCGCAGCAGAAGCAGCTTCCGACCATGTTGTCAAAGGAACAAGTTAAAATAGAAGATTCAAGGAAGAAAATGAGCATTGGCAGGTGAACATCATAACAATTTTAACTGCCTATTATATGCAAGAAGTGGGTTAGGTTAAAGTGACACCTATTGTTTTGAAAGGACATAACGCTACTTCAAAAATACCTGGTGACCTTGAGTTTTTCAAGCAACCAATACTTGCTGCAGATGTGGTCATCATAAATCACATTAGGGTCCATTACGTTATGTTGCTACAACACATCACCTGATCCTGATAGCCCACGTTACTTAATTGATTGTAATTTGATACCTTTTTATTTAATATTATATAAACAAAACCTTATCTTTTATTACTTGTTTCTCATCTGTCCTCCCTTGGCGAGGCCTCTTGAGCCCAATCCTCACCTTGCCACTCTACCTACTAAACAGCTTCAATAACGTCCACTCTGTGATGGCTGATCCACTTATACCTCACTCCTTTTCGTTGCCTTAGCTAAACTTACATGCATCGAGACTTGTTCTTTACAATGGTTCTCGCTCTCACACAGATCTCACTGTCACTAGTGGGGGGAGAAATGAAGGGTAGAATACTCATGGAAAACACAGCAGTACACTGGAAAGAAATCAGACTAATTACGCGGAAGATTTCAGGTGTTCCTGAGAGTTAAACAGCAAGAGTAAAACTCTTGAAAGCCACTCCACTGAAGTGAAGCTCTTGGTGAAGACCAGGAATCTTCTAGCCACACAATTCAGGAGTCCACCAAGTGATGATGGTAGTGTGAGGAAAAAGCTGAAGCTCATTCTTCATTTCCATTGATTTTCCCTTCATCGTCTGATATCTGCTAAAGTCATGCTGAAATATCATGCGTCTCCAGATGCTACTGCTACCTTTTTATGGGAAGATACAGTTTAATCGTTCTTGAGTAGGTTCAACTGAGCACATTTAATTTTATTACTCAAATTCTGCTGCTAAATTGAAATGCACAGTCTGTTGTTTCCCTCTGCTTTTCTCAACCTTTTTTTGCCCTGGAGGAACCTTTGAAATAAGTTCCAGGTCTCAGGGGGTGTAAAAATTATTATATCTACTGCTCACGGTACATTAGTGTGATCAGTAAGTTGTAGATATAGTAATCCAAAAGTAATTGTCAATGCTCTTTTGAGTAGAGAATGAATTTTTAGCCAAAAGTTCTTAAAAAAAATGTCATTAAGCTCAGCTTACCTTTATTGAAATTCGTCTTTCTTCCCCTTTCATAACTTTTAAAATCTCATAAGCCAAACATAATAAATTTCTTCTAAATAACCGCCTTAAGCCAAAATGGGATTTAATTTTTCTAAAGGTAGGTTCGGTAGATTTAATTTAAATAAAGATTGTAAATTGATTTTAATTAATGCTATTTACAACATGAAAATTTTATTCACAATGTTGAATAGTAAAGTTACTAAAAACCATAAGCCAAAGCAACATGAATAAAAATATAGCCCAAGACACAATTTTATACAAGACTTTGAAAACACATTTCCTTGATAAGTGACGTGATCAGGCTCAAATATAGGCCTAGTATGTGAAACCTGTGTTTGTTATTTGCTGCATAAGTACTCAACTCTGAGTCGAACTTGGGATAAGCACACA
Source organism: Mobula hypostoma (assembly GCF_963921235.1). Taxonomy (NCBI): domain Eukaryota; kingdom Metazoa; phylum Chordata; class Chondrichthyes; order Myliobatiformes; family Myliobatidae; genus Mobula; species Mobula hypostoma. Next base: position 137,232,391 of record NC_086103.1, read on the forward strand.
CGGATTTCACCTTCAAGTGAATTGAGACGATTTTTATTCTTGCTTTTAAAGCTTGTTAAACAGGAAAAAGCCTGCTCACACATGTAAGAAGTTGAAAACTGCAGCAAAATGTTCATTGTTTTCCTACGGATGGCAGGATACTCTTCTTTCACAGAAATCCAGAACTAGTCCAGGGGCAGGTTAGTAATTCTCATCTCGAGTGCATGATCAGAAGGCAGTGAGCCTATTCAATGCTCGGAAAATGCACTTCGTGCTCTTCATCAACATACTATCCTCCTCTCTGTGCAATACAGTGCTCACTAATTATCAATGATGCCCCCCCCAATCTGAAGTCAAAAACTGAGAATGGACTCAACGAAATAAACACCATCCCACTGTGCACTGCCATACTGGACTGAGAGACCTCTGATAAGATTGCTAACGGGGCTGCCCGGTCATCGCACACCACTGCGAGTGGTAGAATCACGCAAAGTTCAAACAACCATCTTTATTTTTTTAATCATGACCTCTCACGGAACCCTACGGTTCTGCAGAACCCTGGTTTAGACCTTTATTTGACTTTGCTGTGTGTTGAATATTTCAGTAATATTTGAGTAATATTGCAAATGCATTGTTTGATTAAGCATTCCTGTTCATTTAAACAATTAATTGTGGATATATATGTAAACATACATGAATGACAAACCAGGCCACCAGGTCATATGTGCACATCTTGCTAAAAGCAAAACTAAGACTGTGCACAGGTCACTCCCGGCTCTGTGTTTTTCTTTCAATCAGCTTTTATGTTTTGGAGTTACAAAACATAACAGTGGTGACGAGGAAATTTTAAGTGAATCTGAGACGACTACCTGCTTGTCGAAGAGCAGGGTGATATTTGTTTTTAAAATAAAGTACATTGAGATGTTCGAGTTTAAAAAAAAGGCAGCACAGCACTGAGTTCTTTGAAAGGCCGAGAGAGAATGAGTTAAAAGAAAGCCAGAAAATGGGCAAATTCACAGGTTCATAAACAGTGAGTACCAGGTGATAATAATCATAAATAACAAAAGCAGAAATGGCAATCGACAAAGCAATGCGAGGTGGCTTTCTAGATAGTGAAGTAGATGATGATGTCATGACACTGCTCACACATTATGATCCAGATTGTCTAGTGAAGTTTGCATGTGATGCCTTGACTTATAGTAAAGGAGCAGTCATGTCTCATGCGATGAGTGAAGGAAGTGAACACCCCATAGCCTTTGAGTCGCATTCCCTTACCGCTACAGAGAAAAATTATGCACAGATTGACAAAGAGGCCCTGAGTATGGTTTGGGGTGTAAAATATTTCAACCAGTACTTTGCAGGGAGAGCTTACCCTTGTTACTAATCATGAACCACAAGTGTCCATCTTCAATCCACAGATTAGATTAGATTAGATTCAACTTTATTGTCATTATGCCGAGTACAGATACAAAGCCAATGAGATGCAAACACAAGGAAATCTGCAGATGCTGGAATTTCAAGCAACACACATAAAAGTTGCTGGTGAACACAGCAGGCCAGGCAGCAACTTTTATGTGTGTTGTTCCAATGAAATGCAGTTAGCATCTGACCAGAAATGCAAAGAATAGTGTTATTTACAAAATAACTGCGAATAAAAACAAGTGCTACAGCACACAAATGTAAAAATACTGAGACAGAACAATACGGATGCAATATTGCTTAGTGCTGTGATATGAGGTTCAGCAGGGTCACAGCCTCAGGGAAGAAGCTCTTCCTGTGCCTGCCGGTGCGGGAGCGGAGGCTCCTGTAGCACCTACCGGATGGGAGGAGAGTAAAAAGTCCATGGTTAGGGTGAGATGCTCCTTGATAATGCTTTTTTCCCTGCCCAGGCAGCGTTTATAGTAGACATTCTCAATGGTAGGCAATTGGCTGCCGATAATCCACTGGGCAGTTTTCACCATACACTGGAGTGCTCTGCGGTCTGATACGGGACAATTGCCATACCACACTGAGATGCAGATGGTGAGTATGCTCTCAATGGTACAGCGGTAAAAGTCTGTCATTATCCTGGGACAGAGATGAGCTTTCTTGATGCTCCGCAGGAAATAAAGGCGCTGTTGCACCTTTTTGATCAGGATGGAGGAGTTCAGGGACCAGGTGAGATCCTCGGAAATGTGGACTCCAAGGAATTTGAAGCTTGATACATGCTCCACTACAGCTCCGTTGATGTAGATGGGGACATGAGTGAGGCTCCTAGCATGCCTGAAGTCCACAATGATCTCCTTGGTCTTCTGGGTGTTAAGGGCCAGGTTGTTGTCGGTACACCATGCAGCCAGGTGCTGGACCTCGTCCCTGTAGGCTGTCTCGTCATTCCCTCTGATCAGCCCAACCACCGTGGTGTCGTCTGTGAACTTGATTATGGAGTTAGAACCATGTACAGGAACGCAGTCATAGGTGAAAAGGGAGTACAGAAGAGGGCTCAGCACACAGCCTTGAGGCACGCCGGTGTTCAGGGTGAGAGTGGTGGAGAAGAGGTTGTCTAACTTAACTGATTGGGGTCTGTTAGTCAGAAAGTCCAAGGTCCAATTGCAGAGGGATGAGCTGATACCAAGCTGGCGAAGTTTGGCGATCAGCTTGGAGGGGGGGTCACCGTATTGAATGCCGAACTAAAGTCAATGGATAGCATTCTGATGTAAGAATTGGGGCTGTCCAGGTGGGTCAGGGCAGAGTGAAGTGCCGTGGAGATGGCATCCTCTGTTGACCTGTTGGTGTGATAGGCAAATTGATGGGGGTCCAGGGTAGTGGGCAGACAGAAGAGTGTTCCACCAACAGCTACAGCAGCATGAATGCAGAGATGGGTGCTGGTTTCTGGAGAACAACTAATCATGGAAATGCTGGTGGATTGCCTTGTTTACCCTTGGAAAAGGAAATACCTGAAAAACTTACAAAACAGGTCACTCCTCTAGAGGTATTCTCCCTAATGCAAATCAGAAGTTTCCTCATTATAGCAGAGGTGATACAAAGGGAAATCAGAAAAGACTGCACACTGTTTCAGATCTACATGGCCACACAAAATGGCTGGAAAGTTTAGCAGAAATGCCAGTTCCTCTATTTTTACCAACTCTGTGAGGGACTTGTTCTTGATGGAAGTTGCCTTATGTAAGGATTGAGAATTGTTGTACAATCCAAACTCAGAGCTAAAGTGTTGGAGGAGCTACATGCCTGTCATCTAGGTGTTGTCAAAATGAAACTGTTGGCTCAAAGGTTTGTCTGGTGGCCTGGAATAGATCGGCAGATTGAGCAGATTGCCATGCACTGTTCAATATACCAACATGTACAGAAGATGCCAAGAGCAGCAATGCTCCATCCATGGGAAGAACCTGTATTTCCCTGGCAAGGGATTCATGTAGATTTTGCCAGTTCATTTATGGTCTAAATTTTTTTGGTAGTAATGGATGCAGCTACAAAGTGCCTTCAGTACAGCCTCACACACTGTTGATGTGTGGAGAAGCTTCCTCTGAAAGACTGGTGTTCCAGAACACTGGCTTGCAGAAAAGTTCTGTTCAGAGTCTAAAGAATGTACTGCAGAACAAACCACACTGACACTGGATCAGGAGCTTGTCAATTTCCTCCTTGCACATTGCAATGCAGTACTCTCCACAATCTACAACTCATCAGCTGTTCCTGGGTCGTCCCTTGTGTTCACACTTGGATCTCCTCAAACCCAACCTCAGGGGTACACAGGACAAACAGCTGAGACAAATTGAGGGCTCCTCAAACAAGGAAGTTCAATGTTTCACTTTTGAACAAGCAGTCCTGGCGAGGGGCTACAGAGGTGATCAAAAGCGGGTACCCAGAAGGGTAAAGGGCAGAACAGTATCACCCTCCTACACAGCGGACATTGTGTCTGATATCATCTGGAGATGACACGTCAATCAGTTGAGGAAAGTAGAGTCAAGTGTTAGAGAAGAGAGGTGTCCAGAGCTGTCAGAACCAGTTCCTGCAGTCCCAGAGTCAACTCCTACAACCACCAAGGAGGAGGCCCCAGAACCTGAGGTAGTTTCACAGGGCCCCAGAACATCAGATTGTTTCATAGCCATAAGTTTCACCTGCCAAGCAGTTATCACCCTTGCCAGGAAAGATATTATCCCACAAGAGTTACAAAGACTCCACAATCGCAGGATTGGTCCGAGTCAGCATGGATTTACGAAGGGGAAATCATGCTTGACTAATCTTCTGGAAGTTTTTGAGGATGTAATTATGAAAATGGACAAGGGACAGCCAGAGGATGTAGTGTACCTGGACTTTCAGAAAGCCTTTGATAAAGTCCCACATAGGAGATTAGTGGGCAAAATGAGGGCACATGGTATTGGGGGCAGAGTACTGACATGGATTGAAAATTGGCTGGCTGACAGAAAACAAAGAGTAACAATTAACGGGTCCCTTTCGGAATGGCAGGTGGTGACCAGTGGGGTACCGCAGGGTTCAGTGCTGGGACTGCAGCTGTTTACAACATGTATTAATAATTTAGATGAGGAAATTAAAAGTAACATTAGTAAATTTGCCGATGACACAAAGCTGGGTGGCAGTGTGAAATGTGAGGAGGGTGTTATGAGAATGCAGGGTGACTTGGACAGGCTGGGTGAGTGGGCAGATGCATGGCAGATGCAGTTTAATGTGGATAAATGTGAGGTTATCCACTTTGGTGATAAGAACAGGAAGGCAGATTAATATCTAAATGGAGTCAAGTTCGGAAAAGGGGAAGCACAACGAGATCTAGGTGTTCTTGTACATCATTCACTGAAAACAAGCATGCAAGTACAGCAGGCAGTGAAGAAAGCTAATGGCATGCTGGCCTTCATAACAAGGGGAATTGAGTATAAGAGCAAAGAGGTCCTTCTGCAGCTGTACAAGGCCCTAGTGAGACCACACCTGGAGTACTGTGTGCAGTTTTGGTCTCCAAATTTGAGGAAGGACATTCTTGCTATTGAGGGAGTGCAGCGTAGGTTCACAAGGTTAATTCCCGGGATGGCGGGACTGTCATACGTCAAAAGATTGGAGCGACTGGGCTTGTATACTCTGGAATTTAGAAAGCTGAGAGGGGATCTTATTGAAACATATAAGATTATTAAGGGATTGGACACGCTGGAGGCAGGAAGCATGTTCCCGCTGATGGGTGAGTCCAGAACCAGAGGCCACAGTTTAAGAATTAGGGGTAGGCCATTTATAACGGAGTTGAGAAAAAACTTTTTCGCCCAGAGAGTGGTGGATATATGGAATGCTCTGTCCCAGAAGGCTGTGGAGGCCAAGTCTCTGGATGCTTTCAAAGAAGAGATGGATAGAGCTCTTAAAGATAGCGGAATCAAAGGTTATGGGGATAGGGCAGGAACTGGATTCTGATAGTGGATGATCAGCCATGATCACAGTGAATGGCGGTGCTGGCTCGAAGGGCCGAATGGCCTACTCCTGCACCTATTGTCTATTGTCTATTGCTTGTTGAAATCCTTGATTTTAATTTCTTAAAATGTTGGGATGTAATACTTCTATTCACTCATTTTGGAACACAAAGCTTTCAAAATGTGTTTTTCTTTCATATAAAACTATAATTAACCCGATGTCTCAAATACACTAGTTAACAGTCTCGATGATAACCTTTTTTTCAGAAGTTCAAGTTCAGACTTAATTGTCATTCAACCATACACATCAATAGAGCCAAATGAAATAGTTTTCTTCTGAGGCCAAGGTGCAAAATACAGTACCAGCAGTCACACACAACACACAGCACATGTAGTTCCAATAGCCGTAAAACATAGTCACAAAAAATACATAGTCCAAGTTAGAGTGTCATGGCCTGCAGTAGATCGATGGTGCAGCAGACCCGATGTTGAACATTGATATGTTGGAACAATACCGATTCTTACATACTTAAATAAAACATCATGGTAATTAAATGAACTTAATAAATCACTTTGAGTTTTTAAGTAAATGGATCAAGGACTTCACATTTCACTATCCATTTTTAAAATTCTTATTCATATTCATGTTTACTTATCAAAACGTACAGTGAAATGCATTATTTGCATTAGCAAGGATATACTGGGGCAGACCAGAAGTGTTAACTCATATTCCAGCATCATCATAGCATGTCCATCATGCTCAGTAGAGCATCACAGAACATCAGGTAGAGCACAGCAAATGACAAAGCAACAATCGCAGATCAAGCCTTGTTCCGCCCTCTCACCCACCCATGCACACATACACATTCCTCTAGCCCTGGGACAAGTTGACTTCCGCCTTCAGCCGACTCATGGACTCGCAGGCATTGGGCTTTTGACTTCCGCAGCAAACTTGTAGAAATTTGAAGATATAGCACTTCGGCCATCAGGCCTCAATTTCTGGACTTCATCAACCTTTGGGTTTCAATCTGGAGTTCTGATCAAACTTTGGGCTTCGGTCTTCGGTATTGATGCAGGACTCCCTAATGATGATGAACAAGGACCCTGGGTGAGGACCTGAACTCCAATGCTCTATCGTCGGACTCACAGATGAATGCACCCAAATACTAAGTCTAGAACTCCAGTTTCGACGATTTGCTTACCCTGGTGGGGGGCGGGGGAAGGGGGTGTCAACTTCACTCATGCCTCTTGTCCGCATGGAACTCCAATTAAATCACTGCACTGGGTCCACCAGTCCTCCTCCTCGCTGGTCTGCAAGTGTGACATCCAACCACATTCATGTCCCTGGCCTACGAACGTGGAGTGGAGTGGAGGCTTAGTGACCAGCCTGTCTTCTAATTCCCGCATATTCCTGTCTCAGCTCTCAGCTACCGTCTCTATCCCCAGAACAATCCCTACAAACCTAAAAACAAGTCCTAAAAACAATTACATCTGATCCATGACCTCGACAGAAACCACTTCTCGCTGCCATCTTAACCAGAGTTTTAAACTGTTTTGTGAAAACTGACGGTTTGGAACAACGTAGATTAATGAGCTAATAATACTTATGCCACACAAAATCCTCCATTTTACCAAGGTAAAACAATTTGTTGAAAATTGTCATTTCATTTAAAATGTTGATTCCAAGCATTCCTTAACAGCAAATAAAATAATGGAAGTTCATCTTAAGGCAAAATCTTAGAAGCCATCTGCAATGAGCCACAGCAATGTAATAGAACTCTATTTTAAGGAGTTTTCCAATGGATGGTCTTACTTTTCTTATGAGGAAAACAACTTTTCTTGAAATATCACAAAAATGTCAATTCCTATAAATTATTCATCAGCTTCCAGTAAAATAGCATCATTAAGTATGCAGCTCCGATGGGAATCATCAAATATTTCCATTTAGCTTTACTACAGCAGAAATCCATAGTCACAGCTATGGGTACTTCAGTAAGCAGCTTTCTTTTACGAGATTTAAAGAATATACCATTACTGAAAATCGATGAACCTCAGATGGTAGACTCAGGTTACAAGTGCTGTTTTCCTTTAAGAAAACAGAAGCAGGGACACCATGTGGATCTACAGGTATGATTGAAATGCAAAGACGTAGACTTCCACTTCTGATTATCCTGTTGGTGAATGTACAGTCTCTGGTAGAGAAAACTGAAGATCTCACAGCAAAGTTGCTGTACCAGGGACACATTGAGGACTGCTGTATACTCTGCTTTACAGATACATGCTTACACTGGCAATTTGAAATGCAATGCTACAGCCCGATGGCTTCACTATCCTCTGCAAAGACAGGGCAGCTCACTCTATTAAAGGCAAAGGAGGTGGAGTATGCTTTATGATTAACTCATCATGATGCACAAATGTCACGGTTCTGTCTCAGTCCTGCTCACCGAACCTAGAATATCTAGTGATCAAATATTACAAACTTCATCTGGCAAGGGGGCTTTCCACCATTGTCCTGGTAGTGGTTTACATTCCAGCTCAGGCCCATATCAGGCAGGCACTGGAAGAGCCGAGCAACATAAACAGCAGGCACGAAAATGTGCACCCTAGTGCCTTCTCTGTCGTTGCAGGAGATTTCAACCAGGCCAGTTTGAAGATGTTTCTGAACAACTAACATCAACATATCATAGACCAGGGATCCCTATCGTTTTTATGCCAAGGATCACTACCATTAACCGAGGGGTCCTTAGACCCCAGGTTGGGAACATGTGGTATAGACAAAGACTAAAGATTACAGCACCAGTGGTAACGACAATGAAGGTATGGTCAAAGGAAGCAGAGAAGTCCTTACAGGACTGCTTTGAGCTGGTGGACTGGACAATAGTCTGGGATTCATCTTCGTCTGAATGAGTACATCACTGTTGTCACCAACTTCATTAAGACGTGGGTGGATGAGCGTGTGCCCTTGAGAACATAGCAGACATACCCTAACAAAATGATGTGGATGAACCAGGAGTTTCATAGTCTGCTTAGGGCTAGATCTGTGGCATTCAAGACTGGTAATCCAGAACTTTCCAAGAAGTACAGGTATGTCTTATAGAAGGCTATTTTAAGTGCAAAAAACAATTCCAATTGAAGTTAGAGAGAGTATCAGATGCAGGTCAGCTCTGGCAGGGTGTGCAGGTTTTACCTCCAACGAAGCAAAACCCAGCATCATGAATGGCTGTGATACTTCACTCCCAAATGAGTTCAATGCCTGTTATGCTCACTTTGAAATGGAGAAGAAAACTACTCCTGGGCGAGTCCCTGAAGCATTTGGTAAGCCTCTGTTTTGGAGGCTGACGTCAGAACATCTTTCAAGAGGGTAAAACCTCACAAGGCCTCAAGTTCTGATGGTGTACCTGGTAGGGCTCTAAAAACCTGTGCCAACCAACTGGCAGAAGTGATCAAGGACATCTTCAAACCTTCTTCAAAAAGTTGTCAGTCATATCAATGCCCAAGAAGAACAGGGAGAACTGCCTCAAAGACTTTTGCCAAGTTGCACTCACATCTACTGTGATGAAGTGTTTTGAGAGTTTGGTCATGGCCAGAATCACCTCCTGCCTAAGCAAGAATCTGGACACACTGTAATTCTCCTACCACAACAGGACTACAGTGGGTGCAATCTCACTGGCTCTCCACTTGGTCTTAGATCACTTGCACAATAGCAATACCTGCATCAGGCTGCTGTTTGTTGATTAAAGCTCAGCGTTCAACACCAATATACCCTCAATTCTAATCAACAAGCTCCAAAACTTGGGCCATTGTACCTCCCTCTGCAACTGGATACCTGGCTTCCTCAGCAGGAGACCACCATCTGATTTGTCTAGAAATAACTGTTCCTCTTTGCTGACGACGAACAATGGTGCCCCTCAAGGATGTGTGTTTAGCTCACTGCTCTACTCTCTCTACACCCACAATTGTGTGGCTAGGCACAGCTCAAACACCATCTATAAATTTGCCAATAACACAACTAATGTTGGAAGAATTTCAGATAATGATGAGGAAACATACAGGAATGAGATAGATCAGTTGGTTGAGTGGTGTCATAGCAAAGACCTTGCTCTCAATGTCAGTAGGACCAAAGAACTGATTGTGGACTTCAGGAGCAGAAGTCGAGGAAACACACACCAATCCCAGACATCCCACCTCTCCCGGAAGTTCCGGGAGTCTCCCGCATATCGATAGAGGCTCCCTGACGCCCGGAAATTATATACAATATCCCGGAGATAGATTTTTTTGAGAGGGAGAGCGAGCATCCTGATTGGTCTCTTCATGATTTGGCGATATGAAACGATATGAGTCAGCTGCACCTTTCCTCATTCCCTGTCACGCACTGTTGAATTTTAACGCACGTGTGGTCATCAGTGACCCAAGACATGCAAAGGAATGGGTCCGTGACCCATTTGTGAATGTCCCCGGTGAATCATCTATGTCAGTGTGGGAAAAAGATCAACTCCTCGAGCTTGTAAATGACAGTGGGCTGAAATGTATGTTTGACATAACATCTCTGCTGGCATTCTGGATCAAGTCAAGGCTGAATATCCTGAGATAACCACGAAAGCACTGAAAACGTTGCTTCCATTTCCAACTTTTTTCTGCAAAGTGGAGTTTTCTGCAATGAATGCAACGAAAATTAAATTGCGGAATAGACTGGACATAAGGAACCCCCTTCGAGTATCACTGTCTCCCATCACTCCTCGATAGGACCGTGCTGTTGCAGGAAAACAAGCCCAGGGCTCCCACTGATTCAGTGATATTGGTGTGTTGCAATCATTTTATATGTTCATACGAAGAAAATATGTGCTGTGTGTTTAATATCCAAACGTTACTTAAAATGTTATGATGCTATTGACTTATAAGTGACTCATAATTCAGTGGTCCCCGACCTCTGGGCCGCGGACCGATACATTGCCACGAAGAGTGCAGCGATGGCCAGAATGTACCCAGCACATCTTTGAGAAAAAAGTCGAAACAAACAAGCTAATTAATTAGGTACCGCCCAGCACGTAAATGTCGGCCCAGATCAGAGGCGATTGCCAATTGCGTTGTCTCTGATCTGGGCCGACATTTATGTGCCGGGCAGCACCTAATCATTTAGCTTGTTTATTTCGGCTTTTTTCTTAAAGATGTGCTGTGTGCGTCCCGGCTACCGCTGTACCGCTGCATTCTTCGTGGCCCGGAGTATGGGACCACTGTTATAATAGACTTATCACTACATTCATGCGAGGAAAATATGCGCTGTGTGTTTAATATTAACTTTGTTAGATAAACCCCTTTAGGGACAAAATTATTGAGTGTATTAGTCACTTACAAGTGACTTATAGTTGACTTATCACCTATATTCCAGTCATGTTTAACACCCACCCCCCCCCCCACCCCACCCGGGTCGCCCAGTCGGAAAGAATATTGTCAATATTAAACTGGTCTGCGGTGCAAAAAAGGTTGGGGACCCCGATTTAAACTAGCTGGCTAGCTGCCAAGGAGCTATGCTATTGATGTCCTACGTGATGAGGCCAAACTCCTTGTAGACTTGCTTAAAGTTGTAATGGAATAAACATGATAATATAAGTACATATTTTAATGTCACATTTGTTACATATACCCAACTTGGTTTACAGATTAGACAAAATCACTAAACAAAGTATTACATGCACCCTTGGAGGTCAACGGAGGGGGGTGGGGAGATATGGGGTTGCGGGGCTGCTACCTCCCTTAAATGAGTTTTTGCAGGGTGGGATGTCTGCAGTCCTCATTGAGGTATCAGAAGTGGAAAGGATGAGCAGTTTCAAGTTCCTAGGCATCAAAACCTCTGAAGATCTATCGTGTGCCCAACATATTCATACAATTGCCAAGAAAATTTGACAGCAGCTATATTTCATTAGGAGAGCATTCTAACTGGTTGCATTGCCATTTGGAATGAAGGAGACTTGGCACAGGGTCAGAAAAAGCTGTGGAAAGTTGTAAACTCAGTCAGCTCCAACATGGGCAATAATGACAACTTCAAAAAGCAAAGCCTCAAAAAGGTGATATCTATAATGAAGGACTCCCATCATCCCCAATACAACCTTCTCACTGCTCCCATCAAGGAGAAGGTACAGGAGTCGGAAGAAACACGCTCAATATTTCAGAAGCAGCTTCTTCCCCTCCGTCATCACATTTCCAAATAGACAATGTGCCCATGAACACTCAGTATATTTTTTATAAAACAACAAAATAACAAATTACATATGCCCGTGATATTAAACATGATGCTGATTCAATATATTTTCATTCCACCAGACTTAATTTTATTTATTTATTGAAATATAGTGTGGAACAGGCACTTCAAGCCATGCTGCCTACAACCCCTAATTTAATCCTAGCCTAATCACGGGAAAATTTAAAATTACCTGTTAGTCCACTGTCATGTGATTAGCAACAATGAATTATCAATTGAGGCAGGTTTCATAAAAACAAACAAACATTTATTAAACTCTGCTCAATAATAGTGAAAAGTATTCAAACGACTAACTTAACCGGAAGTTAACTGCTATACGGCAACTCTGGAACAGTTCTTAAAAGGGTAAATTCGAAAACAGTTCTTAAAGTGGTAAATTCAAACCCAGTCTTAAAGTCCAAGTGATGTACACAGTCAATAAGGAGAGACTTCTCTGGAAACGGATTTCTTCAAAGACGTGGCATTACTGCTGATTCTCCAAAGGATTCACGATGAAGGAAATAAAACGGCTTAAAGGAACTGACCTTTTCCTGGCGAGTGAACACTGCACAAACTTCTCTGCTGTTGCAGAATTTATCTCAGTTTTCTGAACGTAGGTCACTTTTCTGAACGTAGACTTAATAAGGTCGATCCTTCATGAAACCATCGAAAGACTCCAACTTTATTCTGATCCTTTAGGTTCCCGTCCTTCAGTAAGGTCTTCACTCTCCAATACTATTGTAAAGGTAAATCAAAAGTACACCAACAAAGCTGGCAGCGATTGGTGAAACTGCCGGCACAACTATTTTACCTTACAATAGAAAAAGAATTCCTCTTTAAAACAAAACTGCGTCAAATGAGACAAATACGCAGCATAACGGAGTAACTAATGAAGCAAACAACAACTCAATTGAAGCTAACTGTGTCACACCAAGGGTCTCCTTTATACCTGTTGAGAACAGGTCATCATGTGACCTCACACTGGTGGGAAAATTACATCATGTGACCTCCACAAGACCATTACATCATGCTCATAAGACAGTCACAAGATACCCATGGGGTATGTAACACCACAAATTGGTATGTCTTTGGACTGTGGGATGAATCTGGAGCACCTAGAGAAAAAAAACATATTCCAAGAGGAGGACGTACAGTCTCCTTACAGCTGATGTCAGAATTGAACTCTGAACTCTGACGTCCCAAGCTATAATAGCATTGCGCTAACCGCTACACTACCATGGCACCCAAATTAATTATTGGACCATAAGACCAAAAGATACAAAAGCAGAATTAGGCCATCTGGCCCATTGAGTCTGTTTCACCATTCAATCATGGACGATCCTTTTTTCAATCTCCTCCTCAACCCTAGTTCCCGGACTTCTCCCCGTAACCTTTGATGCCATGTCCAATCAAAAATCTATCAATCTCTGCCTTAAGTACACCCAACAACCTGGCCTCCACAGCTACATGTGGCAACAAATTCCACAAATTCATTGCCCTTTGGCTAAAGAAATTTCTCTACATTTCTGTTTTGAAAGTGCACCTCTCTATCCTGAAGCTGTGCCTTTTTGTCCTAGACTCTCCCACCCTGGGGAAACATCCTTTCCACATCTACTCTGTCCGGGCCTTTCAACATTCAAAAGGTTTCAATGAGATCCCCCCCTCATCCTTCTGAATTCCACTGAGTACAGCCCCAGAGCCATCAAACCTTCCTCATATGATAAACCTTCCATTCCTAGAATCATCCTTGTGAACCTCCTCTGGACCCTCTCCAATCCCAGAACATCTTTTCTAAGATGAGGGGCCCAGAACTGTTCACTATACTCAAGGTGAGGCCTCACCAGTGCCTTATAAAGCCTCAGCATCACATCCTTGCTCTTATATTCTAGACCTCTTGTAATGATTGCTAACATGGCATTTGCCTTCCTCACCACCAACTCAAACTGAAAGTTAACCTTCAGGGTGTTCTGCTCAAGGATTCCTAAGTCCCTTTGCAACTCAGATTTTTGGATTTTCTCCCCATTTAGAAAATAGACTGCACATTTATTTCTACTACCAAAGTGCATGACCATGCATTTTCCAACATTGTATTTAATTTGCCAATTTCTTGCCCATTCTCATAATCTGTCTAAGTCCTTCTGCATCCTACCTGTTTCCTCAACACTACCTGCCCCTCCACCAATCTTCATATCATCTGCAAGCTCGGCAACAAAACCATCTATTCCATCATCTAAATCATTTACATACAACATAAAAAGAACCCGTCCCAACACCGACCCCTGCAGAGCACATCAAAGTTGCTGGTGAACGCAGCAGGCCAGGCAGCATCTCTAGGAGGAGGTACAGTCGACGTTTCAGGCCGAGACCCTTCGTCAGGACTAACTGAAGGAAGAGTGAGTAAGGGATTTGAAAGTTGGAGGGGGAGAGGGAGATCCAAAATGATAGGAGAAGGCAGGAGGGGGAGGGATGGAGCTGAGAGCTGGACAGGTGATAGGCAAAAGGGATACGAGAGGACTATGGGACAGGAGGTCTGGGAAGAAAGACAAGGGGGGGGGACCCAGAGGTTGGGCAAGGGGTATATTCAGAGGGACAGAGGGAGAAAAAGGAGAGTGAGAGAAAGAATGTGTGTATAAAAATAAGTAACAGATGGGGTACGAGGGGGAGGTGGGACATTAGCGGAAGTTAGAGAAGTTGATGTTCATGCCATCAGGTTGGAGGCTACCCAGATGGAATATAAGGTGTTGTTCCTCCAACCTGAGTGTGGCTTCATCTTTACAGTCGAGGAGGCCGTGGATAGACATGTCAGAATGGGAATGGGATGTGGAATTAAAATGTGTGGCCACTGGGAGATCCTGCTTTCTCCGGCGGACAGAGCGTAGGTGTTCAGCAAAGCGGTCTCCCAGTCTGCGTCAGGTCTCGCCAATATATAAAAGGCCACATCGGGACCCCTGCAGAACACCACTAGTCACTGGCAGCCAACCAGAAAAGGATCCTTTTATTCCCACTCGCTGCCTCCTACCAAACAGTCAATGTTCTAACCATGTTATTAACTTTCCTGTAATACCATGGGCTCTTAACTTAGTAAGCAGCCTTATGCGTGGCACCTTGTCAAAGGCCTTCTGAAAGTTCAAATGTACAATATCCACTGCATTCCCCTTTATCTATCCTACTTGCAATCTCCTCAAAGAATTCCAACAGGTTCGTCTAGCTGGATTTTCCCTGAAGGAAACCATGCTGACTTTGTACTATCTTGTCCTGTGTCACCAAGTACTCCATCACCTGATCCTTAACAATTGACTCTAACATCTTCCCAACCACTGAGGTCAGGCTAACTGGTCCATAATTGCCTTTCTGTTACCTTCCTCCTTTCTTAAAGAGTGGAGTAACATTTGCAATTTTCCAGTCCTCTGGCATCATGCCAGAGTCCAATAACTTTTGAAAGATCATTTCTAATGCCACTACAATCTCTACCGCTACCTCTTTCAGAACCCTGGGGTGCAGTTCATCTGGTCCGGATGACTAATGTACCTTTAGGTCTTTCAGCTTTTTGAGCACCTTCTCCCTTGTAATAGTAACTGCACCCACATTTCTTCCTTCACACACTACAACATCAGACATACTGCTAGTGTCTTCCACAGTGAAGGCTGATGCAAAATACTCAATTAGTTCATCTGGCATCTCCTTGTCCCCTGTTATTAGTCCTCCTGCCTCATTTTCTAGCGGTCCTATATCCACTCTCATTTCTCTATTAGTTTTAACATACTTGAAAAAACTTTTACTATCCACTTTGATATTATTTGCTAGCTTGTTTTCATATCTCCTCTATCCCCTTCTAATGATTTTTTTAGTTGCTCTCTGTAGGTTTTTAAAAGCTTCCCAATCCTCTATCTTCTCACTAATTTTTGATTTGTTGTATGCCCTTTCTTTTGCTTTTACAATAGCTTTGACTTCCCTTGTCAGCCATGGTTGTACTATTTTACCATTTGAGTTATTTCTTCATTTTTGAAATACATATGTCCTGCACCTTCCTCATTTTTCCCAGAAATGCACATCATTGCTTCTCTGCTGACATCCTGCCAGCAGCTCCTTCCAGTTTACTTTGGCCAGCTCCTCTCTCATGCCACTGTAATTTCCCTTACTCCACTGAAATACTGCTACATCAGCCTTTACTTTCTCCCTATCAAATTTCAAGTTGAACTCAGTCATATTGTGATCGCTGATTCCTAAGGGTTCTTTTACCTTAAGCTCCCTAATCGCCTCCAGTTCATTACATAACACCCAATCCAGTAAAGCTGATCCCCTAGCAGGCACAATGACAAACTGCTCTAAAAAGCCACCTGTTAGGCGTTCAACAAACTCATTCTCTTGAGATCCAATACCAACCTGATTTTCTCAATCGCCCTGCATGTTAAAATCTCCCATGACTACCATAATGTTGCCTTTTTGACATGCCTTTTCTATATCTTGTTGTAATCTGTGCTCCACCTCCCAGCTACTGTTGGGAGGCCTGTACTTAGTTGCCATCAACGTCGTTTTACCCTTGTGGTTTCTTAACTCAACCCACAAGGATTCAATATCTTCCAATCTTATATCACATCTTTCTACTGATTTGATACCATTCTTCAGACCCATGCCACCCCCTCTGCCTACCGTCCTATCTCTCCCATATAACGTGCAACCTTAGACGTTAAGCTCCCAACTACAACCATCCTTCAGTCCTGATTCAGTGATGGCCACAACATCATACCTGGCGATCTGTAATAGTGCAACAAGATCATCCACCTCATTTCTTACACTACGCGCATTAGATACAACACCTTGAGTACCGTATTTGCTATCCTTTCTGATTCTGCATCCCTAATGTTTTGATACTCATCCTGTTGGCTGCGACTATGTCCCATCACCTGCCTGCCCTTCCTGACGATCTGACTGCACGCTATCTTTACTTTTTTACCATCCGTCCTATCTTGAGTCCCTTCACTCCAGTTCCCACCCCCTGCCAAATTAGTTTAAACCCTCCCCAACAGCTCTAACAAGCCTGCCCACGAGAATATTGGTCCCCCTTGGGTTCAGGTGCAACCCGTCACTTTTGAACAGGTCCTACCTCCCCCAGAAGAGATCACTGTGATCGAAGAACCTGAAGCCTTGCCCCCTGCACCAGCTTCTCAACCACACATTTATCTGCCAAATGATCCTGTTTCTACCCTCACTGGCGCATGGTACAGGCGGTATTACTTCATGTAATATTCATTGCAGATGGCTGTGGTGTCCATTTTATGAAAATGACACAGAATCACTTCACAAAGTGATGCAAGGATTTTTCCCCTCAGAAGAGAGAATTAGGGAAGAATGGAAATTGATATTTAGAGCTACTATTTGGTTGGTAGAACTGGATAGATGTGGCAGAATCCAAAGATACGGTCCATCAACATAATTTTGTTACTAGTAAGTCTTCTTAGGAAATAAGAAATTTCTTTATTCAGAGAAGTTAGACTATGAAGCTAACTGCCACAAGAATTGCATGGGGCAAACAGAAAGAGAACTTCCTTAAAAGAAATGGTTGTTGGGCACGTGGCCAAGTGGTTAAGGCGTTCGTCTAGTGATCAAAAGGTTGCTAGTTTGAGCCTCAGCTGTGGCAGCATGTTTGTGTCCTTGAGCAAGGCACTTAACCACACATTGCTCTGGTGTCTGTGTGAGGAGTGGCGCCCCACACAGACTTCCAATCTGCATGAAAATGCCCGACGCAGGCCTCTCGTGGTCTGAGTCGATGTTCCCTCCCCCCCTGAAAGAAATGGGAACAGAATGATATGCCAAATAGCTGTGATGAAGTGGAAAGGCTAATGTCTCACAAGCAGTATTAGTACTAGCACAGCAACACACATCAAAGTTGCTGGTGAACGCAGCAGGCCAGGCAGCATCTCTAGGAAGAGGTATAGTCAACGTTTCGGGCCAAGACCCTTCGTCAGGACTAACTGAAGGAAGAGTTAGTAAGAGATTTGAAAGTGGGAGGGGGAGGGGGAGATGCAAAATGATAGGAGAAGACAGGAGGGAGAGGGATGGAGCCGAGAGCTGGACAGGTGATTGGCAAAAGGGATATGAGAGGATCATGGGACGGGAGGCCCAGGGAGAAAGACAATGGGGGAGGAACCCAGAGGATGAGCAAGGGGTATAGTCAGAGGGACAGAGGGAGAGAAAAGAGAGTGAGAGAAAGAATGCGTGTATATAAATAAATAACGGATGGGGTACGAGGGGGAGGTGGGGCATTAGCAGAAGTTAGAGAAGTCAATGTTCATGCCATCAGGTTGGAGGCTACCCAGACGGAATACAAGGTGTTGTTCCTCCAACCTGAGTGTGGCTTCATCTTTACAGTAGAGGAGGCCGTGGATAGACATGTCAGAATGGGAATGGGATATGGAATTAAAATGTGTGGCCACTGGGAGATCCTGCTTTCTCTGGCGGACAGAGAGTAGGTGATCAGCAAAGCGGTCTCCCAGTCTGCGTCGGGTCTCGCCAATATATAGGAGGCCACATCGGGAGCACTGGACACAGTATATCACCCCAGCCGACTCACAGGTGAAGTGTCGCCTCACCTGGAAGTACTGTCTGGGGCCCTGAATGGTGGTAAGGGAGGAAGTGTAAGGGCATGTGTAGCACTTATTCCGCTTACAAGGATAAGTGCCAGGAGGGAGATCAGTGGGGAGGGATGGGGTAACGAATGGACAAGGGAGTCGCGTAGGGAGCAATCCCTGTGGAAAGCAGAGAGAGGGAGGAGGGAAAGATGTGCTTAGTGGTGGGATCTCATTGGAGGTGGCGGAAGTTACGGAGGATAATATGTTGGACCTGGAGGCTGGTGGGGTGGTAGGTGAGGACCAGGGGAACCCTATTCCTAGTGGGGTGGCGGGAAGATGGAGTGAGAGCAGATGTACGTGAAATGGGGGAGATGTGTTTGAGAGCAGAGTTGATGGTGGAGGAAGGGAAGGCGGAAGTTACGGAGAATAATATGTTGGACCCGGAGGCTGGTGGGGTGGTCTTTCTCCCTGGCCCTCCTGTCCCATGATCCTCTCATATCCCTTTTGCCAATCACCTGTCCAGCTCTTGGCTCCATCCCTCCTCCTCCTGTTTTCTCCTTTCATTTTGGATCTGCCCCTCCCCCTCCCACTTTCAAATCTCTTACTAACTCTTCCTTCAGTTAGTCCTGACGAAGGGTCTCGGCCTGAAACGTTGACTGTACCTCTTCCTAGAGATGCTGCCTGGCCTGCTGCGTTCACCAGCAACTTTGATGTGTGTTGCTTGAATTTCCAGCATCTGCAGAATTCCTGTTGTTAGTACTAGCACAGCGTGTTTTGAACTGTCTTTTCTATGTAATACAAAGTTGTATAAAAAGGAGTGACGTGCCTGAAGCTAAAATCCAAATTTCTATCTGAATGATTGCACTTAATCTTATATTTTTTATTGCAGCAAAGCCAAATGCAACGTTCAGCTAAAAGCAATGCCCAGTATAACGGAGACTTCATTTGATGTAACGTGGCAGAGTTGATTTTTAGAAGCATGCTGGGAAATGACTGAACAAATAGCTCGGTAATTAGCAGTTAGCATAGATTCAGAAAGTGAGCTGTTTCAACCCCCTTAACAGCTGTGATAAAGTGACAAAACTCCATGAACCAGAGGAAGACTTTTCTAAAGTTACCTTCTGATTCAATTAATTTCATAAATCACTGATAATGCAATATTAATCTCCTGATTGAAGGATTTAAGGATACATGTTTGCATAGGAGACAGTTCAGAGAATACTAGGTTGGAATGGGTAGGTTTCTAATAAGGAGAGGTTGGATAGCGAGGCTTGTATGAGCTTTGATTTAAAAATATAAAATCCTAAGAGATCTTGACAGGGGAAACATGGAGAGATTATCCTGGGCAGGGTAAACATGAAGAGGATTATCCTGGGCAGGGTAAACATGGAGAGGATTATCCTGGGCAGGGTAAACATGGAGAGGGTTATCCTGGGCAAGGGTAAACATGAAGAGGATTATCCTGGGCAGGGTAAACATAGAGAGGATTATCCTGGGCAGGGTAAACATGGAGAGGGTTATCCTGGGCAGGGTAAACATGGAGACGGTTATCCTGGGCAGGGTAAACATGGAGAGGATTATCCTGGGCAGGGTAAACATGAAGAGGGTTATCCTGGGCAGGGTAAACATGAAGAGGGTTATCCTGGGCAGGGTAAACATGGAGAGGGTTATCCTGGGCAGGGTAAACATGGAGAGGGTTATCCTGGGCAGGGTAAACATGGAGAGGATTATCCTGGGCAGGGTAAACATGGAGAGGGTTATCCTGGGCAAGGGTAAACATGGAGAGGGTTATCCTGGGCAGGGTAAACATAGAGAGGATTATCCTGGGCAGGGTAAACATGGAGAGGGTTATCCTGGGCAAGGGTAAACATGGAGAGGGTTATCCTGGGCAGGGTAAACATAGAGAGGGTTATCCTGGGCAGGGTAAACATGGAGAGGATTATCCTGGGCAGGGTAAACATGGAGAGGGTTATCCTGGGCAGGGTAAACATGGAGAGGGTTATCCTGAGCAAGGATAAACATGGAGAGGATTATCCTGGGCAGGGTAAACATGGAGAGGGTTATCCTGGGCAGGGTAAACATGGAGAGGGTTATCCTGGGCAGGGTAAACATGGAGAGGGTTATCCTGGGCAGGGTAAACATGGAGAGGATTATCCTGGGCAGGGTAAACATAGAGAGGGTTATCCTGGGCAGGGTAAACATGGAGAGGGTTATCCTGGGCAAGGGTAAACATGGAGAGGATTATCCTGGGCAGGGTAAACATGGAGAGGGTTATCCTGGGCAAGGGTAAACATGGAGAGGATTATCCTGGGCAGGGTAAACATAGAGAGGATTATCCTGGGCAGGGTAAACATGGAGAGGGTTATCCTGGGCAGGGTAAACATAGAGAGGATTATCCTGGGCAGGGTAAACATGGAGAGGGTTATCCTGGGCAAGGGTAAACATAGAGAGGATTATCCTGGGCAGGGTAAACATGGAGAGGATTATCCTGGGAAGGGTAAACATGGAGAGGGTTATCCTGGGAAGGGTAAACATGGAGAGGGTTATCCTGGGCAGGGTAAACATGGAGAGGGTTATCCTGGGCAGGGTAAACATAGAGAGGATTATCCTGGGCAGGGTAAACATGGAGAGGGTTATCCTGGGCAAGGGTAAACATGGAGAGGATTATCCTGGGCAGGGTAAACATGGAGAGGGTTATCCTGGGATATGGAGAGGATTATCCTGGGCAGGGTAAACATGGAGAGGGTTATCCTGGGCAGGGTAAACATGGAGAGGGTTATCCTGGGCAGGGTAAACATGGAGAGGGTTATCCTGGGCAGGGTAAACATGGAGAGGATTATCCTGGGCAGGGTAAACATGGAGAGGGTTATCCTGGGCAGGGTAAACATGGAGAGGGTTATCCTGGGCAAGGGTAAACATGGAGAGGATTATCCTGGGCAGGGTAAACATGGAATGGAGAGGATTATCCTGGGCAGGGTAAACATGGAGAGGGTTATCCTGGGAAGGGTAATCATGGAGAGGGTTATCCTGGGCAGGGTAAACATGGAGAGGATTATCCTGGGCAGGGTAAACATGGAGAGGGTTATCCTGGGCAGGGTAAACATGGAGAGGGTTATCCTGGGCAAGGGTAAACATGGAGAGGATTATCCTGGGCAGGGTAAACATGGAGAGGGTTATCCTGGGCAAGGGTAAACATGGAGAGGATTATCCTGGGCAGGGTAAACATGGAGAGGGTTATCCTGGGCAGGGTAAACATGGAGAGGGTTATCCTGGGCAGGGTAAACATAGAGAGGATTATCCTGGGCAGGGTAAACATGGAGAGGGTTATCCTGGGCAAGGGTAAACATGGAGAGGATTATCATGGGCAGGGTAAACATGGAGAGGGTTATCCTGGGCAAGGGTAAACATAGAGAGGATTATCCTGGGCAGGGTAAACATGGAGAGGATTATCCTGGGCAGGGTAAACATGGAGAGGGTTATCCTGGGCAGGGTAAACATGGAGAGGGTTATCCTGGGCAAGGGTAAACATGGAGAGGGTTATCCTGGGCAAGGGTAAACATAGAGAGGATTATCCTGGGCAGGGTAAACATGGAGAGGATTATCCTGGGCAGGGTAAACATGGAGAGGGTTATCCTGGGCAGGGTAAACATGGAGAGGGTTATCCTGGGCAAGGGTAAACATGGAGAGGATTATCCTGGGCAGGGTAAACATGGAGAGGGTTATCCTGGGAAGGGTAAACATGGAGAGGGTTATCCTGGGCAGGGTAAACATGGAGAGGATTATCCTGGGCAGGGTAAACATGGAGAGGGTTATCCTGGGCAAGGGAAAACATGGAGAGGATTATCCTGGGCAGGGTAAACATGGGGGCAAGGGTAAACATGGAGAGGATTATCCTGGGCAGGGTAAACATGGAGAGGGTTATCCTGGACAGGGTAAACATGGAGAGGGTTATCCTGGGCAGGGTAAACATAGAGAGGATTATCCTGGGCAGGGTAAACATGGAGAGGGTTATCCTGGGCAAGGGTAAACATGGAGAGGATTATCCTGGGCAGGGTAAACATGGAGAGGGTTATCCTGGGAAGGGTAATCATGGAGAGGGTTATCCTGGGCAGGGTAAACATGGAGAGGATTATCCTGGGCAGGGTAAACATGGAGAGGGTTATCCTGGGCAGGGTAAACATAGAGAGGATTATCCTGGGCAGGGTAAACATGGAGAGGATTATCCTGGGCAGGGTAAACATGGAGAGGGTTATCCTGGGCAGGGTAAACATGGAGAGGGTTATCCTGGGCAAGGGTAAACATGGAGAGGATTATCCTGGGCAGGGTAAACATGGAGAGGGTTATCCTGGGAAGGGTAAACATGGAGAGGGTTATCCTGGGCAGGGTAAACATGGAGAGGATTATCCTGGGCAGGGTAAACATGGAGAGGATTATCCTGGGCAGGGTAAACATGGAGAGGGTTATCCTGGGCAAGGGTAAACATGGAGAGGATTATCCTGGGCAGGGTAAACATGGGGGCAAGGGTAAACATGGAGAGGATTATCCTGGGCAGGGTAAACATGGAGAGGGTTATCCTGGACAGGGTAAACATGGAGAGGGTTATCCTGGGCAGGGTAAACATAGAGAGGATTATCCTGGGCAGGGTAAACATGGAGAGGGTTATCCTGGGCAAGGGTAAACATGGAGAGGATTATCCTGGGCAGGGTAAACATGGAGAGGGTTATCCTGGGAAGGGTAATCATGGAGAGGGTTATCCTGGGCAGGGTAAACATGGAGAGGATTATCCTGGGCAGGGTAAACATGGAGAGGGTTATCCTGGGCAGGGTAAACATGGAGAGGGTTATCCTGGGCAAGGGTAAACATGGAGAGGATTATCCTGGGCAGGGTAAACATGGGGGCAAGGGTAAACATGGAGAGGATTATCCTGGGCAGGGTAAACATGGAGAGGGTTATCCTGGACAGGGTAAACATGGAGAGGGTTATCCTGGGCAGGGTAAACATAGAGAGGATTATCCTGGGCAGGGTAAACATGGAGAGGGTTATCCTGGGCAAGGGTAAATATGGAGAGGATTATCCTGGGCAGGGTAAACATGGAGAGGGTTATCCTGGGCAAGGGTAAACATAGAGAGGATTATCCTGGGCAGGGTAAACATGGAGAGGATTATCCTGGGCAGGGTAAACATGGAGAGGGTTATCCTGGGCAGG
This sequence comes from Mobula hypostoma, assembly GCF_963921235.1. NCBI lineage: Eukaryota > Metazoa > Chordata > Chondrichthyes > Myliobatiformes > Myliobatidae > Mobula > Mobula hypostoma. The sequence goes on from NC_086103.1 coordinate 137,255,775, forward strand.
GTAAACATGGAGAGGGTTATCCTGGGCAAGGGTAAACATGGAGAGGGTTATCCTGGGCAAGGGTAAACATAGAGAGGATTATCCTGGGCAGGGTAAACATGGAGAGGATTGTCCTGGGCAGGGTAAACATGGAGAGGGTTATCCTGGGCAGGGTAAACATGGAGAGGGTTATCCTGGGCAAGGGTAAACATGGAGAGGATTATCCTGGGCAGGGTAAACATGGAGAGGGTTATCCTGGGAAGGGTAAACATGGAGAGGGTTATCCTGGGCAGGGTAAACATGGAGAGGATTATCCTGGGCAGGGTAAACATGGAGAGGGTTATCCTGGGCAAGGGTAAACATGGAGAGGATTATCCTGGGCAGGGTAAACATGGGGGCAAGGGTAAACATGGAGAGGATTATCCTGGGCAGGGTAAACATGGAGAGGGTTATCCTGGACAGGGTAAACATGGAGAGGGTTATCCTGGGCAGGGTAAACATAGAGAGGATTATCCTGGGCAGGGTAAACATGGAGAGGGTTATCCTGGGCAAGGGTAAACATGGAGAGGATTATCCTGGGCAGGGTAAACATGGAGAGGGTTATCCTGGGCAAGGGTAAACATAGAGAGGATTATCCTGGGCAGGGTAAACATGGAGAGGATTATCCTGGGCAGGGTAAACATGGAGAGGGTTATCCTGGGCAGGGTAAACATGGAGAGGGTTATCCTGGGCAAGGGTAAACATGGAGAGGGTTATCCTGGGCAAGGGTAAACATAGAGAGGATTATCCTGGGCAGGGTAAACATGGAGAGGATTATCCTGGGCAGGGTAAACATGGAGAGGGTTATCCTGGGCAGGGTAAACATGGAGAGGGTTATCCTGGGCAAGGGTAAACATGGAGAGGATTATCCTGGGCAGGGTAAACATGGAGAGGGTTATCCTGGGAAGGGTAAACATGGAGAGGGTTATCCTGGGCAGGGTAAACATGGAGAGGATTATCCTGGGCAGGGTAAACATGGAGAGGGTTATCCTGGGCAGGGTAAACATGGAGAGGGTTATCCTGGGCAAGGGTAAACATGGAGAGGATTATCCTGGGCAGGGTAAACATGGGGGCAAGGGTAAACATGGAGAGGATTATCCTGGGCAGGGTAAACATGGAGAGGGTTATCCTGGACCCGGTAAACATGGAGAGGGTTATCCTGGGCAGGGTAAACATGGAGAGGGTTATCCTGGGCAAGGGTAAACATGGAGAGGGTTATCCTGGACAGGGTAAACATGGAGAGGGTTATCCTGGGCAGGGTAAACATGGAGAGGGTTATCCTGGGCAGGGTAAACATGGAGAGGATTATCCTGGGAAGGATAAACGTGGAGAGGGTTATCCTGGGCAGAGTAAACATGGAGAGGGTTATCCTGGGCAGGGTAAACATAGAGAGGATTATCCTGGGCAGTTTAAACATGGAGGGGGTTATCCTGGGCAAGGGTAAACATGGAGAGGATTATCCTGGGCAGGGTAAACATGGAGAGGGTTATCCTGGGCAAGGGTAAACATAGAGAGGATTATCCTGGGCAGGGTAAACATGGAGAGGATTATCCTGGGCAGGGTAAACATGGAGAGGGTTATCCTGGGCAGGGTAAACATGGAGAGGGTTATCCTGGGCAAGGGTAAACATGGAGAGGGTTATCCTGTGCAGGGTAAACATGGAGAGGGTTATCCTGGGCAGGGTAAACATGGATTTCTCTTGCGGGATAATCTACACCTAGGCATGTGCTGCTCAGAAAGAAGGTGTTGCCTATTTAAGACAGAGAAGTACTTTTCTTCATTGATGATTGTCAGTCCTTGCAATTGTTTTACTCAGAGGGGAGGAGATGCAGAATCTTTGCACATATTTAAAGCAAAGGAAGATAGATAATCAATAAAAGGAGTGAACGATTACATAGGAAGGAATGCAGAGTAGTAGTTAATCAGGTCAACCATTATCTTATTCAGAGGCCTGTGATAAGCAAAAAAGCAAATTGAAAGAAAGGCTATGTCACAACCATGGACTCTGCCACGGAATCTGGGACCCCTTGCAGGCAGGCAGCTGGACAGGGTCAGCAATCATGCTTGTGGGTGGCATGCACATTCAAGCTAATTAGTGTTTCATTGTGGTTACATTTAACTCCTTTTCTTTCACTTCATTCTTGTCGAGTCTTAGAACCTTAGAACCATAGAAACTACAGCACAGAAACAGGCCTTTTGGCCCTTCTTGGCTGTGCCGAACCATTTTCTGCCTAGTCCCACTGACCTGCACACGGACCATATCCCTCCATACACCTCCCATCCATGTATCTGTCCAATTTATTCTTAAATGTTAAAAAAGAACCCGCATTTACCACCTCGTCTGGCAGCTCATTCCATACTCCCACCACTCTCAGTGTGAAGAAGCCCCCCCTAATGTTCCCTTTAAACTTTCCCCCCCTCACCCTTAACCCATGTCCTCTGGTTTTTTTCTCCCCTTGCCTCAGTGGAAAAAGCCTGCTTGCATTCACTCTATCTATACCCATCATAATTTTATATACCTCTATCAAATCTCCCCTCATTCTTCTACGCTCCAGGGAATAAAGTCCTAACCTATTCAACCTTTCTCTGTAACTGAGTTTCTCAAGTCCCGGCAACATCCTTGTAAACCTTCTCTGCACTCTTTCACCTTATTTATATCCTTCCTGTAATTTGGTGACCAGAACTGAACACAATACTCTAGATTTGGCCTCACCAATGCCTTATACAACCTCATCATAACATTCCAGCTCTTATACTCAATACTTTGAGAAGGCCAATGTACCAAAAGCTCTCTTTACGACTCTGTCTACCTGTGACGCCACTTTTAGGGAATTTTTTATCTGTATTCCCATATCCCTCTGTTCCACTACACTCCTCAATGCCTTACCATTAACCCTGTATGTTCTACCTTGGTTTGTCCTTCCAACGTGCAATACCTCACGCTTGTCTGTATTAAACTCCATCTGCCATTTTTCAGCCCATTTTTCCAGCTGGTCCAAAACCTTCCTCACTGTTTACTACACCTCCAATCTTTGTATCATCAGCAAATTTGCTGGTCCAATTTACCACATTATCATCCAGATCATTGATATAGATGACAAATAACAATGGACCCAGCACTGATCCCTGTGGCACACCACTAGTCACAGGCCTCCACTTGGAGAAGCAATTCTCTACTACCACTCTTTGGCTTCTTCCATTGAGCCAATGTCTAATCCAATTTACCACCTCTCCATGTATACCTAGCGACTGAATTTTCCTAACTAACCTCCCATGCGGGACCTTGTCAAAGCCCTTACTGAAGTCCATGTAGACAACATCCACTGCCTTCCCTTCATCCACTTTCCTGGTAACCTCCTCGAAAAACTCCAATAGATTTGTCAAACATGACCTACCACGCACAAAGCCATGTTGACTCTCCCTAATAAGTCCCTGTCTATCCAAATGCTTGTAGATTCTGTCTCTTAGTACTCCCTCCAATAATTTACCTACTACTGACGTTAAACTTACTGGCCTATAATTTCCCGGATTACTTTTCGATCCTTTTTTAAACAACGGAACAACATGAGCCACTCTCCAATCATCCGGCACCTCACCTGTAGGCAGCAACATTTTAAATATTTCTGCCAGGGCCCCTGCAATTTCAACACTAGTCTCCTTCAAGGTCCGAGGGAACACCCTGTCAGGTCCCGGGGATTTATCCACTTTAATTTTCCTCAAGACAGCAAGCACCTCCTCCTTTTCGATCTGTACAGTTTCCATGATCTCACTACTTGTTTCCCTTAATTCCATAGGCTTCATGCCAGTTTCCTTAGTAAATACAGACACATAAAACCTATTTAAGATCTCCCCCACTTCCTTTGGTTCTGCACAGAGCCGCCCACTCTGATCTTCAAGAGGACCAATTTTATCCCTTTTGCTCTTAATATACCTGTAAAAGCTCTTTGGATTATCCTTCACTTTGACTGCCAAGGCAACCTCATGTCTTCTTTTAGCCCTCCTGATTTCTTTCTTAAGTATTTTCTTGCACTTCTTATACTCCTCAAGCACCTTATTTACTCCCTGCTTCCTATACATGACATACAACTCCCTCTTCTTCTTTATAAGAGTTGCAATATCCCTTGAGAACCAAGGTTCCTTATTCCTATTCACTTTGCCTTTAATCCTGACAGGAACATACAAATTCTGCACTCTCAAAATTTCTCCTTTGAAGGCTTCCCACCTACCGATCACATCCTTGCCAGAGAACAACCTATCCCAATCCACACTTTTTAGATCCTTTCTCATTTCTTCAAATTTGGCCTTCTTCCAGTTAAGAACCTCAACCCTAGGACCAGATCTATCCTTGTCCATGATCAAGTTGAAACTAATGGTGTTATGATCACTGGAACCAAAGTGCTCCCCTGCACACACTTCCTTCACTTGTCCTAACTCGTTTCCTAATAGGAGATCTAATATTGCATCCCCTCTAGTTGGTACCTCTATATATTGATTTAGAAAAGTTTCCTAAACGCATTTTACAAACTCTAACCCATCTAGACCCCTAACAGTATGGGAGTCCCAATGAATATGTGGAAAATTAAAATCCCCTACCACCACAACTTTATGTTTCCTGCAGTTGCCTGCTATCTCTCTGCAGATTTGCTCTTCCAATTCTCGTTGACTATTGGGTGGTCTGTAATACAATCCCACAAATGTGGCCATACCTTTCCTGTTTCTCAGCTACCCATAAGGACTCAGGAGACAAGCCCTCTAATCTGTCCTGCCTGAGCACTGCTGTAATATTTTCCCTAACAAGCAATGCTACTCCCCCACCTTTCACTCCTCTGCCTCGATCACATCTGAAACATCGGAACCCTGGAATATTAAGCTGCCAGTCCTGCCCTTCCTTTAGCCAAGTTTCACTAATTGCTACATCATAATTCCACGTGTCAATCCATACCCTCAACTCATCCGCCTTCCCTGCAATACTCCTAGCATTGAAATATATACACCTCAGAAGATTTTTACCACCACTCATAACCTTTCTATTAGCAGATTTGCTTGAACTTTTAACATCATTTATTTTCACCCCAGCCACACTGTCAGCTCTGGCACTCTGGTTCCCATCCCCCTGTAAATCTAGTTTAAAGCCTCCCTAATAGCACTAACAAACCTCCCTGAAAGGATATTGGTCCCCCTGTAGTTCATGACTGAAACATAGTGACATCAACACTCCCTGCTTACCTTAGTCCTGGAAAGACAGAGTGGAGTGAGAGGTCCCTCATCACTTCCTTCTAGTGTGGGCTAAGCACAGGGGTTTGGCATGAAATTGCAGTGTGTGATGAACAGGACAGCCCAGGTGACCTGATAAATTCAGTCAACAATCGGGCAACCGAGTGGCGCAGGGAGAGAATGTCCCTAGCATCCTACTCTTAGATCACCATATGACTTCACCCTCTCGATGAAACATGAAGCCTATGTAGGTGGGGTGCATGTCCCTATGTCAGAAGGAATAAGAAGGTTATTGCCCCTAATGTGGCATTCCAGGATACTTCCAGGTATCGTGTCCCAAGTATCCCAAAAGAGGATATCGATTACCAGGAAAAGGAATTCTGACAGGTTGATTCTCTCTGCAAGCATCTTCCCCAGATGCATAATGCTCCCAGCTTCCTTGTCTTGGGGGTCTCAGATCATGAGCTTCAGGTAGCTCATCTGGGAACCTCATGGATAACTCTCTGACTCAAAGTTGGGGAGTTCCACTCAACAATTGTGAGAGAATATTGATACCACGTTGTTGCCCCGGGACATGTTGAATCAGTTTGTTTTTGTGTATTTGGATGACATTCCTATCTATTCCTACTCTCACCTGAAGCATGTCCTTAATGTCCAGAGGGTTCTCAGACAGCTCCTCGAGAGCAAGCTTTATGCCAAGCCGGTGATGTGTGAGTTCCACTAAGAGCAGATGCCATTCTTGGACAATATCCTCACCTCATCAAGTGTTCAAATGGACCCATATAAAGTTCAGGCAGTCACAGAGTGGCCCAAACCATCACGTCATTGGTTTATTGACATTTTATCTGAAACCTCGGTTCTATTGTGCCCTCCATAAATGCACTCACCAAGAGACCTCTGCAGGATTCTTATGGTCAAGTGAAGCAGACCAAACATTCTCAGAACTAAAGCGAGGCTTCACCATTGCTCCAATGATGCAAAATCTGGACCCAACTTGTCCATTCATGGTCGAGGGTGATGCATCAGATGTTGGTATTGGAGCTGTATTCTCCCAACTCTCCTCTGTAGGTAATCGGCTGCACCACTTTGCTTTTCTCTCCTGCCGCTTGACAACAGCAGAGTGTAACTATGATGTTGGGAAAAGAGGGCCTGGAGGCATGGTGACACTAGCTAGAGAGAGCAGAACTCCCCTCTCTGGTATGGAGAGATTGCAAGAACCTCCCTTTTATATGAGACACCCATCTTCTTTACCTGGTTCAATTTCACACTCACTACCATCCTGACAGTACGAATACTAAACCCAATGCTCTCTCCTGCCAGTTTGACATCACAGAGGTGAGAACTGCCCAGCAGTTGGATTCAGGCCCCGGTGCGGACCACTCATTAGCTGTTTGGAGTGGGGTCACTTTTCCCATCTGGTTAGACATCCAGGAATACAACAGATCCTGCTATTTATAAAGAGCCAAGTTTGGTGGCTTTCTATGTTCCAGGACGTCCACGACTTTGTCTCTACCTCTCCCACTTGTGTCCAGAACATAATATCACATCAGCACCTTGCTGGCCTGTTCTGCCTGCTGCCTGTGCTTCACCGCCCCTAGTCCCGCATCTCGGTGGAGTTCATCTCTGGTCTGCCTCTATCAGATAGAAATATTACCATTCTGGTAGTTGTGGATTGGTTCTCCAATGCTGCCCAGTTTTTGATATCTCTAAGCTCCCGTCAAGTCATGAAACCACCACCATAGTTGAGTATGTGTTCAGCCTACATGGTTTCCCTCAGGACATACTGTCTGATTGAGTGCTACAATTCACGTCCCATTTTTGGAAGTCTTTCTGTTCTCTTTTGGGAGCCACAGCCAGCCTCTCATCAGGTTTCCACCCCTAATCCAACAGCCACACTGAGACAGTTAATCAAGAGCTGGAGACAATCCAATCTCTTCCAATCCCACAACCTGGAGCTCCCAACTGGTTTGAGCAGATTGCCCTCAACAACCTCCTCCTCCATTGGCACATGTTCCCCTCCCTCCTTTGAAGGCCAAAATGATTCCAGCCACTGCTCTTTCCTGACCAAGAAATTTATGTGGTATTTCCTTCTTTGAACAGCTGATTCAACATCTCAGGCACATGTAGAGACAGGCCAGGGCTTCTCTGCTGCACACTCAGAAACAATATGCCTCTCAAGCCATGGGAGAAGGTCTGGCTAGTGTCTAGAGACCTTCCTTTGAAAGTTAGAGAGCTGCAAGTTAGAGAGCTCCACTATTAATTATCCCACGCTAGATGGGACTTTTCATAGTGGAGAAGGCTATCAATAGAGCCTCCAATGGACTGTGTCAACCATGATCAATGAAGATTCATCCAGAGTTCTGTGTTTCCCAGCTCAAGCCGGTGACTTATTCCCCCCTTGTCATGTCACCACCCCTCTCCCCTGCTTAGTGGATTGATGGGTCTATTCTCTGTGGCTCCTCGTGGAATTTCTCTGGGTGTGCGGCTGCCCAGTGTCTCATGGATTGCGAGGGGTATGGCCCTAAGGAATGTTCTTTGGTTCCGGCCCATGACATCCTAGATGCATCTCCCATCTGGGACTTCCAGTGGACTAATTTGATTAACACCATGTACCCCTCTGTCTCTAGCTGAGATGCTGATCGGCACCAGTTACAGATCCATCTCAATTTGGCGGAGTATAAGTCTGGAGGATCGGTGGAGGGAATGAAACAGAGCCATGAGAGGGGGAACAAGTCACAGAACAGAGAGAGAGAGAGGGAGAGAGAGAGAGAGAGAGAGGGTGAGAGAGAGAGAGAGAGAGAGAGAGAGAGAGAGAGAGAGAGAGAGAGGGTGAGAGAGAGAGAGAGAGAGCGAGATTTACATGAAACACAAGAGAGTATTTCAACCACTGGACAAGCAGAATTGTCAGGAATGAGTGTGGAGGTGCTGGCCATGAAGATGGTAAAGTTGGTGAATGAAGTTAAGTTCACAGAGATGTGCACATGGTACAAAGGTGGTAATACCCAAGAACCTGACATGCAGGGCAAGTACAGGGTGGTTTACTAGACAGGATCACAACTGAGCAGATTATACAAGGCCCACAGAAGGAGGTAATCAACCAGACATTCAGACACCTCAATTGACCACTACAGGGCTGACAGACACATGTTTGTATTTGAGGAGATTCGAGGTTAACAAGATAATTTGACTAATTGAGTTTATAATTGACTGAACTGATAACTGTGCATACTGTAAGCATTTAATCAATTATATAAGTTTATATTTGTAAATAATTGAATTGTTTGTACAGGTTTATTTCTTTACAATAGGTGAATTGTAGAATCCAAAGGGTATCCTTATGAACTTAATGTACAGGATGTAAAGGTATGCTTAGGAATTTAGTGTACGGTGTATTATGATTTTGAACCATTGTTGTTTAGTTGAATATTGGTTGTTTGCAGCAGCAGGATATTCAATTGATCTCCTCACCTCTGTCACTTATGAAAGAAGCAACAACGAAGACCCCATAGAGCATGACTCAAAGTCGGCTAACTTGCGTTTTGCTAACAACTATATAAGATAGATAACTTGCTTTGCAGCCGTCAAGCTACTCTAACTTGCTATGTGTCTGCCATTCAATAAAATCACGGCTGATCTAGCCATGGATTCAGCTCCACCTACCTGTCTTTTCCACATAACCCTTAATTTCCCTGCTATGCAAACATTTATTGAACTTTTAAAAATATTTTAATGAGGTAGCCTTTACTACTTCAAAGAGCAGAGAATTTCACAGATTCACAACTCTGTGGGAAAAACAGTTTCTCCTCATCCCCTTCCTAAATATTTTCCCCAAAATCTTGGGGCTACACCCCCTAGTTCTAGTCTCACTTACTGGTGGAAACTACCTTATCCCTTTCATAACTTATATGTTTCTATAAGATCCCCTCTCATTCTCCTAGATTCCCAAGTATAGTGTCAGGTAATTCAATCTCTCAGTGTAACCCTTCATCTCTGGGATTAACCTTGTAGATCTCCTCGGCATCACCCCCAAAGCCAGTATATCTTTCATGAAAGGAGTACAGTACTGCATGCAGTACTCTAGCTGTGGTTTCACTAGTGCCCTGTACAATTGTGGTATAACCTCCCTGCTATCAAATTCAATCCTTCCAGCAATGAAGGGAAACACTCCATTTGCATTCTTGATAAACCGTTGCACCTGCAAAGCAACCTTCTGTAGTTAATGCACAAGCACTGCCGACTCCCTCTGCACAACAACAAACTTTCACCATTTAAATTATAAATTGATCTTCTCTTTTCCCTTCCAAAATGGATGACCTCTCATTTATCAGTTTAGTACTTCATTTGCCAAACACTTGCCCACTTATTTAAACTACCTATATCTCTCTGAATCCTCTGCACAATTTGTTTTTCCACTCATTTTAGTGTTCAAAAGTTCTAAGTTCAAAGTAAATTTATTATTAAAATACACATATGTCACCATATACAACCTTGAGATTCATTTCCTTATGGGTATTCACAGTAAACGTAAGAAACACAATAGAATCAATGAAAGACCACACTCTCAGGGTGGTCAACCAGCGTGCAAAAGACAACAAACTGTGCAAATACAAAAAGAAAAAAATAATAATTGTGATAATTAATAAATAAGCAATAGATATTGAGAACTTGAGATGAAGAGTCCTTGAAAGTGAATCCATAGGTTGTGGGACCAATTCAGTGATGGGGCAAGTGAAGTTGAATGAAGTTATCCCATCCGGTTCAAGAGCCTGATGGTTGAGGGGTGATAACTGTTCCTGAACTTGGCAGTGAGAGTCCTGAGGCTCCTGGACCTTATTCCTGATGGTTGAGGGGTAATAACTGTTCCTGAACTTGGCAGTGTGAGTCCTGAGGCTCCTGGACCTTATTCCTGATGGTTGAGGGGTAATAACTGTTCCTGAACTTGGCAGTGTGAGTCCTGAGGCTCCTGGACCTTATTCCTGATGGCGGCAGCGAGACAAAAGCATGACCTGAGCGGTGGAGGCCCCTGATGATGGATGCTGCTTTCCTGCGATAATACTCCTTGTGGATGTGCTCAGTGGTCGGGAGGGATGGACAAGGCCACGTCCACTAACTTTTGTAGGATTTTCCATTCTGGGGCATTGGTGTTTCCATACCAGGATGCGATCAAGCCAGTGAAATATATTCTCCACTACACATCTACACAAGTTTGTCAAAATTTTAGATGTCATGCCGAATCTGCACGAACTTTTTTGTGCCCGCTAGTATGATGAACTGATAAGCGGGGCTTTGTGGCCACTCCAGGTTTGGATCTGAGGACTCAGCTTTGGTTCAGAATGGCGATGTTTCTCACTTCATTGCTTGCATGATTTTTATTGGTTTTCTTCCCCTTATGCATTGGGTGTTGGTCTTTTTTAAATTATTAATATTTCATTACTTAATTCATTTCTTTTGGGTTTCTTCCTTTATGGCTGCCTGTGAGCAACCAAATCTCAAGGTTGTATAATTTATACATTCTTTGACAATAAATGAATCTTGAATCTTAAAGAGCAGAGGAGCTGCCATGCTTTCTTCATAGTTGCACTAACATGCTGGGCCCAGTACAGGTCCTCTGAAATGATAACACAGAGGAATTTAAATTTGCTCACTCTCTCCATCTCCGATCCCCCGATGTGGTCTGGCTCGTGGACCTCTGGTTTCCTCCTCCTGAAGTCAATTATCAGCTCCTTGGTCTTGCTGACATTGAGTAAGAGTTTGTTGTTATGGTACCACTCAGCCAGGTTTTCAATCTCCCTCTTATATGCTGATTTGTCACCACATTTGATTTGGCCTACCACATTGAGGTCACTAGCAAACTTAAATATGGCATTGGAACTGTGCTTAGCCACACGGTCGTAAGTGTACAGGGAGCAGAGCAGGGGTCTAAGCACACAGCCTTGTGGTGCACCTGTGCTGATGGAACTTGTGGAAGAGATATTGTTGCCAATCCAAACTGGCTGGGTCTGCAAATAAAGAGATCGAGGTTTACTGTCATGAGCAAACTTAGATACGTTACATTTGGTCCCCTCTTCCAGATCATTAAAGTCTATTGTGAACAGTTGCTGGCCCAGCACTAATCCCTGCTGAACTCTGCTTATCACTGTCTGCCCATCAGAGACACATCCATTTATCCTAATTCTTTGCCTTCTGTTGGTTAACCGGTCCTCCATCCATGCTAATGCATTACCCCAGCTGCTAGCATCCTTATCTTATGGACAAGTCTTTTATTCAGCATCTTTTCAAAAGCCTATGCTCTGTCTGCCTGATTGAAACGAATCTATCTAGCTGCCTCACTATCACTTCCTTAACGATAGTTTCAAGCATTTTCCTGACTACAGACTTGAGGTAACTGTCCTTTTTCTAAATAGTGGTTTAACATCCACTGCCTTCCAATCAGAAACTGCCCCGAGTACAGAGAAATTTGGTAAATTGGGAGCCAGAATAGCATAGTGGTTAGCATGATGTTATCAGAGCTCGAGGCTTTGGAGGTTGGAGCTCACTCCCAGCGTTCTCTGTAAGCAGTACGTGTATGTCCTCCCTGTGCAATGGATGCTTTTCTCTGGCTTCTCAAGGTTCCTCCCACAGTCCAAAGATGTTCCATTGTATAAAGGTCATTGCAAATTGTCCCTTGGGAAAATTAGGCTTAATCTTGCTGCTGAAGGCAACAAACTCTCTTTGGCATGTTAGACATTCCGCAGTGGTGAGGAACAACACAAGAGGCCTCTGCCACTTCCACATTACCCAACATTAATTCCCCCATCTCATCTTTCAATGGACCCATGTTCACTTTAGCAACCCTTTTTCCAACTTTGTGTAATTATAGAGAATTTCACTATCTATTTAAACGCAAACAACAGGAATTCTGCAGATGCTGGAAATTCAAGCAACATACATCAAAGTTGCTGGTTAACGCAGCAGGCCAAGCAGCATCTATAGGAAGAGGCGCAGTCGACGTTTCAGGCCGAGACCCTTCGTCAGGACTATTAAAGTTTCATGTACCTATCCAGGAGTCTCTTAAAAGACCCTATTGTATCTGCCTCCACAGCCCATTCCACGCGCTCACCACTCTCTGTGTAAAAAAAACTTACCCCTGACCTCTCCTCTGTACCTACTTCCAAGCACCTTAAAATTGTGCCCTCTCATGTTAGCCATTTCAGCCTTGGGGAAAAAACCTCTGACTATCCACATGATCAATGCCTCTCATCATCTTATACACCTCTATCAGGTCACATTTCATCCTCCGTTGCTCCAAGGAGAAAAGGCCAAGTTCACTCAACCTATTCTCATAAGGCATGCTCCCCAGTCCAGGCAACATCCTTGTAAATATCCTCTGCACCCTTTCTATAGTTCCACATCCTTCCTGTAGTGAGGTGACCAGAACTGAGCACAGTAATCAAGCAGGGTCTGACCAGGGTCCTACATAGCTGCAACATTACCTCTCGGCTCCTATACTCAATCCCACGGATGATGAAGGCCAATACACAGGCCAATATGAAGGCCAATATGAATGCCTTCTTAACCACAGAGTCAACCTGCACAGCAGCTCCTGTGGACTCAGACCCCAAGATCCCTCTGATCCTCCACACTGCCAAGAGTTCTACCATTAATACTATATTCTGCCATCATAGTTGATCTACCAAAATGAACCACCTCACACTTATCTGAGTTGAACTCCATCTGCCATTTCTCAGCCCAGTTTTGCATCCTATCGATGTCCCACTGTAACCTCTGACAGCCCTCCACACTATCCACAACATCCCCAACCTTTAAGTCATCAGCAAATTTACTAACCCACCCCTCTACTTCCTCATCCAGGTCATTTATAAAAATCACAAAGAGAAGGGGTCCCAGAATAGATCCCTGAGGCACACCACCGATCACCGACCTCTACAACCGTTCTTTGCCTTCTGCCTGAAAACCAGTTCTGGATCCACAAAGCAAGTTCCCCTTGGAACCCATGCCTCCTTACTTTCTGAATAAGCCTTGCAAGGGGTACCTTATCAAATGCCTTGCTGAAATCCATATACACTACATCTACTGCTCTACCTTCAACAATGTGTTTAGTCACATCCTCAAAAAATTCAATCAGGCTCATAAGGCACGACCTGCTTTTGACAAAGCCATGCTGACTATTCCTAATCATATTGTGCTTCTCCAAATGTTCATAAGTCCTGCCTCTCAAGATCTTCTCCATCAACTTACTAACCATTGAAGTAAGACTAACTGATCTATAATTTCCTGGGCTATCTCTACTCCCTTTCTTGAATAAGGGAACAACAACTGCAACCCTCCAATCCTCCAGAACCTCTCATTGGTGATGCAAAGATCATTGCCAGAGACTCAGCAAGTTCCTCCCTTGCTTCCAACAGTAGCCTGGGGTATATCTCATCCAGTCCCGGTGACTTATCCAACAATGCTTTCAAAAGCTCCAACACCTCCTCCTTCTTTTTGTCTACATGCTCAAGCTTTTCAGTCCATTGTAAGTCATCCCTATAATCACCAAGGTCCTTTTTCGTAGTGAATACTGAAGCAAAGTATTCATTAAGTATCTCTGCTTCTTCCTCCGGTTCCATACACACTTTTCCACTTTCACGATTGGTCCTATTCTCTTTCCTCTTGCTCTTCACAGACTTGTAGAATGCCTTTGGGTTTTCCTTAATCCTGCTCGCCAAGGCCTTCTCATGGCCCCTTCTGGCTCTCCTAATTATACTGTGATGACTCTATCTAAACTACAAGATCATTAGTTTTACCTGTTTCTTTGCACAGTTCCAGATATAAGATTTCATTTTCCTTTGTAGATTCACAAATATGATGTTTAAGAATGCTATCAGATGCATTTTATGAATCTTCCTCAAGCCTGCCTCAACCAACTTGATTCACTCAATCTATGTACAAGTTAAAGTCCCCCATGTCAACAGCTATTCCATTCTGATATTTCTTGGCTTATTGCCTGTGTCACTGTAACATTACTATTTGGAGACCCATTGACAACTTCCACCAGTGAGTTTTTTTTCTATTTACTGTTCCTAATCTCTACCCAAATGGACTCGATTTTCTGCTCCTTAGATCTGATATCACTTCTCACCATTGCCCTGATCTTATCCTTAATTACGAGCACTACCCCACCCGCCTTACCTTCCCGCCTATCCTTCTGTATTACCGGACACCCTTGGATACTTAATTCCCAATCATCTCCACCATACAAACATGTCTCTGTAAAGACCATGAAATCATATCCATTTCTGCTGATTTGTGTCACATGTTCACTGACCCTTTTCTTGAATACTACTGGCACTCAGATAAAGTGCCCATACATTTATTGTCCTTTTCCAATCTAGTGACCATGGTCTCCTTTGCTTTTCTGCACACCATTCTGACTTCCCTATTTTCTAACTTTTGCTTTGGTCTCTGCATTGCTTTCCTCTCTCTCCTTCTGGCTGGATTCCCCCTGCCGTATTACTTTAGATCGTCTGCACTAGTATTAGCAAACAATGCCGGTCTGGGACATTGATCCCAATCCTATCTGATTTGTACTGTTCTCACCTTTGCCAGAGCCAGTTCCAATGCCCCAGGAATCTGAAAACCTCCTCCTGCACCGCTGCTCAAGCCAAGTACCGATGCTGCTATTCCTATTCTGACTAGCATGTGACACAGGTAGCAATCCTGAGTTATTACATTTGAAGTCCTGCTTGTAGGACCTCCACCTGCTTTTTATCCCATATCATTGTTACCCACATGCACCATGGTAACTGGCTGTGGGGATCTGAGAGACTGGAATTGTTTGCATTTAGAAAGGCAAGGACTGATTGGGAATAATCAGCATGGCTTCCTGTATGGAAAATCATGTCCCATACGTCTGAGTTTTTGAAAGGGTGACCAAGAAGATCGACAATGGCAGCACTGTGGATGTTGACTACATGAACTTTAAGAAAGGACTTTAAGAAAGTTCCACATGATAAGGCTGCTCATGAAGGTTAGAACACATGTGATCCAGAGTTAGCTAGCCAATTGGATACAAACCAGGCCTGATGCAAGGTAGGTTGTTTTGTGATCAGTGGTATGTCACAGGGATTGGTGCTAGGTTCTCTGTTGTTTTCCATTTATATTAATGATCAACTGTGAAATTAAGCAAAATAATGGCAGATGGAATTTCACTTGGACATGTCCTAAGGATGTATCCAGGGCACGAGGTACACAGTGAATGACAGGATCCTGGGGAGTGTTGTAGAACAGAGCAATCTTGGGCTACAAGTATATAGTTCCCTGAAGGCATTGACACAGGTAGACAGGGTGATGAATAATGTGTGTGGTAAGCTTAGTTTCATTAACTGATGCATTGAGTACAAGTGTTAAGACATGATGTTACAGCTGTACAAAAAATTGGTTAGGTTGCACTTGGAATATTAGACCATAAGACAATAAGATATAGGAGTAGAATTGGACATTTGGCCCATCGAGTCTGCTCTGCAATTTCATCATGACTGATCCATTTTTCCTCTCAGCCTCAATCTCCTGCCTTTTTCCCGTATCCCTTCATGCCCTGAACAATCAAGAATCGATCAATCTCTGCCTTAAATATGTGAAAGAGCTTGGCCTCCACAGCCATCTGTGGCAACGAAATCCACCGATTAGTTAATTAGTCATTGTAAATTGTCCGTTGATTAGGCCGGCATTAAATCAAGGGATTGCTGGCGGCGTGGCTCAAACGGCCAGAAGGGCCTATTCCACATTGTATCTTAATAAATAAAATACTGTATGCAGGGAAGATGCCATTAAACTGGAGAAGGTACAGGAAAGATTCACAAGGAATATGCCTACATTGGAGGACTTGAGTGATATGGAGAGATTGAGTCAGCTGGGTCTATTTTCCTGGAGCAAAGGAAACTGAGAAGTAACATGATAGAGGTATATAATATGATAAAAGGCGTAGGCAGGTTAGAGAGCCAGAGTCCATTTCCCATAGGACGGGTTTCTTAGACTAGAGGCAAACTGTAGGTTTAAATGAGAACTGAGGGGTAAATTTTTCACACAAAGAGACATCAAATGAGCTGCCAAAAGAGGTGGCAGTGGCAGGAAAAGTAACAAAATTTAAGAGACTCCTGGGTAGTTGCTTGAATAAGCAAGACATAAAAGAGACATGGAATTAATACAGGCAAGTGGCATTAGTCTAGTTAGCCATGACAGTCAGCATAGGTGTGTTTCTAAGCTGTGTAACTCTACAATTCTAATTCAGATTTTATATACAATCTTATATATTTAGAAACATAGAAAATAGGTGCAGGAGTAGGCCATTCGGCCCTTCGAACCTGCACCGCCATTTATTATGATCATGGCTGATCATCCAACTCAGAACCCTGCCCCAGCCTTCCCTCCATACCCCCTGACCCCCGTAGCCACAAGGGCCATATCGAACTCCCTCTTAAATATAGCCAATGAACTGGCCTCAACTGTTTCCTGTGGCAGAGAATCCCACAGATTCACCACTCTCTGTGTGAAGAAGTTTTTCCTAATCTCGGTCCTAAAAGGCTTCCCCTCTATCCTCGAACTGTGGCCCCTCGTTCTGGACTTCCCCAACATCGGGAACAATCTTCCTGCATCTAGCCTGTCCAATCCCTTTAGGATTTTATACGTTTCAATCAGATCCCCCCTCAATCTTCTAAATTCCAACGAGTACAAGCCCAGTTCATCCAGTCTTTCTTCATATGAAAGTCCTGCCATCCCAGGAATCAATCTGGTGAACCTTCTTTGTACTCCCTCTATGGCAAAGATGTCTTTCCTCAGATTAGGGGACCAAAACTGCACACAATACTCCAGGTGTGGTCTCACCAAGGCCTTGTACAACTGCAGTAGTACCTCCCTGCTCCTGTACTCGAATCCTCTCGCTATAAATGCCAGCATACCATTCGCCTTTTTCACCGCCTGCTGTACCTGCATGCCCACTTTCAATGACTGGTGTATAATGACACCCAGGTCTCATTGCACCTCCCCTTTTCCTAATCGGCCACCATTCAGATAATAATCTGTTTTCCTATTTTTGGCACCAAAGTGGATAACTTCACATTTATCCACATTAAATTGCATCTGCCATGAATTTGCCCACTCACCCAACCTATCCAAGTCACCCTGCATCCTCTTAGCATCCTCCTCACAGCTAACACTGCCACCCAGCTTCGTGTCATCCGCAAACTTGGAGATGCTGCATTTAATTCCCTCATCCAAGTCATTAATATATATTGTAAACAACTGGGGTCCCAGCACTGAGCCTTGCGGTACCCCACTAGTCACCGCCTGCCATTCTGAAAAGGCCCCGTTTATTCCCACTCTTTGCTTCCTGTCTAACCAATTCTCCACCCACACCAATACCTTACTCCCAATACCGTGTGCTTTAAGTTTGCACACTAATCTCCTGTGTGGGACCTTGTCAAAAGCCTTATGAAAATCCAAATATACCACATCCACTGGTTCTCCCCTATCCACTCTTCTAGTTACATCCTCAAAAAATTCTATGAGATTCGTCAGACATGATTTTCCTTTCACAAATCCATGCTGACTTTGTCCGATCATTTCACCGCTTTCCAAATGTGCTGTTATCACATCCTTGATAACTGACTCCAGCAGTTTCCCCACCACCGACGTTAGGCTAACCGGTCTATAATTCCCCGGTTTCTCTCTCCCTCCTTTTTTAAAAAGTGGAGTTACATTAGCCACCCTCCAATCCTCAGGAACTAGTCCAGAATCTAACGAGTTTTGAAAAATTATCACTAATGCATCCACTATTTCTTGGGCTACTTCCTTAAGCACTCTAGGATGCAGACCATCTGGCCCTGGGGATTTATCTGCCTTCAATCCCTTCAATTTACCTAACATCACTTCCCTACTAACATGTATTTCACTCAGTTCCTCCATCTCACTGGACCCTCTGTCCCCTACTATTTCTGGAAGATTATTTATGTCCTCCTTAGTGAAGACAGAACCAAAGTAATTATTCAATTGGTCTGCCATATCCTTGCTCCCCATAATCAATTCACCTGTTTCTGTTTGCAGGGGACCTTTGTCTTTACCAGTCTTTTCCTTTTTACATATCTATAAAAGCTTTTACAGTCCATTTTTATGTTCCCTGCCAGTTTTCTCTCATAATCTTTTTTCCCCTTCCTAATTAAGCCCTTTGTCCTCCTCTGCTGAACTCTGAATTTCTCCCAGTTCTCAGGTGAGCCACTTTCTCTGGCTAATTTGTATGCTTCTTCTTTGGAATTGATACTATCCCTAATTTCTCTTGTCAGCCACGGGTGCACTACCTTCCTTGATTTATTCTTTTGCCGAACTGGAATGAACAATTGTTGTAGTTCATCCATGCAACCTTTAAATGTTTTCCATTGCATATCCACCGTCAATCCTTTAAGTGTCATTTGCCAGTCTATCTTAGCTAATTCGTGTCTCATACCTTCAAAGTTACCCCTCTTTAAGTTCAGAACCTTTGTTTCTGAATTAACTATGTCACTCCATCTTAATGAAGAATTCCACCATATTATGGTCACTCTTACCCAAGGGGCCTCTCACGACAAGATTGCTAATTAACCCTTCCTCATTGCTCAAAACCCAGTCCAGAATTGCCTGCTCTCTAGTTGGTTCCTCGACATGTTGGTTCAAAAAACCATCCCGCATACATTCCAAGAAATCCTCTTCCTCAGCACCTTTACCAATTTGGTTCACCCAATCTACATGTAGATTGAAGTCACTCATTATAACTGCTGTTCCTTTATTGCACACATTTCTAATTTCCTGTTTAATACCATCTCCGACCTCACTACTACTGTTAGGTGGCCTGTACACAACTCCCATCAGCGTCTTCTGCCCCTTAGTGTTACGCAGCTCTACCCATATCGATTCCACATCTTTCCGGCTTATGTCCTTCCTTTCTATTGCGTTAATCTCTTCTTTAACCAGCAACGCCACCCCACCTCCCCTTCCTTCATGTCTATCCCTCCTGAATATTGAATATCCCTGAACGTTGAGCTCCCATCCTTGGTCACCCTGGAGCCATGTCTCTGTGATCCCAACTATATCATAATCCTTAATAACAATCTGCACTTTCAATTCATCCACCTTATTACGAATGCTCCTTGCATTGACACACAAAGCCTTCAGGCGCTCTTTTACAACTCTCTTAGCCCTTATACAACTATGTTGAAAAGTGGCCCTTTTTAATGCTTGCCCTGGATTTGTCGGCCTGCCACTTTTACTTTTCTCCTTAGTACTTTTTGCTTCTACCCTCACTTTACACCCCTCTGTCTCTCTGCACTGGTTCCCATCCCCCTGTTGTGAACTAACCTCCTCACGCCTAGCCTCTTTAATTTGATTCCCACCCCCCAACCATTCTAGTTTAAAGTCACCTCAGTAGCCCCTGCTAATCTCCCTGCCAGGATATTGGTCCCCCTATGATTCAAGTGTAACCCGTCCTTTTTGTACAGGTCACACCTGCGCCAAAAGAGGTCCCAATGATCCAAAAACTTGAATCCCTGCCCCCTGCTCCAATCCCTCAGCCACGCATTTATCCTCCACCTCATCGCATTCCTACTCTCACTGATTTCCTGATTATTTTTCATATTGTTGGTTCATTGTCATTGTTAATATTTCCTATTGTTAATTAAATAGATAAGAGTTCAAAGTTTGTAATAAAGTATTACAAAGAGAGAACACAATATTACACAAAAAGCAAAGACAAATATTTAAATCTGAAAACCACAACAGAGGACTAAATATCCTTAGAAATCCAGGTAGACCTTCACTAATCTGTCACCATTGGGACCTGAGGAGTGCCGGATTAGTGAAAATGCCGAATTACAGATGGATCACATTAAACATAATCAGTGCTGGATTACAGGTAGTCGGATTAGTGAAGGTCGACCTGTACTAAAATTAGCATGAAGTTGTCTCCAGTAATGATTGGAGGAATGACAAAGTTGTTGCCCCAGGATGATTGTCCATCTACTTAGCTGCCCAGACTGAAAGGACGTATGTGAATGTGGTGAATTATCTCCTAAATGCAAAAGCACCTTATTATTTATCAACAGCGGGGAATCTGGATGGTACAACTTGGTTGCTATAATGAGGAAATCTATTAGACCTTTTTGTCCAACGGAGGTGAGCTGTGGAAGGAACGAAGAATGAAGAAAAAGCAACCTAATAGAAAGCTACAATATCATTTGATTAGCTAGTGACCAGTTACTATGACAAAACAGACCTGCTCTCCAGTCTTCCATCTTCCTTATTCCTTCAATCTCCTAAACCAGAGGTCCCCAACCATTTTTGCACCGAGGACCGGTTTAGTATTGACAATATTCTTGCAGACCGGCCGACGGTGGGGGAAGGGGGGTGGTGTTCAAGTTCAACAGTGCATGACAGGGAATGAGGAAAGGTGCAGCTGACTCATATCGTTTCATATCGCCAAATCATATCGTCTCCTCGTGGGCCGGTAGCAAATGCTTTGCTGCCCGGTGGTTGAGGACCACTGCCCTAAACTTAACCCTCTGTCTCCCTCATAGTCATGCCTTCCCCAGAAAGATGTGAAGCTTGCACTCAAACCATATTACACGATCAACAGCCTTGAAACAAGATGCCCTGAGGCCCTGTTCTTTATAGCCAATGACATTAAGTAGGCAAGTTCACAAGTGTACTACCAAGTTACTTCCAGTATGTTTCCTGTCCCACCAGGAGCCCCAATACCCTCAACCATTGCTACACAACCATTAGAGACACCTTTCGGCCAGAAACGTCGACTGTACTTTTTTCCATAGATGCTGCCTGGCCTGCTGAGTTCGTCCAGCAATTTCTGAATGTTGCTCGGATTTCCAGCATCTGCAGATTTTCTCTTGTTTGTGCTTCTTCTTGCTGCGTACAAACAGAAACTAAAATGTGGTGATCCAGCATGGACAGTCATACCGTGCTGGTTGGAAGGAACAGATAAGCTTCCATGTAACTGCTTTTGGTTGGTAGACTTGCCCATGTTCAGTGACTCAGCCAGTCTAAATGAGTATGTCACTGTCATCATAGACCTCATCAGCAAGTGCGTAGAGGACGGTGTACCAAAGACACTAATCCAAATATTCCTCAACCAGAAACTATGGATAAATTGTGATACCTACGCTCTCAGCTGTCACTTTTAGAAAGGCTTGCATACTTTAGTGGGCTACAAAACAAAATTGTATAGCAGGCAAGAACACATCCCTCCCTGATGAACTCAATGCATTCTAGGCACATTGCGAAGAGAAAGGCAACAAAATGACACCACCCGTCCTGAGGCACACATATCCACAGTCTCTGTTGCAGACTTCAGACCAGACTTCTTGCAGAAAACATCTGGCCCGGATGGAGACCCCAGTCAAGTCCGCAGATCCTGCATAGATCTACAGGTGGAGGTACTTACAGACAATTTCAACCTCTCCCCTCTCCAATTTAAGGCTTGCACCTACTTTAAAAAGACCACTATCATCCTGGTGCCAAAGAAAAATAAGGTAACTTATCTGAATGACTATTGCTCGGTGGCTTTAGCATCTACTATCATGAAGTCCTTTGAGAGGTTAGTTATGGCATGCATCAACTCCAGCCTCCCAGACAATCTTGACTCTCAACAATTCATCTATTGCTGAAACAAGTCCAAAATGGGTCATCTCCTGCCCTAAACTTATCTCTGAAACATCTGGATAACAAAGACACCTATACTAAACTGCTATTTACTTCCTTCAATATCAGCCAAAATTCTTATCTTGGACACTGTGAGAACCAAGTATCAGGGCTGAACTTCTTATTGTGGCTGTAAACTGAAAGGAAATTCTAAAGTATTTATTTGTCTTTACCTCTGGACCCAGTGCTGTGGTTGTGTCACCAGAAGTTACACATTCATTGTATAGTTGCAAAAGCTGGCTGCAATGTAATTAGGTTATCAGGGGAAAGATCTTACCAACAATCCCTTATGATGCTGATAATCTCAAACCATTTTGTCCATTAGTACAGATTGTTGGACTAGTCGTTACACATTAGGTGTTCCTATTCTGGTTAGGATACAATCAGAAGGGAAATTTTATTTAATCAAGTAGCCACAGGTGTGATTACTCAGAGAAGACTGGGACAACTTGAAAGGGACAATAAATTGATCTGTTACACATTCTGAAAGGTTGCTGGGGTGAATTCTGTCTAAAATCTAAAGTGAAATAACAAGGAATACAGTCAAAGATAAAGGATAACTTGTAAGGGAAGTACAGACAGATTAATCATATATGAAGAGGCTGGTGCCTGGGTACATGAATCTGTAGGTTACAGTTAAGGTTTGACAATGTTATAGTTGGTGTGTCCATCATGTCATGTTCCTCTCCAGGCCAGGCCACAGCCAATGTCCTCAATTCAGTGGCTCATCCCGGTCTTGAACACGTGGTCATTGAAGTTCTCTGGGAAACTCATCTGCCCTGGCTGGTGACTTCATCGACCAGGCCCATTGCCCACTGGTGCTGTGTTAACACCAACCCCTCACGTCGTTTCACTCACCAGCTGAAGCGGTGAACCGGGTTGTGCCACTTGGAGGCAGACGTAAGAGATTTAGGAGATGGGTGAGGACCAGTGATGCCCATCCACCGTACAAGGTAGAATGCAGCTGCTGGACATCAAAGGTGCCTCCTCTATCCAGAGCCCCCTACACCCTACACTTGAGATGGTATGGTCACATATCAAGTGGACTCTCAAAGCCGATTCTTCAGGGAACGGTGCAGGGAAAAAGGGGCAGGCAGAGGAAGAAATGGGCAGACAACATTGCAGAGTGGACCGGAGAGAGCTGTGCCACAACCCAGGCACTTGCCCACAACCGTGAGAGGTGGAGGCAAATGATGCGGCGCTCATCTATACAGCGTCCCTATGACCCAGGCACTTTGTGAGATCTGCAACCATAAGTAAAGTTACAGAAAACAGAGTACTTGTGTATAACAATTTGTAATCATTTACACAGGAACACAATAGGAGCAGGAGTAGGCTACCTGGATCAGGATTCCATGCCTCTCCTGCACCATTTCTCCGCACCTTCCACTCCTCAATCTGTAAAAATGGATCCACTTTTACTTTAAATACTTCCAATGATCAAGCTCACACCACCCAGTAGGGCAGAAAATTCCAGAGATCCTTATATCATTTCTGTGACATGATATTTGTGCATTTCTGCCAATACCATGAAAGGTCTGAAGTTTAAGATATAGGGTGTAGTGTTACTAAAATTGAGAAGAGCACCTGCACTTGTTCACATAGGAATCCAGCATGAGGGGAGCTGGGCAGCTACATCAAACAGGAACTCATCATAATCACAGAGCATTGTTAATGGCTAGTGCTTTCAGACAGTAATATAATGACAACGTCTGCACTTAATGTACGATTTGTTACCTTGTCTGCTGAACCTGAATCTGAATGTGAAGGCTTTGTCTGTTCTGTGTTCTGTAGTTCAAGGATTGTTGGTTGGATAACTGATAGTTCTGAGTGACCTGGTAATACTTAGTCATGTTTCTTCCAATGCTGTCCATTGCCCACATGCTTCATTCTAAAATCCTGAGTAAAAACTAAGGTGAACATGTATATAGCCCAGAGAATTCTGCACCATGAGAAATCCCAACTTTAGGTCAAAGCCTTTTTATGCTCTCTCAGGTGAGAATAATGAATCCTGTAGCACTATCTAACACTTAGACATAGGATTGAGAATGACACCTATTCTACTCACATTCTGAGGTGGCTGACAAGGCCAGTGATTCAGCCATTTCAGGGGTAAGTACCCGATGGCATGGGTAGATCTGTGGTTTGTGATTTGCTAAGGTATCTCACTACTTACCCAGAGCTTCTGTGTGATCTCAAAGCATAGACCTGTAAGTTCTCAATATCACTCCTAATGCTTCTCTACATTGATGGTTCAAGAGTCAATTGCTAGGAATAAGGAAGCCTAAAGATCTCCTTGGATCATTTTCTCTGCCTTCCTTGTAATTTGTTCCCTGCATGGAGCTTGGAATGGTGCACTTATGAAGCCTTCAAGAAATGTATTCTGCCCAAGTTTGCTGTAGTGACATATATGTACTTTGATAATAAATTTACTTTGAACTTTGATCTATTTTACGATCTTAATATAGAAACATAGAAACATAGAAAATAGGTGCAGGAGTAGGCCATTCGGCCCTTCGAGCCTGCACCGCCATTTATTATGATCATGGCTGATCATCCAACTCAGAACCCAGCCTTCCCTCCATACCCCCTGACCCCTGTAGCCACAAGGGCCATATCTAACTTCCTTTTAAACATAGCTAATGAACTGGCCTCAACAGTTTGCTGTGGCAGAGAATTCCACAGATTCACCACTCTCTGTGTGAAGAAGTTTTTCCTAACCTCGGTCCTAAAAGGCTTCCCCTCTATCCTCAAACTGTGACCCCTCGTTCTAGACCTCCCCAACATCGGGAACAATCTTCCCGCATCTAGCCTGTCCAATCCCTTTAGGATCTTATACGTTTCAATCAGATCCCCCCTCAATCTTCTAAATTCCAACGAGTACAAGCCCAGTTCATCCAGTCTTTCTTCATATGAAAGACCTGCCATCCCAGGAATCAATCTGGTGAACCTTCTTTGTACTCCCTCTATGGCAAAGATGTCTTTCCTCAGATTAGGGGACCAAAACTGCACACAATACTCCAGGTGTGGTCTCACCAAGGCCTTGTACAACTGCAGTAGTACCTCCCTGCTCCTGTACTCGAATCCTCTCGCTATAAATGCCAGCATACCGTTCGCCTTTTTCACCGCCTGCTGTACCTGCATGCCCACTTTCAATGACTGGTGTATAATGACACCCAGGTCTTGTTGCACCTCCCCTTTTCCTAATCGGCCACGATTCAGATATGTCATCTATCTCAGCATAAGCGTATAAATAGATTACACTTTGTCACTAGTAAGCGACATCCTCCCACTGAGTACATTTCTGCAGAGCGCTCATTACCGGTTTAAGGTGCATCTAATGGAGGGCAGCTTATTGCTAGTGTGGCTTCGCTAAGTAAGATGCCCAAATTCATGAGGTGCAAACTTGTCTCCAACTGCAATATATACCCAGCAAAAGAGCTACAGAAAATCAATGTGCCCTGTCAATCTGGGGAGGGAGCTGGCAAGAGTATTCCAAACTACCTCAAGCAAGAGGCAGCTAATGAAGCACAAACGATTTGTGGCAACTGGTCACTGTTGATTTGAATTGAATCTTAGAGGCAGGCTTAGCACCTTAAAGTGAATCAGCTAACCACAGGCAAATGTGAGCACATACAGGAAGTGACTGGTGAACACTGACTGTCCATCATTAAATATCACTCACAAACACTGGCATTCAGAAGGAGGTCCAACATTAAGTATCACTCACTGTCTCTATTGATTAGCTGATTGCTGAAGCAGTAAAACAGAGATGTTTAGCAATCCAGTTAATTAGAACTTGTGGTAATAGAGGCCTGGAGTAAAAGGTGGAAGAATCAACATAAATGAAGTTGAGATCCAAACAAGATAAGCAACAGCACAAAATGTCAACAGTTTTAAGTGGTATATAAAGAGGAGATAAATGGCAAAAAATAATGGCAGCAATTCAAGATTGTTTAATGTCATTTCCTGTACACAAGTGTAAGGAGAATGAAATAATTGTTACTCCAGATCCAATCCAGCACTTCAAAAATCACAATGGATAAGGAACACACCAATAATTTAAAAAAAACACACACACAATAAAGACTGTACCGAGCAAAAGACTGAGGGACATATGCAGTACATAGCTAGGGTGCCCAAGACTTCTGCACAGTACTATAGTAATTTTATATATTCCACTGTACAAATTTCATGACATATGATAAACCCTATTCTGATATAGGTCTCAATTGTGGACTAAAAGTGGGAAGGAGTCAAGAAGACGGTAATCATGGTTGGGAAAAGGAGATGGAAGAGGGGAGGGAACGGGAAGCACCAGGGAGATATTGTAATAATCAATAAACCACCTTTTGGAATCAAATGACCATGCATGGTATCTCAGAGTGGAATGTGTCTGCACCGTACCACCCTCCCATCCCTGGCACTCCTTTTTTGCCACCTGTCCCACACCCCTACGTTGCACTCCATCCTTGCCACTCCCAACATTCTTTGTTCCCACCAGAGTTACAAACTCACTGCCAACTCCACATTGACAAATACAGTATCGTGCAAAAGGCACCCCAGCTGTACCTACAATACGTGCCTATGACTTTTGACTTTTGCACAGTACTGTATAAATACATAAGATAGCTTATATATATATATAAATAGATTGATTGTACACCAATAAAGTGATGCCAGGCTAAGTTGACTGATAGGAAAATAATAAAGTAGTGGTGGAGTTAGTGGGTGGAGGTGCCGAACAGCCTGAATGCCTGGGCAAAGTAACTGTTTTGAGTCTGGTGGTCCAGGCGTGGATGCTACATAGCCTCTTTGATGATGGATGATGGCATTCCATGAGCAGGGTGTGTGGGATCCTTCATGATGTTACTGTCCATTTCCCAGGACCTTTCTGTACATATGCCTTTGATGGTGGGCAATTGGTGCCAGTGATGCCTAGGGCAGATTTGACTACCTGTTCTAGAGACTTGCTGTCTATCACAGTGCAGTTTCTGTACCAATCAGTGATGCAGCTTGGCGGAATGCTTTCTACTGTGCAGCTGTAGAATGATGTGAGCATGGATGTGCAAAGTCCAGCTCTCTTCAGCCTCCTCAGAAAGTAGAGGCATTGGTGAGCTTTCTTGACAGTGTAGGATATCTTCTGGGACCATGAAAGGTTATGTGTGATATTTCAGGAGTCTGAAACTGCTCACAGTTTTCTCTGTTATGCCATTCATATAAAGGGGTTTGTGAGTGGTGTGAGTTCTCCTGAAGCTGATAACCATCTCCTTTGTCTTGTTGACATTAAGGTAGAGGTTATTTGCCTGGCACCTGATTGTGATGGAAATTACCTGTCACAGCCGGATTCCTGGGACCTGATGTGATAAGTTACTCAAAGGGAAGATTGAAAATAAAAAAAATCTATTAATACCTTGAAGAGCAATGATTTTTGATTACAGGAGAAGAACGAGTTGTGACAGATTGCATTGCAGTCCTGTGATGGCCAAAACTGAGTAACAGCAATGCAAAATCAAAAATACCTAGAATTTCAGAAAAAGGCCCAAACAAGCCTTGAAATGAAAACTAGGATGAATTTAGTTATTGGAATTAGTGATACACAGGTAATAGCAATTTATTAGCTCATTTAACAAACTAGATTTTTTAATTTTACTCATTTCAGTTTCAAATATAATCAAGTGGAGAGTATATTGGGCTGTTAATGTTGCTCGCTCTGTGCTCCCACTGCAGGCAACATTAGCCTGTATGTTCAATTTCAATTTCAAGTTCAAGTTTAATTGTCATTCAATCATACATGAATACCCATGAATATAGCCAAACAAAACAGTATTACTCCAGGGCCAAGATGCAAAACACTGTGCCAACAGTCATACACAGCATAAGGCACATATAACGGATATAAGATAGCAAGTACAAATAAGATATCAGTAAAATACAGTCACATTAAAAAATATACAGTCCAAGACTCTGCATCCACGAAT
The DNA here is from genome assembly GCF_963921235.1 of Mobula hypostoma. Taxonomy (NCBI): domain Eukaryota; kingdom Metazoa; phylum Chordata; class Chondrichthyes; order Myliobatiformes; family Myliobatidae; genus Mobula; species Mobula hypostoma. Next base: position 137,283,704 of record NC_086103.1, read on the forward strand.
GTTGCAGCAATCTGCAATCGAACACAATAGAAGATTCAAGATCAGGTTTATTATCACTGGCATGTGACGTGTAATTTGTTAGCAGCAGCAGTTCAATGCAATGCATAATCTAGCAGAGAGAGAAAACAAATAATAATCATCAATAAAATAAAACATAATAATAAATAAACAAGTAAATCAATTACATATATTGAATAGATTATTTAAAAAAATGCAAAAACAGAAATACTGCATATCAATAAAAAGTGAGGTAGTGTCCAAAGCTTCAATGTCCATTTAGGAATCGGATGGCAGAGGAGAAGAAGCTGTTCCTGAATCGCTGAGTGTGTGCCTTCAGGCTTCTGTATCTCCTGCCTGATGGTACCAGTGAGAAAAGGACATGCCTTGGGTGCTGGAGTTCTTTAATAATGGACGCTGCCTTTCTGAGACACTGCTCCCTGAAGATGTTCTGGGTACTTTGTAGGCTAGTACCCAAGATGGAGCTGACTAGATTTACAACCCTCTGCAGCTTCTTTCAGACCTGTGCAGTAGCCCCTCCATACCAGACAATGATGCAGCCTGTCAGAATGCTCTCTATGGTACAACTATTGAAGTTTTTGAGTGTATTTGTTAACATGCCAAATCTTTTCAAACTCCTAATGAAATATAGCCGCTATCTTGCCTTCTATATGACTACATCAATATGTTGGGACCAGGTTAGATCCTCAGAGATCTTGACACCCAGGAACTTGAAGCTGCTCACTCTCTCCACTTCTGATCCCTCTATGAGGATTGGTATGTGTTCCTTCGTCTTACCCTTCCTGAAGTCCACAATTAGCTCTTTCGTCTTACTGACGTTGAGTGCCAGGTTGTTGCTGCAGCACCACTCCACTAGTTGGCATATCTCACTCCTGTACACCCTCTCGTCACCACCTGAGATTCTACCAACAATGGTTGTATCATCAGCAAATTTGTAGACAGTATTTGAGCTATGCCTAGCCACACAGTCATGTGTATATAGAGAGTAGAGCAGTGGGCTAAACACATACCCCTGAGGTGCACCAGTATTAATGGTTAGCGAAGAGGATATGTTATCACCAATCCACACAGACTGTGGTCTTCCAGTTAGGAAGTCAAGGATCCAATTGCAGAGAGAGGTACAGAGGCCCAGGTTCTGTAACTTCTCAATTAGGATTGTGGGAATGATGGTATTAAATACTGAGCTATAGTCAATAAACCGCATCCTGACGTAAGCACTTGTGTTGTCTAGGTGTTCTAAAGCCGTGTGAACAGCCATGGAGATTGCGTCTGCCGTTGACCTATTACGACGATAGGCAAATTCCAATGGGTGCAGGTCCTTGCTGAGGCAGGAGTTCAGTCTAGTCATGACCAGCCTCTCAAAGTATTTCATCACTGTCGATGTGAGTACTAGGAGATAGTTATTAAGGCAGCCCACATTACTCTTCTTTGGCACTGGTATAATTGTTGCCTTTTTGAAGCAAGTGGAAACTTCTGCCTATAGCAGTGAGAGGTTGAAAATGTCCTTGAATACTCCCGCCAGTTGGTTGGCACAGGTCTTCAGATCCTTACCAGGTACTCCATCAGGACCTCCTGCCTTGCGAGGGTTCACTCTCTTTAAAGACAGTCTAACATCACCCTCTGAGACAGAGATCACAAGGTCATCATGTGCAGCAGGGATCTTCACTGCTGTAGTTGTGTTCTCCATTTCAAAGTGTGCATAGGAGGCGTTGAGTTCATCTGGTAGTGAAGCATCACTGCCATTCATGCTATTGGGTTTCGCTTTGTAGGAAGTAATGTCTTGCAGGCCCTGCCTGAGTTGCCGTGCATCTGATATCAACTCCAACCTCATTCAAAATTGTCCCTTCGCCCTTGAAATAGCCCTCCACAAATCATACCTGGTTTTCTGGTACAGGCCTGGGTTGCCAGACTTGAATTCCACATATCTAGCCTTCATAGATGACGTACATCCTGGTTCATTCACGCCTTTTGGTTTAGGAATGTACAGTAAGTCTTTGTAGGCACACACTCATCCACACAGGGTTTAATGAAGTCAGTAATGACTGCAGCATATTCATCCAGATTCAAAGATGAATCCCTGAATACAGTCCAGTCCACCGATTCAAAGCACCGGTTCAAAAGTATGACACCTTCTGCGAATCAAACACTGGGCACAGCATCAACTCGAGCTTGAATACCATGCCACATTGGCTCCAGAGAAGCGCACCAACTCCAACAACTCTCTCCTGGGTGACTGCAAATAGGTGACACTGCGGCTTGAGGCCTAGTCCTTGATACAACCAAGGCCACACAGCTGCCCTGCTGCCCGCCAATAAATCAAAGAAACAGACTTGCCGAATTCCACATTAACATTATTCAACAGAGTCACATGATCACAAGAAAAACAACTAAGATGATCACTCACTGTTAGACTGCACACTGCCTTCGTGCACTGACTCCTCTGATGCCTCTTTGATGCGGGCAGCAGCATGACCCGCGCCAGGTCCAGCTCCTTCAGTTTCTCCACCAACGAACAGCTCGCTGATGGAGTAGACCTAAAGTTCTTTGAATTCTTAATGTCCAGCAGGGTCTTGCAGTTGCAACAAGTATATTTACAGAAGATAATAATACCTTTGGTTGGGCCCATGGGAGTCAATGGATTTGAATATGTCTCCATCTTACCAGAAGTTCTACAGCCAGGGCTGAAAGAGGGCAAACATAAATGGGATGAAATAACAAAAGGTACCAGTCCAGGAATTATGTACATAAATAGGATTTGACAATTCTTTCTCTACTCTGTGGCACCCATAAAAATGCCAAAAGAGGGATATTGCAGATAAATGTAGGAAATGATTGTACATCAAGGACAATGATGTGATTGATGTTCTTACAGCAATTGGCAACAAGCTAGTCACTGCTAAATCAGCTTTGTTTGCTATGTAGAATTGTTACAGCATAGAGGCCATTTTGCGCATTTACTTTAAACTGCTATTAGCACGTTATTTTGAATAAATAGGTATATAAATAAGCCATATGTACGTATTTCACATTCTGAAGAAATTACTGAATGAAATTTGTTCTTTGAAATTTTGCAGAACTAAATGACGCAATTTTTAAGCAGATGTAACTCGTACAGAAAGCATTTCCAAATCACAAACAAGAGAAAATCTGCAGATGCTGGAAATCTGAGTAGCACACACAAAATGCTGAAGGAACTCAGCAGGCCAGACAGCATCTATAGAAAAAAAGTACAGTTGACGTTTTGTCCTGAAACAGAATTAGGCCATTCAGCCCATTGAGTCAGTTCTGTCATTTTATCATGGCTGATTTATTTTCCATCTCAACTTCAACACTAGTGATAATAAACCTGATTCTGACATTAAATTCATAATACCTTGGTATGGCATCTGCTCTGCATGTGATGACAAGAAACTGCAAAGTTGTGGACACAGCACAGACATCATAGAGATCAGCCTCCCCTCTACGGACCCTGTCTCAGTAAAGCAGCGAGAATCATCAGAGACCCCATACACCCTGGCCTTTCTCTTTTCTCCCCTCTTCCTTCAGGCGGGAAGATACAAAAGCCTGAAAGTAGGTACCACCAGGCTCAAGGACAGCTGATACCCAGCTGTTAGAAGACTATTAAGTGGTTCCTTCATACAACAAGGTGGACTTTTGATATCACAAATAATTTGCACCTTATGGTTTACCTGCACTGCCCTTTCTCTGTAGCTGTTAGTCTTTATTTTGCATAGTTGTTGTTTTACCTTGTTAGGGCACCGGGATAGCGTAGTGGATACCACAATGTTATCACAGCTTGGGGCGTCAGAAGTTTGGAGTGCAATTCTGACGCCATCTGTAAGAAGTTATGTCCTTCCCATGAGCGTATGTGTTTCCTCCAGGTGCTCAGGTTTCCTCCCACACTCCAAAAACATAGGGATTGGTCACTATAAACTGTCCTGTGATTAGGCTAGTGTTAAATAGGTGGATTTCTGGATCATGCAGCTCATTGGGTGAGAAGGGCCTGTTTCACGCTGTATCTGTAAATAAAAAATAAATTGTTCCAGATCAATGCACTGTGGTGATTTGAACTATATGAACAGTATGCAAGGCAAGCTTTTCAGCGTATCTCAGTAAATGTGAAAATAACAATAAATCTAACTAAGCCAAGTGGTTTCTTGCACAATTCTTACCCTGCATGCCAATGCTTATGTGCTATCACTATCTGAGATCTTCTATGATCACTGGAGACCTGAGGCAATGATTTCTTTGACTGCATTATTACAGTCCTCCTGCATCCACTGCCCCAGATTGGAAGCTCGGATTTAATTCTGTTGGTGAACAGCTGGGGTTTTACCCGATGACAGAACAAGAGCAGATGATGGTGGCTGGAACTGCAGTGGAAGACCCATATGAGAAGATACAGCTGCCCTCAGGTTCTCCTCAGCTGCACTCAAATAGTGTATATTGAGCCAAAGGGAGAGTCCAGCTAAAAATTAAAGATTTTCTTTATTTGTCATGTGTACATCGAAACATAGAGTGAAACACATTATTTGCATCAAATCAAATCAGTGAGGATTGTGCTGGGCAGCCCACAAGTGTGGCCACATTTCTAACGCCATCATAGCATGCTCACAACTTACTAACGTTAACTTTTCATCTTTGGAATGTGGGAGGAAACTGGAGAACCTGGAAGAAACCCATGAGATCATGGAGGAAATGAACAAAATCCTTACACACAGCGGCAGAAATCAAACCACGATCTTATAGCTGGTGCAATGCGCTAACTCTGCCCTACTGTGCTGCACCTCAAGAATCAATGCGTTTATGTTATAGGTGCATCATTATGACGAGATCCTGAGTTAAACTATTTTATTCAGCATGTGAGTTCCATGTAGCCCGTGAAAGCCTGCTATCACATAGGTAAATAGTTCTCAAACATTTTTGGGTACCGCCCTCTTTAGCTCCCAGACCACATTCCCCCATGATTCCCCTTTCTCTTTCCAGCCATTGCATAAAAGCTATAAAGTATTTTGATTGACAACGCACAGTGAAAGACAATAGGAACAGCAAATTCAAAGCAATGACAATTACAAACATTAGTCATTGTTTAATTACAGTAAAATCAATTTCCATCAGTTATTTTGGAGTATATATTAGGAGTCCAAGTATTCACTACTTCAATTTTTTTCACTTTTCATTGAGATGGATGGGCTTGGTCCATTGATATCAGCTTCTCAACATCAGGCTCAAGGTCACCCAGAAGAAGTCTCAGATCCCCATCAATTTGCAGTCTACTTCATTGCTTTGAAAGAAGTTGGGTGACCGCACTGAAACTGCATTCTACCAAATATGATGTTGAAAAGGCAATTACGAAACATCTTGACTTTTTTTTCACTGTGCAGGGTAGCATTCAGAGATATCTTTCCGTAGACAAAAGTCTTGATCTGATTTTTTGAACATTGGCTTCAGCTCAAAGTAATCTTGTAGCGAGATCAGTTCTTCCTCCATCCTTCCTGTTGATTCCTCATTTCAGGTGTTCAGGAGTGGCTTTATTACCAAATCTGGAATTTGGATCAAGAGAAGAGTCTGAAATCTCTCTGACGTGTCTTTTTGCAGCTCACCCAGGAGGGCACAGTGTACTTAAAGGTCATCATCTAGTATTCTTTTTTTCTCTTCCAACTCAGAGGCTTGAAAATTGGAAAAGGTTGTTATCGTAATGTTGCACTTAAATAGGGTTAAGTTGAACAGGAATGTGGAGATAACTAATTAGACTTTGATAAGATTCATTTAATTTCCTTGCAACTGAAGACTTTTTTTATTAAACTTTTTGAATAATTCTGAGAAATAAGCAATGTCATGCCTAATATGCTTGAGTTGATTACCAAATGAAGCATTCAAGTCTTCAAAGAATTTTATCAGTTTCAAAAAGCTCATAAAAGCATCTCAGGCAGTTCCCCTTTGAGAGCCACCTGACTTCTGTATGCAACTGGAAGTGTTCATGCTGTTCATCATTCTCAATACAAAGTTCTCGAAATAGTCAAGAATTGAGAACATGGGACTTGATTTTATTTGTCTCTGTGATAACAGTATTTACTGATTTGTGCAGGTGACCACTTGGCTTTTTTGTGACAAGGTGTTGTCTGTGATGTTAAACAGTGAATGCTAAATATGTTAGGTACAGCTTTTTGCAAGGAAGTAATAACCCCACAGTGGTGCCCCGTCGTTAATGGTGCCCCATCTGTTGCACAAGCAAGAATGTTGGTAAGCAGAATGTCCCTCTCCTTGACAACAAGAAACAAGAAACAAGGAACTGCAACAAGCAACAAGAAACTGCAGCAGCCAGAGGAAACCCATGTACTTACAGGGAGACACGGACTCCTTACAAACAGTGGCAGGAGCTGGTGCTGAGGCTGATGGTGCGTGTCTTGTTACTGAAGTGGTTGAGGGACAGCTGCTGCTGGGAGTTCTGATGCTTGACTGGTGGCATAGCTGGGGGGCAGGGGGGGTGCTGGACTGGCTTCTTCAGAATCAGAATCAGGTTTATTATCACAGACATATGTTGTGAAATTTGTTGCTTTAGGACAGGAGTGAAATGCAATACAAAAAGATCATATAAATTACAATAAAAAACATACATAAGTAATAAATAAATAATAAACATTTATATAAAATAAATAAATAGTGCAAAAAGAGAGGTAGTGTTCATGGGTCATGATCCATTCAGAAACCTGATGGCAGAGGGGAAGAAGTTGTTCCTACAATATTGAGTGTGTGTCTTCAGGTTCCGGTATCTCATCCCTCACAGTAGCAATGAGAAGAGGCATGGACTGGATGATGAATGTCTTTAATAATGGATGCCAGGAATGGGGCCAGAACTGCTGTGGGAACTGGTCCAGAGGCTGTCACTGCAGCTGGTTGTGAGCCAGATGATGAGACCAGCGTTGGCGGTGCTGAAGCTGGTTATACGGCTGGGACTGGGTTTTACAGTGTATCTGTGCTGGTAGACATACTATCTAACCTAAGGATGCCACCGCTCCCCCCAACCTCTCATGGTTCAGAAAAGCTCCAAACTACGCAAACTCTCAATTAAAGTCCAACACATAACATGTGTGTCAGTAATGCATACTGACCTTTCACTGTCTACGAGTTTAATTCGGTCCCTCACTTCCTACTGTTCTCCATCACTACAATTACTAACAAGTTTCAGGATGCCATTGAGTTAGTAAAATTTGAAGGTGATTTGAAATATAATTCAACTTGACTAATTATCTCAAATGAGCAACCACTTCTTTGTGACAGTTTTGCTCATGGGCTTATGCTAAATGTAGGCAGCCTCCAACATGCCAGCACTCCCATATTTTATACAGTTTAAACCCTTGGGTTGAGCCTCATCCCATTAAATATCCCCCACTGTGTTTCCTATTCAACAATTCCCTCTTTACTATGATGATGATGGCTGGTTCTTTACTTGCGAAGATCAGGAGGGAGTAAAATCTATCGCAGTAGGACTTTTCCTTCTGGCATGGGCTGCGTAGGTTTATGGTGAGGATCAATGCACACAGACCAACTCCACTCTTTAGGCCGGGCAACGATCCACAATGACACAGCTAGCTGCAATGACTGCAGCGACCGCAAGGCTGTAGGTTGAGTATCGGGGTTTTCCTTTTCCTAGACAGCGTGCCTGGCAAGGCTAATGAGTCCCACTTACCTGGGTTTGGAATCAGAATTGTCCTTCTCCAAGGCTGATGAGCCCAGCCTGCCCGCCCAGTTATGCTGCTGGACACTCGGTTGTGGCATGACATAGCAAACTCAGTAAGAACAGGGATTCCACGTGAAAGTGTTGTTATGGGCACAGTAGTGTAGGTGAGACACTATGCAAGTGACCTCCTACATAGCAACCCAAACAGTGGTCCTGCAACGATCACTACACCTGGAATGGATAGGCTATGAGAGATGCTTCACTTTCCTCAAGTAAGCAGGACGTCCAGCCCATATACTAAAAATAATTCAGTACAGATGTTCATAGCACAATATCACATCAGGCTTGGGTTTCCCGCTTTTAATTCTTCTCATTTGTAATGACTGCTTGCCTGTCTGGGAGGTAATGAATAGATTCGCTCAATGGGAAGGTTGATAATCAGCCAGCTCGTTCTGCTGGACGGCTCTCACATGCCTCCGCAGATGGCATTTACAAAACATTGCCAAAGATTCAAGAGCAGGTCCATTGCATTCCCTCTTGAAAAATCGTGCAAGGCATAAAAATAATCCAGTTATGATGACTCAAATATAGTTACTGGCTATGGGGTTTCAAGTTTTACAATCCAAATTATAGTTAGAATATATTTCAATTATCTCTTGTACTGTGCAGTGAAATTTGCATTTAATTTTGCAGCTTTACATTCAATAGCCTTTTACTTAATTCTAAGTGACTGATCAGACTACCTCTACTTAGAAATTATCAGTGTTTCCCAGCCAAAATGATATGACGACATAAAGGACAAAAATGCTGGGTGACAATTAATTTTGAAAATGGTCACTTTTGGTTATTGAGGCCATCCCAAAATCATAACAACCGGTGAAGAGTTTAGCACAGGTAATGTGAAATGCATGTGAGCTATTCCGAAGAGCTGATGGGTGGTCTAGAAAAGACCAGAGGAGTCTAAGAAAAAAGTTTGGGAATGCAATAATAATTTTGACCTGTAGCAGTGCTATTCAGATTAACTAATTCAGCTGAGATCATCAATACTCTCCCACTATTTTTCTTCAATGCTCAGGTTTTATGATAATAGCAACGCTGATTTGTTTTTATCTCCCTAGGCTTCAGTTGTCCTACTAGTGTATTTCCAAATGGGAATTCCTATCTATTTAGCATTCTAGAGGAGAAGATTCTGAGGTGAATCAGCTGGCAGTGTTCTATGTGGACCCTCTGTACATTCACACCTATGGCACACCTTACTTCAGGAGAAATTATTGCAATTCCATTCTGCATTCAATTTTGATTTCAAAACACTTCAACAAATTTCTCATGCTTGCGTAAATCTTTTCATTAACTCACTCCACTTGTTCCTGAATCCTCCTACAGCCAGATAACCCTCCGAAAACTAGGTTCTTACAATAATTGGGCACCAACAGTTCATTCACCCTACAATTACGAGTCAAGCCTTCAAGCAACTTTCTTTTTATCTCAAGTACTGAAATGTCCTTCCTCAGCGCTGCCTTTCCAACTCATATTCCAACTTTAAGGCTATCCTTAAAATCTGAAAGCAGACTGATCATCTCCATTCACAATATTTTATTTCTATGACTTAACACCAATTTTACCTGATTAACAAAAACATCTTGGAAAAGAATTTCCATGTTACTGGCACTATATAAATTCAGACTAATGCTGTTATATTCATTGGCAATGAAGTAGGAAGGGCTAAGGGGCAACAGCCAAAAATAATGGATTAGGAAAAACAGGTCAATAGATTATTCAGCAGGGAGGCAGCTCAGTAGCATGAAAAAAGTAACACCGTGTGAGTCTTTGCAATGCTCAGTACTCTACAGTACCATTCCCATAGCTGACTATTATTGCATGACCAGAAAGAAATATATTACCGGGAATCTCTAGAAGTTTTAGAGAGGGTGCAGAGGAGATTTTCCTGGCTGCTGCCTGAATTAGAGAGCATGTCTATAATGATTCCTTGAGCTAGATAAGACTTTTCTCTTTGGCATGAAGGAGGATGAAGAGTGACTTGATAGAGGTGTACAACATATTAAGAGACATAATTCAATTGGATAGCTTTTTATCCCAGGCTATTACGAAGTGTCATAATTTTAAGGAGATTGGAAGAAAGTATAGGGGGGATGTCAGAGGTAAGTTTTTTTTTACAGAGAGAATGGTGGGTGTGTGAAATGCCTGCCAGGGGTACTGGTAGAGGCAGATACCTTAGGGGCATTTAGGCACATAGATAATAGATAAATGGAGGGCTTTGTGGGAGGGAAGGGTTAGATTGAGTAAGTTAAAAGGTTAACATAACACTGGGGGCCAAAGGGCCTATACTGTGCTGTAATGTTCTATGTTCTATGTCCTATGGAATGGAGAGGTGTTGACACCGTAGCAGGCCATGACTGTCAATGCCTACTCCAAGTCTAGAAAGTGATGCAGAAAATGGGAATATTATTCCCCAAAATCATCTAAGTCCAGTGACAAATGAAAATATGGTTAATGTACCCTGATAAGCAAAGCAAATAGGCCATGTTCAATATAAATAGCTTCTGTGTATCTTCTTACTTGCAGTTAATGTGAAATTAAAATAAGGCTATAAAATATTTGTGGATATCCATCAATATTTACATTCAAAGAGTTACTTCCTAATGGTAGTTGAGTTTAGCAAAATATGTTATAACATTGAATAATTAACCAGAAAAGCTCCCTTGGGTAATATTGGCTAAGGGAATTTTTTTTTTTTGTTTGAATGGTGTCTTGGAATCTATGATGGGCAACTCAGCAGAAAAAACATGACGTAGATTTAATGTTTCATCCAAAAAGTATTTCCTTGGACAATCATCCTGTTGTACAGCACTGCTGTGAAATGTCATCTTACATAGTGAAAGTGATGGGCAAAAATTTGGTAAGATATAAAATAAGCAGCCAATCTGCAATGATATTGATCAGTTCTACTAAAACTGAACAAGTTGATATAAGCTAGTTTTAATTATTTCTGTGAGTTGGCACTTGTGCTGTCAATGGCTATAAACTCAAATATAGCTCTACACCAATTACCAAGCTGAATTGCCTGTCTACTTATTATGATTCTAAGCAGTCAGAATCTGAAACAAATAAATCCCAATGGCTCCACAAATCATTCCATGACAGCAGGACATGTAGATAGGCAATGATCTTATGTCACCAGTTGTTCACCACCTGAACCAGCAGTCAATGAACAAAAACATACATCTCCAGCAATAACTTACCAGTCTAGCAACACCTAGCTAACCCTGCACAGAAAGTCACAACAAGGAGAGAATAAGAAACAGCCAATGGACTAGATAGATAGATAGATAGATATACTTTATTAATCCCAAGGGAAATTGGGTTTTGTTACAGCTGCACCAACCAAGAATAGAGTGTAAATATAGCAATACGAAAACCACAAACAATCAAACAACAAAATGCAAACTATGCCAGATGGAAATAAGTCCAGGACCAGTCTATTGGCTCAGAGTGTTTGACCCTCCATGGGAGGAGCTGCAAGTTCGATGGCCGCCCAGTGTTGTATCTCGGTGGAATGTGGCCGAAGTCCAACAGTAAAAAGTTCAATATCCGGTCTACAATCACGTTCCTCGATGGTAATATGACCCGAATTGCACCATCTGTTGTTAACCAGAACAGTAAGCACCCAGCTCCTTTATGTTTACCGCTCTCAGTGCACTTCCGGTCAGCCGGAAGCCGTCCATGGAGAAGGTGTTTCCAAACAGTGTTTCCACACTATTTCTGACAAGTTTATTATCACCAGCATGTGACATAAAATTAACTTAGCAGCAGCAGGATATATAGAAAGTAGAGCAGTGGGCTAAGCACACACCCCTGAGTTGTGCCAATGTTGATAGTCAGCGAGGAGGATATGTTATCACCAATCCACACACCGTGGTCTTCCAGTTAGGAAGTCAAGGATCCAATTGCAGAGGGAGGGACAGAGGCCCAGGTTCTGCAACTTCTCAATCAGGATTGTGGGAATGATGGTATTAAATACTGAGCTATAATCAATGAACAGCATCCTGATGTAGGTGTTTGTGTTGTCCAGGTGGTCTAAAGCCATGTGGAGAGCTATTGAGATTGTGTCTGCTATTGACCTAATGTGGCAATAGGCAAATTGCAATGGGTCCAGGTCCTTGCTGAGGAAGGAGTTCAGTCTAGTCATGACAAACCTCTCAAAGCATTTCATTACTGTCGATGTGAGTGCTACCGGGCGATAGTCATTAAGGCAGCCCACGTTGTTCTTCTTAGGCACTGGTATAATTGCTGCCTTTTTGAAGCAAGTGGGAACTTCTGCCCATAGTAGTGAGAGGTTGAAAATGTCCTTGAATAGTCTCACTAGTTGGTTAGCACAGAGCCTTACCAGGTACTCCATCGGGACCTTCTGCCTTGCGAGGGTTCACTCTCTTTAAAGACAGCCTAATATCGGCCTCTGAGATGGAGATCACAAGGTCATCAGGTGCAGCAGGGATCTTCACAGCTGTAGTTATGTTCTCCCTTTCAAAGCGTGCATAGGAGGCGTTGAGTTCATCTGGTAGTGAAGCATCGCTGCTGTTCATGCTATTGGGTTTCACTTTGTAGGAAGTAATGTCTTGAAGTCCCTGCCACCATTGCCGTGCATCTGATGTCGCCTCCAACCTCATTCGAAATTGTCTCTTCGCCCTTGAAATAGCCCTCTGCAAATCATACCTGGTTTTCTGGTACAGGTCTAGGTCGCCAGACTTGAATGCCTCAGATCTAGTCTTCAGCAGACGATGTACCTCCTGGTTCATCCACGGCTTTTGGTTTGGGATTGTACAGGAAGTCTTTGTGAGCACACACTCATCCACACAGGTTTTAATGAAGTCGGTAAGAACTGCAGCATACTCATCCAGGTTTCAAAGTTGAATCCCTGAATATAGTCCAGTCCACCGATTCAAAGCAGTCCTGTAGGCGCTCCTGTGCTTCCCTTGTCCATACCTTCTTGGTCCTCACTGCTGGTGCTGCAGACTTCAGTCTCTGCCTATACTCAGGGAGTAGAAGTACAGCCAGGTGATCAGACCTCCCGAAGTGAGGGTGTGGAATAGCACAGTAGGCATTCTTGATGGTGGTGTAGCAATGGTCCAGTGCGTTGTTTCCTCTGGTATTGCAAGTGATCTGCTGATGGTAGTTACTTAGTGTTTTTTTTTCAGACTGGTCTGGTTAAAAACTACAAAAACAATGGTGAAGGCGCTGTTTCGTACATGTTGATTCCATTGCTCAGATCATCTAAAGCCTGCTTGACATTGGCCTGATGTGGAATTTAAACTGCTACCAAAATGACCCCAGAGAACTCTTGTGGTAGGTGAAAAGGAGCATTAAGCGCAGAAGTACAATCATAGCTTAATTATTGCATGAACCTTCCAAATGTTAGATAGATCATTTATTCATTACAATAAAAAAAATCCACACCTTGCTTCAGACTTTAATGCACTGAGATACTGCCACATGATTGGCTGATTTGATATTTGCATTAGCAAGCAGAGCTTGTACATCATACACCTCAAATCACTTTATAGCCAGGGAAATATTTTTGATTTGTATTCATTGTTAAAATTCAGGAAACATTACTGCCATTCAATTGATCCACTTGTTCTTTTTATATTAGTAGGCAGCTGTGTTATATTTTTTCCTTGAACATACATCATGGTGCATTTACGCATTTTACTTAGTAATTCATTTTTGCTTTTGGCATAAAGGCAATAAAAATTTCAAATATTTCCACATCCAGCTCGATGCTAAAAGCTCATTACAACAGGATGGAATTTCTGGCTATTGTTCGCTCATTCCTGAGAGGGATGAATCAATCAATCAACTTTCCAAAACATGGCGATGATCACCAGACTATTGAATTGAGAGGGTCAACCTGGAATCTGCATTGTCCAGCACCCATTTTTTCTAGACTCAAAGTGTGAAAAGGGTTATTTTCTAAATTGTTCTAGGCATCACACTGCTGAAAAATTGGTTGATAGATCTGTGTGCAATCGATATTAAAGTGTCCACTCCTTCTTTCCAGATTCAGACACATAGCTAATGATTATGATTGGCGCCAGCCATATACCCTTCTTAATAAATTGTAAATCAAAGATATCATCTGTGACTCTTCTGGAACAATCTCAGTTGAGTTAGAAGCACAATGAGCTGGTTTCTTGTTTCCATCACCATTTACAGAAAATCTGCTGACATCATCAGGAGGCATGACTGGGCAGCTTCATAACAGACTGCAGGCTGCACAGTTACCTTCCAAGGTCCACAGATGATGCTACAACTAACAGGGAGTGCTTTCTCCAGTATTTAGCTCCTGACAAAGTCACTCAAAAGAGACCATAGTAGTTACAGCGCTGGCATTGTGCCGACCCTTCTGGGTGAGAAGTGTCCGAATATGCAACATTGCCATCGGATGCCAGACCAATGCAGAACAACAAGGTATGAATTGGCCAAAATAAGGTTGCATTTGAAAATTGATGGTGTATTCAGCAAACAACAGGAATTCTGCAGATGCTGGAAATTCAAGCAACCAGCGACTTTGATGTATGTTGGTGTATTCAGCATTGTGTTAATAATACTAAAATGTTAAATAATACTAAAGTGTATAATCATCACATTTGAGTCTGAACTTTATTGCCATTGAGCTGTTCACGTTTCACATCCTGAAACCTAGGTTTCATGTTCTAGTCCCCATATCACAGCATCTCCTCCCTGGCTACAATCTGGCTGCCCCTTTACTCTTTAAGTGCATGTATGTGTCCCAGCTGACTCCTGAGAAGATATGGACACAGATGGGTCAACTTCAGACTGCTAGCTAGGGCCAGCTGAAGCAACAACCTGAAATGGCTGACTGTGGAGCATGTTTCAGTGAAAACCTTGAAAGGCCATGGTCCTGTCAGGACTTGAGGGCATCAAACTCCTGAACCTGCACACCAGGCCATCTTTCAATCACTCTACCAGTGTATCATCCACCAGACTAGAGCCAGGCAAAAATAGCAAGTTCCTGCCGTCTACACCCTTAGAGTAATTTTTGTGTCTTGCACTGCACTGCTGCAATAAAACAACAAATTTCACCTCATATGTCGATGACAATAAACTTGATTCTGATTTTGAGTGTAGGTCACCTGGGCGTACAGGAGTGAGATATGCCAACTGGTGGAGTGGTGTCGCAGCAACAACCTGGCACTCAACATCAGTAAGATGAAAGAGCTGATTGTGGACTTCAGGAAGGGTAAGACGAAGGAGCATATACCAATCCTCATAAAGGGATCAGAAGTGGAGAGAGTGAGCAGTTTCAAGTTCCTGGGTGTCACGATCTCTGAGGACCTAACCTGGTCCCAACATATTGATGCAGTTATAAAGAAGGCAAGACAGCGACTATATTTCATTAGGGGTTTGGAGAGATTTGGTTAACAAGTACACTCAAAAACTTCTACAGATGTACCATGGAGAGCATTCAGACAGGCTGCTGGTATGACAGTATTCACTGTCTGGTATGGAGGGGGGCTACTGCACAGGACTGAAAGAAGCTGCAGAGGGTTGTAAATTTAATTGGCTCCACTTTGGTACTAGCCTACAACATACCCAGGACATCTTCAAGGAGTGGTGTCTCAGAAAGGCAGCGTACATTATTAAGGGCTCTCAGCACCCAGGGCATGCCCTTTTTTCACTGTTATCATCAGGTAGGAGATACAGAAGCCTGAAGGCACACACTCAGTGATTCAGGAACAGCTTCTTCCTCTCTGCCATCCGATTCATAAATGGATGTTGAACCCATGAATACTACCTCACTTTTTAATACACAATTATTTCTGTTTCTTGCATGATTTTAATCTATACAATATATGTATACTATAAATTGATTTACTTATGTATTTATTATCTTTTTTTCTTCTTCTTCTCTATTATGTATTGCATTGAACTGCTTTTGCTAAGTTAACAAAATTTCACGACACATGCTGGTGATAATAAACCTGATTCTGATTCTGGACATGGGACAAATCCCTGAATGACCATGATGATGGATCTTGCCTTTTGCATTGATGCATTGATGATACCCTGTCCTGTCCCACCTAGAAATTGGTGCCTCATACGCCAGCGTGCTGTTCATTAGCGTCGGCTCGGTGTTTAACGTGATCCTCCCTCAGAGGATGGTGGGTAACCTGTCCTTACTGGGACTCAAACCCCTCTCTGTAACTTCAAAATGGAAAGACCCCAGTCAGTCCAGGTTGGCAGCAACATCTTAAGCTCCATCACGTGGAGCAGTGGTGCCCCCAGGGTTGTGTGCTCAGCCACCACTGTTCATGCTGTTGATTCATGGTTGCACTGCCAGATTCAGCTCGAATCACATCATCAAGTTCACTGATGATGCTACAGAGGCTGGCTTCATCAGCGACAATGAGTAGGCATACAGAGGGGACGAAGACAGGCTTGTCAAATGGTATGAGAACAACAACCCGAGTCTCAACAGGACAAGACAAAAGAGATGATTGTGGACTTCAGGAAGGCACAGGTCGACCACTCTCCATTGCACATCAATAGTTCTGCCACAGAGAGAGTGAAGAGCACAAAGTTCTCAAAGCAGTCGAGAAGGCACAGCAATGTCTACTCTTTCTGAGGAGACTGAGGCCTCCCCTGCCCGATTCTAACAAACTTCTACAGGAGCACCATTGAGAAGGTCCTATCTGGTTGTATCACTGTGTGTTAGGGATCAGTCTGCAAGATCCAACAGAGGATAGTTGAAACCATCAGGAGGATCACTGGGGTCTCCCTCCCTCCTACTTATGACATTCTCTGGAGGCATTGTATACATTGTTCAGAATCCTCACCACCCATCCCACAGTCTCTTTCACACACTACAGTCAAGAGGGAGGTACAGGAGCATCAGAACCGTACTGCCAGTCTGCATAACAGATTCTTCCCCCAGGCTGTGAAACGAACGAATACCCTGCCACCAACGAGGTGTTGTCACTTGGTCAGCGTGCCGATTACTGCCTAGTTCAGTGTGATGATACTATACCATTTTCCTGTGCTGCATGTATTTTGAGCTACATTATACCAATTTATTTATGGTAATATTTTGGTTTATGTACTCTGTGTGTTATATGTTTTGTGGCTGCACAGTGGTCCGAGAAACATTGTTTCATTTGGCCTAATATATGCACCGTCAGATAACAATAAGCTTGAATTTGAACTTGATAAGTAAGGTGTTCCGAGATTTTGACTCAGTGATAGTGATGGAGGGACGATATACACTCGGTGGCAACTTTATTAGGTGCTTCCTGTCCCTAACAAAGAGGCCACTGAGTGGTCTTCTGCTGTTGTCCTCCATCCACTTCAAGGTTTGACGTGTTGTGCATTCAGAGATGCTCATCTGCACACCAGTGTTGTAACACATGCTCATTTCAGTTACTGTTACCTTCCTGTCAGCTTGAACCTGGCTGGCCATTCTCCTCAGACCCCTCTCATTAACAAGGCATATTCACCCACAGAACTGCCACTCCCCGGATAGTTTTTGTTCTTCGCTCCATTCTCTGTAAACTCTAGGGACTGCCATGCATGAACATCCCAGGAGATCAACAATTCCTGAGATATTCAAACTACACTGCCTGGCACAAACAATCATTCCACGGTCAAAGTCACCTAGATCACATTTCTTCCTCATTCTGATGTTTGGCTTGAACAACAACTGAACCACTTGACTACATCTGCTACAGCAACTCAAATGACCATGCATTACAACAGTGGTATGCAGAAAAGCAGCTTTGATAGGCTACTGCACCAGAAGTCCACACGGGGTTCCACTCCTGTACCTAATAAACTGGCTTCTGAATGTATGTCAGTGATGATAAACTCGATTCTGATTCTGAAAATGTTGCAACAGCTTAACCTAGCAGCAACGAATGCAGACGTTGGTAACAAGATCTGATAAAGCTGTTGGTGAGCTAGGGTTATGAAGAGTAGTTAATATGGTGAAGATATTCTCCAGGGTACCTGGGGAGCTCCCATATTTATTCCCAGTGTTAGGAAGAAGTGGCAATGTATTGTCAAGTCAGGGTGGTGTGTATTTTGAAGGTGAACTTGGAGCTTGACTGACCTCCACCTTGCTGAGGCCCAACGACAACTGTCAGACACCTCCTCTTACTTACCCCTCAAACAGGACCCCACTAAGGAGCACCAGGCCACTGTTTCCCACACTATCACCAACCTTATTAACTCTGGGAATCTCCCATCCACTGCCACCAACCTCATAGTTCCCTCAACCTGCACATCCCTTTTCTACCTCCTATCCAAGATTGAGCAGCACAGATTTAGTCTACTGCAGAAAGTCACAGCTGCATCTCCTGATGTCACTGGAAAGATCTAGCAGCAGCAAGTAATGCTCAACAGACTTGCTCCTACTAATTTTCTTATGCTCCTCGTGCACTTTACTGAGGACATGCAAATTCTGATGAAGCAGCTGCTGATAACTGGCTGCTTCCCAAAGCAGGGAACGACTGCAAAGGAAGCACCATCAGTGCTTTAGAACAGGCTGTGCCTTATCAAAGGACATCTGGAAAGATGCTGTTGCTTTCAGACAAGTCTTTGAAGGCCATTTGTAGGAGTGAGGCAAATGAGGGAGCCTATCCCAGCATAAGTCTTTATGTATTATTGGATATCTACCTGCTTATGGATCATACTATATGTTCTATGTAATCAACTACTAGATTTTCATATTGTTACTACTGAGGCAGTAACTGTTTCCTTATGTAGGAGTTGATTATCAGGAAATAAATGTCCTGATCCCTCTGATAGCATATCAGCTATCCTCCAGTATCTCAGAAAGATGCAATACAGATTTAGTTTTCGAAGAAAAGCCAGTCCACCTATTGAAGCAAAGCTTCATTCTTCATGTCTACAGACTCTACAACTGCAGCTTGCTGTTAGTAAAACAACATGCTTCTTAGAGTATTACCCAACAACACCAAAAACATAGAGACACATAATGAGCTAGGAGGGCATAGCGTCAAAGACATGTTTTGAGGAGCATCTTCAGCACTTACAAGAAAAAGATAACCAAACAGTGACAGAATTCTAGAATTTCAGCCTTGGTAGCTGAATGGTTTATGATAACAATGAACTTCATAAATTGATCATGTGAAAGAAGATGTAAGTGACATCAGTAACTGGGATTCACAGAATATGTCTCCCAGCCCAGATATTAGACTTCAGACTTGAGACCACTTTCATTTCCACTCTCAAAATTCACTAATTTGCTTCCGAATCAATTCATCTGATCTTTCAATATGCAACAACTGAGGAGGCACTTCAAGCCGACACCCTCCGAGAAAGAAAATTCCAAGGACTTACAGTTCTTCTGCATTAAACAAGTATCTCCTATCTCAGGAAGTAAGTGGCAGACTGCTGATCGCAAGTATACCCTCATGCTAGAGTCTTCAGTGCACGTCTAGCTCTTGGTATCTACTCTCTCAGAATCATCTATATGTCAAAGTAGTCACTTTCTTCAAAACCAGGAATATCCTCACCTCTCAAAATTGATCTAGATAATTGTGCTTCTTTTATTAAAACCAGTATATCCTTCCTAAAGTGTATGGACAAAAATTGCACACAGTACTTCTAATGTGTTTCTCCAAAGCCCTGTACAATCTCAACGTTTTTTTCATACTGAATGTGAATACACTCAAGGCAAAAATACAATTTGTCTTCCTAATTGCTTGTTGTTTCTGCATGTTTATACCTTGCTTCCTGTGAACCTACATACAATAATCCCCTGCACACCAATATTTACAAAATTCTCATGATTTAAGAGATATTATTCTTCCTTTCTACCTACTATAATACATATCCTCACGTTTTCCACATACTACTGCACAGGGGCTTTAGCATGGAATTACTGACTGTCCTTGCCAAGGCAGCTATAATCATCCAACCATCAGATCAATCTCTCTGAACCTTACAGCAACATCCGTGCAACATGCACGCACCATGTGAGCTTCCCACAAACCTGTCCTGCGAAGTTGACTGTCATGGATGAATAATGCGGGTTATAAAGTTTTATTGGGGTGGCAATGTGGAGATATGTAGCTACTAAAGGAGGTGGAAGGCACTCCTTCCCTCTGCTAGCCTACAGGTTACTCAGGCAAGGTGTAACACCTGCCTACCACAACACCCCCCCCCACCCCGATCAGGGTCACGTGAAGACATGGGAGTAGGCAAAGGGTGCTCGTATGAGCAGCTGGTGCACATCACAAGTCCTGGGTATGCAACTTCTGATGCCAGGGAGACAATCTCTGAAGAGTATTGATAATGGCTGGGTCACCCGTCTTGTAAAGCCACTGCCCAGAAAGCGGCAATGGCAAACCAGTTCTGTAGAAAAATCTGCCAAGCACAATCATAGTCATGGAAAGACCATGATCACCCACATCATATGATACAGCACATAGCAAAAAAATGAACAAATATTTTATTGAAATGCTGGAGATTTGACTTGGTGCTTTCAGAGGCAAGGGCTGGATTTCACAGAACACTTTTCTTTTGGTTTGTGTGTTATGACTATTCATTTTTGCTGAATATTAAATAAAATATAAATTGTAAGTAACCAATGTAACCTTCATTATGGCCCAGAAGAAAACTATATAGAGCTGCCAAATATTCTTCTTTTTAAAGTTTCCTATTCTGAAATTAAATTACTCTTCCTCCATTTTCTCAAGCCTACAATGTCAACTACTTAATCCATTTGTTAAGGTAGTATATAGCTTGATTTAAGTAATACTCACTTTTACACAATGAATATACTATTAAAGATAGAAACAGTCTGACTGATCAGGGATGGCTAGTATTTCATAAGCAATGACTTCTACTCTTCCTTTACAATCCTCATTTAATTTATCAATCAATGCATCACTTATAACTGCTTAAATTTCATTAATGCAAAGATTGGATCCACTGATGATCTCTTAATTTTGACAATACTACATTGATAATAAAATTCTTTTAGTCTTATCACCCATTTTATTGGCTCCATTACTTTTTAACTAAATGTTTTAATCCTTTTAAATAAGGAAATAAATATCACCCCTGATGATAAGTGGTTAATCTGAATTTACGAGGCTTTCAAACCCTTTTCACAATTTGTGCTAAGTCACAAAATAGACCAGAAAGCAAGATAAATGAAGGTTAGGTATTCAACAACTTGCATGTGTATTTAATCTAAAAGATTGCAAAGCAGTAATCAGCAGAAGAAAAATAAATGTCATTGAGCAAATAGTTAAAATAGTGTTTGCTGACGTTTGTTTAAGGACAGTCTAAAACAACGGCATGGAGAGACAGTAAAGGTTTAAGAAGGGATTGCAGCATTTATATCCTACACTGGAAGTACCATACTTAGCTAATATCAAGAGTTTTAATGAACAAACAAGAGAGTTAATGATTAAAATAAACTTGGTGAATTTAAAATACTGAAAATAATTATAAATAGTGTTTATAATTTTTGCTTTTCATCAGTTTTGCTTTTCATCAACATACTTTACTTGATAGCTTCAAATGAAAAATAATTGCTTGTGTTGAAGAATACTATTAGTTTTGATTCTGGTGTTTTCTTATATCTGGCAAAAATAGTTAATCTTCAAAGTATTAATATATTATTAATATACATGTTTTTAACCATGTACAGTACCTATGTGGATTTCAATCAGACAGATAGATATCTTATTGATCCCAAAGGAAATTACAGTGTCACAGTAGCATTACAAGTGCACAGACATACAAATATTAGAAGAGAAGTAAGAAAGAATAAAAGATAATACCATAAGCAGTCTAACCTGTGGGGGGGGGGGGGGGTCATCACTTCCCCAGCAATAGGTTGATAAGAATGACCTCACACAGCGCTTTTTGGAACAGTAAAGTTGTCTTAGTCTATTACTAAAAGTGCTCCTCTGTTCATCCAAAATGGCATGCAGAGGGTGAGAAACATTGTCCAAAATTGCCAGGATATTCCATAGGGTTCTTTGTTCTACCACAGCCTCCAGTGTTTCCAGTTTGACTTCTATAACAGAGCCAGCCTTTTTAATCAGTGTATTGAACCTCTTGGCATCAACCATGTTGATGCCATTGCCCCTACACACCACCACACAGAAGATTGTACTGGCAACAACAGACTAGCAGAACACATGAAGGAGGGACCTGCATACTCTAAATGACCTCAGTCTTCTCAGGAAGTAGAGGTGACTCTCGTCTTCCTGTACACAACCTCTGTGTTGGTGCTCCACTCAAGTCTGTCATCCAGATGCACCTCCAGGTACTTGTGGGTCCTCATCACATCCACATCCTGCCCAGCAATAGTAACAGGGAGCAATGCAGACTTAGTCTTCGTAAAGTTTAACACCATCTCCTTTGTCTTACTAATGTTGAGTTGCAGATGATTCAAAATCAATAGAACAGATGTGGGCCAGTCCTGCAATTTAATTACGTATTCCCGTTTTATATCATGACTCTATCTTGCTGTTATACCTCTGTAAACTTTATATCTTTATTGGTAAGTAATCATTCATTTCAGCTTTAAAGCAACACAAACTTGAGTGACAGTGACAGTGAGAGAGAGTGAGAGAGAGAGAGAGAGAGAGAGAGAGAGAGAGATAGAATTCAAGGTATTCTCTATCCTATTTATGAGTGTTATTTTTTTAATTTAGAGATACATCAAGATTAAAGGCCATTCCAGCCGAATAAGACCCTGGTGCACAATTACACCCATGTGACCAATTAACCTACTAACCCTTATATTTTTGGAAAGTGGGGGGAAGCCAGACCCCCTATAGAAAACCCATGCATTCATGTGGAGAGCATACAAACTCCTTACAGACAGAAGCAGAATTGAATCAGGTCACTGGCTCTTTAATAGTGCCATGTCAGAAAAATGAATGGCCAGCCTCTAACTTTATAGTGACATATACTCCCTTATCCTAGGTTCCACCACAAATGAAATATCAAATATATTTACTTTGAGCACCCTACAGAGGCCACCCTTAATCTTAATCCATACCCAAGGGAAAGCTAATCTAGTCCTTGCAATTTATTGCTGTAGTTTAATCCTTTTAGCTCCGTATCAGTTCAGAGTATTTATACTGTTACTGCTCGAAGGCCAGTGAATGGAGCACTTCAGATCAGGACATAATCAGACTTCTATGTGGATGTACAAACGTAGTTTAATTTCCACTAAGTATCTCAGTCTTTGAAATGAGAGCCAATGCTCCAAAGACTGTCCAAATTACATGACGGCAAGCTTTTAGCAATATACTGTATCAGGACACCTATCCTTTTCTCTTCAGCCATACCCCTCAGCTAGACATAGACATAGGCATACTTTATCGATCCCGAGGGAAATTAGATTTCGTTACCATGTTTCGTTCGAATGAAAATATCATTTGGAAAATAACTTTTCACTATCTTTCTTAGTTCATTATTTTGTCCTCTCATTTTCCCAGACTATAATAAATCTGCCAGTTTAGCCACATTTTACTGTGTAAATTGAAGACCTGAAATTGGAAACCCAAGACAGAAAAACAAAGTTTTAGGTGATGCAGGATGTAAGAGAAGTAGTCAATGATGGTGGCAGTAGCCAGTGGTAAAGTGGCTAGACACAAGGCAGATAATATTTAATATTTTACAGAGGAGTGTAAAGTAACACATTTTGGAAGAGAAATTAGACCATAAGACCATAAGACCATAAGACAAAGGAGCAGAAGTAGGCCATTTGGCCCATCGAGTCTGCTCCGCCATTTTATCATGAGCTGATCCATTCTCCCATTTAGTCCCACTCTCCCGCCTTCTCACCATAGCCTTTGATGCCCTGGCTACTCAGATACCTATCAATCTCTGCCTTAAATACACCCAATGATTTGACCTCCACTGCCACCCGTGGCAACAAATTCCATAGATTCACCACCCTCCAACTAAAAAAATTTCTTCGCATCTCTGTTTTGAATGGGCGCCCTTCAATCCTTAAGTCATGCCCTCTCATACTAGACTACCCCATTATGGGAAACAACTTTGCCACATCCACTCTGTCCATGCCTTTCAACGTTCGAAATGTTTCTATGAGGTCTCCCTTCATTCTTCTAAACTCCAAGGAATACAGTCCAAGAGTGGACAAATGTTCCTCATATGTTAACCCTCTCATTCCAGGAATCATTCTAGTGAATCTTCTCTGTACCCTCTCCAACATCAGCACATCCTTTCTTAAATAAGGAGACCAAAACTGCCCACAGTACTCCAAGTGAGGTCTCACCAGTGCCTTATAGAGCCTCAACATCACATCTCTGCTCCTACACTCTATTCCTCTAGAAATGAATGCCAACATTGCATTCGCCTTCTTCACTACCGACTCAACCTGGAGGTTAACCTTAAGGGTATCCTGTACGAGTACTCCCAAGTCCCGTTGCATCTCAGAACTTTGAATTCTTTCTACCTTTAATTAATAGTCTGCCCATTTATTTTTTCTGCCAAAGTGCATAACCATACACTTTCCAACATTGTACTTCATTTGCCACTTCTCTGGCCATTCTTCCAATCTATCCAAGTCTCTCTGCAGACTCTCCATTTCCTCAGCACTACCAGCCCCTCCACCTATCTTCGTATCGTCAGCAAACTTAGCCACAAAGCCATCTATTCTATAATCCAAATCGTTGATGTACAATGTAAAAAGAAACGGCCCCAACATGGACCCCTGTGGAACACCACTGGTAACCGGCAGCCAACCAGAATAGGATCCCTTTATTCCCATGTAGGATCCCTTTATTCCCACTTGAATGTCTTATTTAACTTATGCAGGAACAAAGTGATATTGAGGGTTTACATACAGAAATCTTTGAAGATGTCAGGACAAGTTTTTAATTTAGTTGTTCATATGATGTTTGTATCACTGACAAGGCTGTAATTATAAGGCAGGACAGTTTAAGGTCCGAAACCAATGTTAGTCCAAAGGCCTGGACTGAAGTAAAACAAAAGCGTAAACATAAATCTCACCATTTGAAGTCCAGGAGTGAAATTTAAATTTAGTTACTTGTAACATTTGTGTAGTGCTGGTCTTATCTTGTGTGACTGGTCACCCCACTCTTTATGAGAAAATCAATTTACACACCATTACACGAGGTGCTAGTAGGAAATCGGAAGGAGGCAGTGAATAGAAAACACACTCTTCTCGAGGAAAGTTGTGTTTATAAAAAATATATACAGACAAAATATTTACATGAGTAAGAACAATTCAAAATTCCAACATTCTGTTTAGGTTCCACATCTGAGATCAAACTAAAACCAAATTCCTTTTTAGTTAGAATCTGTGAGATTCTTCAGAATAACCTTTATTATTCCAATTTCTCTAACTAACTAGATCTAGTGTTATTTCCTATTTAAAGGTTTACAGACTAACCTTTCCTTTTTATTTATCCCTAGTTAATTAGAAAACTAATTGATTTCCTATTCGAAAGTATTATGGTGAACTTCAGTTTTAGTTCAGGTCAGTACGTCTACAAATTCAAATTCAACCAAAAAATTATACCTATACAGCTTAACTCCCTTCATAACAGATTCTCCAACATCACAACTTTTAAACAAAGTAAATCTCGTTTAGAAACTTAACAAGTTCTTTGCAAAAATAATCAGTTCTTGCAGAAAATCAAATTCAGATCCTTTGAATGAAAATAAACTTTTACATTCAACTGTATTGAATCTCCTATGTCAGTAAACATTTCATTCCGCACTGGTTCTTCGACCTTGGGTGACTCATCATCTCGTTTCTTGGTTCATTGGACAAAATTGTTAATTATCCACGGAAAGTCAATTCACAAATTTATACAGAAAAAAACTGACCTGTGTCAGTTTTACAATCTGGATTACAGTCTGTAAGATTTTATACACATTCTACAAACGTATTTTCTATTTCAAAATAGGATTACAGAGATCTGTAAGATTTTATACAAATTCTATTTTCTATTTCAAAATAACTCAATATCACGTTGACATTTCCAAGTGCTTCTCCATTACAACACTACTGAACATATTTCACACACAAATTATACACTCAGAAAAGTAAAAGTTTTAACTCATCATATCCCTTGTTATGATTCAACAGAACTAATTCCCTGTTACATGGTAGAGATCTTGGACACTTTCCTCTGCTGATATTGTCTCGTTCTTGCTGCTGCTTGTTATAGCTGTAGCTTCAATAGATCTTTTATCGCTATCATCTCTCATCTAGGGGTTTCACCCTAAAGGTTTCAAGTGGGGTAGAGATACTCACTACTAATTCCACTTCTAACAGTTTATATCTTTAGTTTCTAATGGTTTGCTGCATTTCTCTCACCTGTTTGCCCCTGCATCAGCCACGCTTCATTCTCACATAGGTTTTTTTTCCAAGTTAAACTAGCACTGAATATAAAAATGGTTATTAAAAGTTTTTATAATCACAGTGGTATGCAAAAGTTTGTGCCCCCTGGTCAAAATTTCTGTTACTGTGAACAGCTAAGCGAGTAAAAGATTACCTGATTTCCAAAAGGCATAAAGTTAAAGATAAAACATTTCTTTAATATTTTAAGCAAGATTACTTTTTTATTTCCATCTTTTACAGTTTCAAAATAACAAAAAAGGAAAAGGGCCCGAAGCAAAAGTTTGGGCACCCTGCATGGTCAGTACTTAGTAACACCCCCTTTGGCAAGTATCACAGCTTGTAAACGCTTTCCGTAGCCAGCTAACAGTCTTTCAATTCTTGTTTGGGGGATTTTTGCCTATTCTCCCTTGCAAAAGGCTTCTAGTTCTGTGAGATTCTTGGGCCATCTTGCATGCACTGCTCTTTTGAGGTCTATCCACAGATTTTCAATGATGTTTAGGTCGGGGGACTGTGAGGGCCATGGCAAAACCTTCAGCTTGCGCCTCTTCAAGTAGTCCATTATGGATTTTGAGGTGTGTTTAGGATCATTATCCTGTTGTAGAAGCCATCCCCTTTTCATCTTCAGCTTTTTTTTTACAGATGGTGTGATGTTTACTTCCAGAATTGGCTGGTATTTAATTGAATTCATTCATCCCTCTACCAGTGAAATGTTCCCCGTGCCACTGGCTGCAACACAAGCCCAAAGCATGATCAATCCACCCCATGCTTAACAGTTGGAGAGGTGTTTTTTTCATGAAATTCTGCACCCTTTTTTCTCCAAACATACCTTTGCTCATTGCAGCCAAAAAGGTCTATTTTAATTCCATCAGTCCACAGGACTTGTTTCCAAAATGCATCAGGCTTGTTTAGATGTTCCTTTGCAAACTTCTGATGCTGAATTTTGTGATGAGGATGCAGGAAAGGTTTTCTTCTGATGACTCTTCCATGAAGGTCATAATTGTGCAGGTGTCAATGCACAGTAGAACAGGGCACCACCACTCCAGAGTCTGCTAAATCTTCCTGAAGGTCTTTTGCAGTCAAATGGGGGTTTTGATTTGCCTTTCTAGCAATCCTACGAGCAGTTCTCTCGGAAAGTTTTCTTGGTCTTCCAGACCTCAACTTGATCTCCACCGTTCCTGTTAACTGCCATTTCTTAATTACATTATGAACTGAGGAAATGACTACCTGAAAACGCTTTGCAATCTTCTTATAGCCTTCTCCTGCTTTGTGGGCATCATTTATTTTAATTTTCAGAGTGCTAGGCAGCTGCTTAGAGGAGCCCATGGCTGCCGATTGTTGGGACAAGGTTTGAGAAGTCAGGGTATTTATAAAGCTTTGAAATTTGCGTCACCTGGCCTTTCCTAATGATGACTGTGAACAAGCCATATCCATAACAAGCTAATTAAGGTCTGAGACCTTGGTAAAAGTTATCTGAGAGCTCAAATCTCTTAAAGTGCCCAAACTTTTGCATGGTGCTCCTTTCCTTTTTTTCACTCTAAAATTGTACAAAACAAAAATAATACACTAATCTTGCTTAAAATGTTGAAAAGAATGTTTCATCTTTAACTTTATGACTTTTGGAGATCAGTTCATCTTCTACTCACTTAACTATTCACAGTAACAGAAATTTTGATCGGGGTGCCCAAACTTTTGCATACCACTGTATATAAAGTGGAAAAGGGTGGCTGAAGTGAACATAAGTCCCTTGGAAGACAAGAAGGGGGAGTTGATATCAGATAATGAGGAAATGGCAGAGTCTTTGAATGACTATTTTGTGTCGGTCCATGGTGGAGGACACATCTAACATGCCAAAGAAAGATGTTATGGATGCAATGGAAGGTGAGGACCTTGGTACAATAGCTATGACTAAAGAGATAGTGCTGAGCAAATTTGTGGGCTTGAAGACAGATAAGTCCCCTGGTCCTGATGGAATGCATCCCAGGGTACTAAAAGCAATGGCAGACGTGGTAGTGGAAATTTTGGTATAATTTATCAAAATTTTCTGGACTCTGGGCAGGTCCCAGTGGATTGGAAGATGGCATAAAGAACATAGAACATAGAATAGTACAGCACAGTACAGGCCCTTTGGCCCACAATGTTGTGCCGACCCTCAAACCCTGTCTCCCATATAAGCCCCCACCTTAAATTCCCCCATGTACCTGTCTAGTAGTCTCTTAAACTTCACCAGTGTATCTGCCTCCACCACTGACTCAGGCAGTGCATTCCACGCACCAACCACTCTCTGAGTAAAAAACCTTCCTCTAATATCCCCCTTGAACTTCCCACCCCTTACCTTAAAGCCAAGTCCTCTTGTATTGAGCAGTGGTGCCCTGGGGAAAAGGCACTGGCTATCCACTCTATCTATTCCTCTTATTATCTTGTATACCTCTATCATGTCTCCTCTCATCCTCCTTCTCTCCAAAGAGTAAAGCCCTAGCTCCCTTAATCTCTGATCATAATGCATACTTTCTGAACCAGGCAGCATCCTGGTTAATCTCCTCTGTACCCTTTCCAATGCTTCCACATCCTTCCTATAGTGAGGTAACCAGAACTGGACACAGTACTCCAAGTGTGGCCTAACCAGAGTTTTATAGACTGCATCATTACATCGTGACTCTTAAACTTTATCCCTCGACTTATGAAAGCTAACACCCCATAAGCTTTCTTAACTACCCTATCCACCTGTGAGGCAACTTTCAGGGATCTGTGGACATGTACCCCGAGATCCCTCTGCTCCTCCACACTACCAAGTATCCTGCCATTTACTTTGTACTCTGCCTTGGAGTTTGTCCTTCCAAAGTGTACCATCTCACACTTCTCTGGGTTGAACTCCATCTGCCACTTCTCAGCCCACTCCTGCATCCTATCAATGTCTCTCTGCAATATTTGACAATCCTCTACACTATCTACAACACCACCAACCTTTGCGTCATCTGCAAACTTGCCAACCCACCTTTCTACCCCAACATCCAGGTCGTTAATAAAAATCACGAAAAGTAGAGGTCCCAGAACATATCCTTGTGGGACACCACTAGTCACAATCCTCCAATCAGAATGTACTCCCTCCACCACCACCCTCTGCCTTCTGCAGGCAAGCCAATTCTGAATCCACCTGGCCAAACTTCCCTGGATCCCATGCCTTCTAACTTTTTGAATAAGCTTATGTCGTGCCACTGTTCAAAAAAGGATGTATGCAAAAGACAGGTAACTATAGGCCAGCTAGTTTAACATCCGTACTTGAGGAAATGATTGAAGCTATCTTTAAAGAAGAAATCATGAAACATCTGGAAAGAAATGGATCCATCCGGCAGACTCAGCAAGGATTCAGCAAAGGCAAGTCCTGTTTGACAAACTTACTGGAGTTCTTTGAGGATATAACGAGTGCAGTGAATAGAGGGGAACAGATGGATGTTATTTGCTTGGATTTCCAGCAGGTGTTCGATATGGTGCCGCATAAAAGACTTATCCATAAGATAAGGATGCATAGAGTTGGGGGTGCTGTATTAGCATGGATAGTGGACTGGTTAACTAATAGAAAGCAATGAGTTGGGATACATGGGTGTCACTCTGTTTGGAAATCAGTAGTGAGCGGAGTGCCACAGGGGTCAGTGCTGGGCCATCAGCTGTTCAGAATATACATTAACGATCTGAAATAAGGGACTGAGTGTACTGTATCTAAGTTTGCTGATGAGACTAAATTGAGCAAATGGCATGTCGGCCTTCATTGCCAGAGGGTTTGAATTTAAGATTAGGGGTTGTACAGGGTACTGGTGAGACCGCACCTGGAGTACTGCATGCAGTTCTGGTCTCCTTACTTGAGGAAGGATACACTGGCTTTAGAGGCAGTGCAGAGGAGGTTTACCAGGTTGATTCCAGAGGGGTTAGACTTTGAGGAGAGACTGAGTTGCCTAGGACTGTACTTGCTAGAATTCAGAAGAATGAGTGGAGATCTTATAGAAACATATAAAATTATGAAATAGATGGTTAAGATAGAGACTGGAAAGTTGTTGCCACTGGTAGATGAGACTAGAACTAGGGGACAAAAAAAAATGTTCAAGAAAGGGAGTAGAGAAAACCTATGAAATAATAGACCAGTGAGTCTTACCTCAGTGGTGGGCAAGTTGTTGGAGAAGTTCTGAGGGGCAGGAATTATGAACATTTGGAGAGACATCATCTGATTAAGGATAGCCAGGATGACTTTGTCAAGGGCAGGTCCTGCCTTATGAAACTGATTCAATTCTTTGAGGATGTAACAAAGCACATTGATGAAGGTAGAGCAGTGGGTGTAGTGTATATGGATTTAATTAAGGCATTTGATAAGGCTCCCCATGCAAGCCTCATTCAGAAAGTAATGAGGCATGGGATCCAAGGAGATCTTGCTTTGTGGATCCAGAATTGGTTTGACCACAAAAGGCAAAGGGTGGTTGTGGATGGTTCGTATTCTGCATGGAGGACGGTGACCAGTGGTGTCCTGCAGGGGTCTGTTCTGGGAAGCCTCCTCTTTGTGATTTTTGTAAATGACTGGATGAGGAAGTAGAAGGCTAGGCTAGTAAGGTTGCTGATGACAAAAAGGCTGGGGGAGTTGTAGATAGTCTGGAGGGCTGTCAGAAGTTACAGCAGGATATTGATAGGATGCAGAACTGGGCTGAGAAGTGGCAGATGGAGTTCAACCCAGATAAGTGTGAAGTGGTTCATTGCAGTAGGTCAAATTTGAGGACAGAATAATGTATTAATGGTAAGACTCTTGGCAGTGTGGAGGATCAGCGAGGTCTTGGGGTTCATGTCCATAGGACATTCAAAGCTACTATGCAGGTTAACAGTATTGTTAAGAAGGTGTATGGTATGTTGGCCTTCATCAGCTGTGGGATTGAGTTCAAGAGCCATAAGGTAATATTACAGCTATATAAGACCTTAGTTAGACCCCACTTGGAGTACTGTGTTCAACTCTAGTCACCTCATTACAGAAAGGATGTGGATACCATAGAAAGAGCACAGAAGAGATTTACAAGGATGTTGCCTCAATTGGAAAACATGCCTTATGAGAATAGGTTGAATGAACTCGGCCTTTTCTCCTTGGAGTGACGGAGGATGAGAGGTGACCTGATAGAGGTGTATAAGATGATGAGAGGCATTGATCATGTGGATAGCCAGAGGCTTTTTCCCAGGGCTGAAATGGCTAACACAAGGGGGCATAGTTTTAAGGTGATTGGAAGTAGGTACAAGGGGGATGTCAGAGGTAAGTTTTTCACACAGAGAGTGCTGGGTGCATGGAATGCACTGCCAGCGAAAGTGGTAGAGGTGGATACAATAGGGTCTTTTAACAGACTCTTAGATAGGTACATGGAGCTTAGAAAAATAGAGGGCTATGCGGTAGGGAAATTCTAGTCAGTTGCTAGAGTAGGTTACATGGTTAGCACAACATTGTGGGCCAAAGGGCCTGTGATGTGCTGTGGATTTTTTATCTTTCTATGTTTCTTTCTCTCTTTTATTTGGTTTCATCCCTCCACAGGTGGAGCTTTCTAGCATTACATCTTTGAGTTGAATTAACCTGGGTTACATACGAATCTGGATTTTTTTAAAACAAACAAGTTGCCTTGGATACAATGACCACCACACTACTGGATTGTCCTAAAAAACCATATGGTTCACTAATGACCTCAGGGAAAGAAATCTACCTCTATGGATCAGATGTCACTCCAGACGTGCAGGAATGTGGCTGAATCTTAAACAGCCAAACAAGCTACTCAATTATGCTATAAATGTTATGACTTCCATGCTAAAGCAAAAATGGAACTAAATTGGATGCATCTCAGTACTTAATTCATTCGTGGCAACAAAAGAAAAGTCCTAATTATGTTGACCATTTAAAGTCCTCTTCACCCGTAGAAAAGAAGATAGTAAGTAGTGAGGTCTTACGACATTTGCACATTATGAAGAAGGAGATATTTGCAGTCTTGAAGCACACTAAGATGACAAATCCCAAGGACCTAACCAAGTCCACCCTGGTCCTTAGAGGAAGCCAGGGGAGAAATCAAAGGTCCTTGCAGAAACGTCTGCTTTGTCATTAATCACTGATGAAGTTCAAGAAAATTAGAGAGTGGTTAATGTTTTCCATTGTTCAACATGGTAATGAGTACAGGACAGTGAGTCTCACTTCTGTTGTAGAGAAGTTATTGGAGGAAATCCTGATGTGCAAGATCGAGCATCACTTAATTAGTCAAGGCTTGTCAGAATTAGTCAGCATGGCTTTATGCTTGGAAAGTTATGCCTGACAAACCTTTTGGAGTTTTCAAAGATGTAACTAAGGGGAGAGATGAAGATAGGGCAGTGGAAGTTGTCAATATGGACTTTAGTTAGCTCTTTGATGAGATCCTGCATGGCAGGCTGATCTGGAAGATTAGTTTGCTTAGAATTCAGGGAGAGCTAACAAGGTAGATTCAGACTGGCACATTGATAGGAAGCAGAGGGTGATAGTTGAAGGTCAATTCTGTGATTGGAGGACTGTGATCAGCGTTGGGATCTCTGTCGGACTTTATTTATGTAAATAACTTGGATATGAATGTATGTGCCATGATTAGCGAGTTTGTGGGTGATACTAGGTTAGGGAATCTTTTGAAAGTGAGGCATGTTGCAGATATATATATGTTGCTGATATATAAATTGCAGGTGAGACCGCGCTTGGACATTGCGTACAGTTTTGGCCACCCTGTTATAGGGGTGACCAGAAAGAGCACCCTCAGCGTTGAAGGACAGTTTTGAAAAACACAGACTGGAACACAGGGAGGTTGTTACCTATGGCCATTATATCAACAACGTGCTTAGCCCACTGTCTACTCTCTCTACATCCATGGCTGTGTGGCTAGGCACAGCTCAAATGTCATTTATAAGTTTACCAATAACACAACTATTATTGGCAGGATTTCAGATGGTTACAAGGAGGCATAAGGAGCAAGATAAATCAGCTGGTTGAGTGGTGACGCAACTCGGTTGCACTTCACTGTCAGTAAGACCAACAAATTGATTGTGGATTTCGGGAAGGGGATGTCGAGGGAACACACAGTCCTCATCGGGGGATCAGCAGTGGAAAGGATGATCAGTTTCAAATTCCTTGGTGTCAACATCTCCGGAGATCTTTCCTGGATCCAACATATCGATGCAATTACCAAGAAGACACAATAGTGGCTGCATTTCGTTAGGAGTTTGAGGAAACTTGGTATTCCACAAAAGGCGTTCACAAATTTCTATAGATGTTCTATAGAGAGCACATCTATAAAATGTATAGATGTTGTGTTTGCATCACCGTCTGGTATGGAGGGACCACAGCACAGGATTGGAAAAAGCTGCAGGAAGTTGTGAACTCCATCATGAGTACTAGCTTCCCCGACATCGAGATCACCTTCAAGAGACAAAGCCTCAAGAAGGCAGCATCCATCAGGAAGGGCTCCATCACCAAACAATCAAAGAGGAGGTGCAAGAGCTTGTACTGCACTCAACTTTTCAGCTTTTTCCCCTCCGCCATCAGATTTCTGAATATACGTATTTATTTATTTATTGTAATGTATAGATTTTTTATTGCTACGAACTGCAATGCACTGCTGCTGCAAAAACAACACATTTAGCAAACTATGCCAGTGATATTAAATCTGATTCTGATACTAATGGTAGGGCATTGAAGAATGCAGTAGAACAGAGGGATCTAGGAATAATGGTGCATAGTTCCCTGAAGGTGGAATCTCATGTGGATAGGGTGGTGAAAAAAGCTTTTGGTATGCTGGCCTTTATAATCAGAGCATTGAGTATAGGAGTTGGGATGTAATGTTGAAATTGTACAAGGCATTGGTGAGGCCAAATTTGGAGTATTGTGTATGGTTTAGGTCACCGAATTATAGGAAAGATGTCAATAAAATAGAGAGAGTACAGAGAAGATTTACTAGAATGTTACCTGGGTTTCATCACCTAAGTTACAGAGAAAAGGTTGAACAAGTTGAGTCTTTATTCTTTGGAACGTAGAGGGTTGAGGGGGGACTTGATAGAGGTATTTAAAATTATGAAGGGATAGATAGAGTTGACGTGGATAGGCTTTTTCCATTGAGAAGAATGGAGATTCAAATAAGAGGACATGAGTTGAGAGTTAAAGGGCATTAGCCGTAACATGAGGGGGAACTTCTTTACTCAGAGAGTGGTGGCTGTGTGGAACGAGCTTCCAGCAGAAGTGGTTGAGGCAGGTTCGATGTTGTCATTTAAAGTTAAATTGGACAGCTATATGGACAGGAAAGGAATGGAGGGTTATGGGCTGAGTGCAGGTCGGTGGGACTAGGTGAGAGTAAGAGTTCGGCACAGACTAGAAGGGCCGAGATGGCTGGTTCCGTGCTGTAATTGTTGTATGGTTACTTATTATTGAATATGCGGGATCAGTTACACAAAATACGCTGCAGATGCTGGGGTCAAAGCAACACGCACAACACACTGGAGGAACTCAGCAGGTCGGAACATCCGTGGAAATGAACAGTCAACGTTTCGGGCCGAGACCCTTTGTCAGAACTGAAGAGGGAGGAAGCAGGGGCCCTATAAAGAAGGTGGGAGGAGGGTGGGAAGGAGAAGGCAGGTGAAAAACCAGTAAGGGGAAAGATAAAGGGGTGGTGGAGGGGAAGCAGGGAGGGGATAGGCAAGATAGGTGAAGAAGGAATAGGGGAAAGCACAATGGGTAGTAGAAGGAGGCAGAACCAAGAGGGAGGTGGTAGGCAGCTGGGGGAGGGGGCAGAGTGAAACTGGGATGGAGGAAGGGAAGGGGAGGGAATTACCAGAAGTTGGAGAATTCTATGTTCATGCCAAGGGACTGGAGACTACCCAGACGGTATATGAGGTGTTGCGCCTCCAACCTGAGTTTGGCCTCATCATGGTAGTAGAGGAGGCCATGTATGGACATATCCGAATGGGAATGTGAAGCAGAGTTGAAGTGCCCCCTCCTCCAGCTGCCTATCACCTTCCTCATGGAACGACCAGAACTGTATGCAATACTGCAGATGTGACCAAACTAGAGTTTAATGAAGCTGAAACATAACTTCCTCACTTTTAAATCCAGGGTGAGGAATGTAAAAAGGTGTGTAGAGAATAACATGAGGCATAGCTAAAAATGAGATGCCAAACTTGTGAATAAGATCTCAGGACTACAGACATACTAAAAAGCATTAATGGAGTAAAGTGCATTTATTCATGGAGTATGCCTACTTATCATGGATGAATGCCTCACAGAGTGTCCTCAGCCAGCCTGATTCCATTCAAAGAAAGGCTCTCAGGGTTATAGGTGTAGATGAAGCCACAGCTCGAGAGAAGCTAACCATCAGTAGTTTACACCACAGACGACAGGTTGCTGCAGCTACTGTGCTATACAAAATTCACACCAGCCACAGCCCTGCAGACCTTCGCGCCACGCTGCCTTCATCTTATGAGAGACGGCTCACTACGTGATCAAGTTTATTTATGCCTGATCATGCTGTTTCCATGCCTGATGCGAGAACCTACACACTGGATAGAAGCTTCCCTCACTGTGCTATCAGAATTTGGAACAGCCTTCCAGATACTGTGGTTGGAAACATCTGCGACGATGGGGTCCAAGCCTTCAAGAGTCGAGTGCACAAACACCTATCGTCTCTGGGAGGGAAGTCACAGGCTTCTTCATAAGCTATCATGAAGGGGACCAGGATGGCAATGCTTGGTTGTTGGTAGGTAGGGTTAATACCTGACTTTCAAGAGCACTTGTGAGTTATGTTCCAGCTGGACTTAGTACCTTAAACTGCTGGAGAACAGTGCGGAAAGAACAGGTGCTGTTTTCTCCCGGTAGGGATTAGTTTTTAGTTCCAAGTGCTCCTGCCACATGTTGTCACCCTGCAACCTTACCCTTCAATCTCTTTGAATTATGGAGGACAGCATGTGTATAAACATATCTGTCCAGAGGACTTCATCATGATCATCATGACTCCAGTATTTCTACTATTTTTTAAATGTTTCTTAATGGTACATATGATTCCTTTGTGTTCTATCGCTGAGCAGCAGTGAACCATCTGACTGGCCTATCAGAGTTCTCTTTGGGAACTAGTTGACTTGATCAGCATTTCTGATCTGGCTATTGTTCATGATTGCACTTAATAAAAAAGCAAAAATAGAATGTGTAGACCCAACTCAACTATCCCAAGCTGACAGAGTATTGGAAGATCTACAATTCTGTCAGATCTTGTCATGATAGTGGTGAACAAGCCGCTCATTACAGTCTTGGTCCAAAGAGAGACCTAAGAACTGAATTTCAAAGGGGAAGTCATATCAAGACAGTATTTGACTGTGTACAGCATTAATCAGTCCTGATGAAACTGAAGTCAATAGGCATCAGGGGAAAATACTCCACTACTAATTTCAAAAAGAAGGCTCAATGAAAATTTCCTACTACCTCCTCCCCCACTGTCAATGTGAATGGGAGTGTTCTTTGGCATCTAAGTACCAGTGACTGAGCTGAATCATTCACAGCTTTATTCAAACAGGACAGCCAGGTGGATGATCCATCTCAGATTCCTCTGGAGATACCCAACAACAGGGGATGATTTCCGAGGAAGGGTCATTGACCTGTAACACCAGATAGTTTCATTTTCTATAGATGCTGCTTGATGGCATTTCTGTTTCTGTACAGCAACATAAAGTCATAGAAAAGTACAGCATAGAAACGGGCCCTTCTGCCCATTAAGTCTGTGCTGAACCATTTAAAACTGCCTATTCCCATCGGCATGCACCGGGACCATTGCCCTCCTTACCCCTTCCATCCATGTACCTATCCAAACTTCTCTAAAGCATTGAAATTGAGCTCGCATGCGCCACTTGTACTGGCAACTTGTCCCACACTCTCACGACCCTCTGAATAGAGAAGTTTTCCCTCATGTTCCCATTAAACTTTTCACTTTTCACCCTTAACCCATTACCTCTGGTTGTGGTCCCACCTAATCTCAGTGGAAAAAGCCTGCTTGCATTTAACCTAACATTAAGTCAGTCTTCAGCCAGTTCAATTCACACCACTTGTTGTGAAGAAATGAGTGAATGCATTAGATACAGTGAAGGTCACAGGACCAGACTACAAGTGTAGTGTTCGATCCAAACTAGCTTCACTTCACAGGCTGTTTCAGGAAGGACAGATTTAACACTAACGTTTACCCGACAATGTGGAAGATTGCCCAGGTGTGTCCCATTCACAAAAAAAACAGGAAAAATCCAGTTAATTATCACCCAATCAATGTACCCTCGATTATCAGCAAAAGTGATGGAAGTTGTCACCAATAATGATATCAAGCAGCACGTACTCACCAATAACCTGCTGACAGATGAGCAACATGAGCTTTGTCAGGAGATGGCTCCAGACTTCAACGCAGTCTTCATCCAAGAGCTGAATTCCAGGCGGGAGGTTATATCAAGGCAGCATTTGTCTTTGTGGCATAAATCAGTCAAAAGACATCATGGGGAAAGTACTCTAAGCAGTAATCATACATGCACAATGACTGCTGCTGTCGGAGTTCAATCTTCCCAGTTCCAGGACATCACAATAGGAGTTCCTCGGTGCCATGCCCCAGGCACTGAGGATAACACTTTTTCATCTCTCGGCAGAGGGGTTTTAATTTCAAGTTCAAGTTTATTTTTGTCATCAGCACACAGGTTATAAATACTGTGAAAATTAGCCTTTAGCAGCAGCAGCACAGACATGACAACCATAAGTTAACATAAACTTAATTTAGCATAAACCTAGATGAGCACAAAAATAAACACAATGACAGTAGTGCAGGATTGAGAGACAGAAAAGGAAATACATTCCAAGGTAGCGTTAAGATTTTTCAAGTCAATTCAAGAACCTGCTGGCAGTGGGGAAGAAGCCATCGGCGACACTTGAGATGTAGGTCTTCAGGCTCTTGTACCTCTTGCCTGATCTTATGATGGATGCCACCTTCCTGAGGCATTATCCCACGCAGATGTCTTCAGTAGTGGGGGAGGGCTATACTGTGATGGAAGTGGCTAAATCCATCACACCACAGTCTCTTACATTCCTGCGCATTAGACTTTCCATAGCAGGATGTGATGCAACCATTCAGAATGCTCTCCACTGTATGTCTGTGGAAGTTTGCCATAATTTTCATGATGTAACAACAAATATCAATAAACTTCTAAGGAAGCAGAAACGCCGATGAATCTTGTGTGTGGTTGCATTTACGTGTTGAGTCCAGGATGAATCCTTCAAGATGTGGACACCAAGAAATTCGTACTTCTCAGCCTTTCCACAAGGAAAGGAGTGGATTTTGTTCGTCTGACTTTCTTTTCCTGAAGTCCACAATCAGTTTCTTGTTCTTGCTGAAGTTCAGTGCAAAGTTATTGCTGTGACACCGTTCAACCAGGTGACCTATCTCACTCCTGAACGACTCCTCACCACTACCCGTGATTCATGCAATGTCATCATTTATTTATTTAGGGATACTGAGCAGAATAGGCCCTTCTGGACCTTCAAACTGTGCTGCCCAGCAACCTACTGATTTAACCCTAGCCTAATCATGGAGCAACTTACAATGACCAATTAACCTACTAATCGGTACATCTTTGGACTGTGGGAGGAAACCAGATCACCCAGAGGAAACCCACGCACACACGGGAAGGAACGCACAAACTTGCTTACGAAGGATGCCGGAATTGAACTCTGAACTCCAATGCCGGAACCATAATAGCATTGTGCTAACCCCTATACTACCGTGTCCGAAGCAGTTAACGTGATGCTACCACCTGTAAATGGTTTTGGAGCTATGGTTAGCCATTATGCTTAGCCGCGCAGTTGTAGGTATAGAGCTAGTAGAGGAAGGGGATAAACACACTGTCCTGAGCTGTGCCTGCATTGATGATCGGTGAAGGGGGTTGACG
Organism: Mobula hypostoma; assembly: GCF_963921235.1. Classification (NCBI taxonomy): domain Eukaryota; kingdom Metazoa; phylum Chordata; class Chondrichthyes; order Myliobatiformes; family Myliobatidae; genus Mobula; species Mobula hypostoma. The sequence goes on from NC_086103.1 coordinate 137,322,802, forward strand.
TTTCTAACTTGCATTGGTTGTGTACTTCCAATGAGGAAGTTGAGGATCCAATTGCAGAGTGAGGTACAGAAGCCCAGGTCATAAAACTTGATGAGATGTCCAGGAGGGTTAATTGTATTGAACACCAAGCTGTAGTCAATGAACAGCCAGACATATGTGTTCCCATTATTCAGGTTTCATAACGAACTGGCAATTTTTAAATAACTATTACTGATTCAGGCTCTTTGGTTCAAATTCATATTTAATGATTTGTATTTAAATTCCCCACCTGCCCAAATGAGATTTAAGTGCAAATCTCTGTGCTACTCCAGCAACCTAATGACCTCTTTGCTTTTGAGTTAATAGAGCTGTTTAACAGGATACAAAGAGTGCAAAGTTATTCTTATCCTTTTTGCATGAAAGAGTACCAGGGTTAAAGTACTTTAAGTGAAAGCAAAAACGCGAGGAATCTGGGATTATTCTCCTTAGAGCACAGAACATAATTTCGAGCGTACTCGGTAAAATCTTCCAAATTTGTGTAGGTTTTTGATGAAGTGAAGAAAAGCAAGCACTCAGGGGTTATCAGCCAGGTAGAATTACGGTTTGAGCAGAGTGAAATGCATAGTGAAGTAAGCTGATTCTTGCTTTATGCTGCAAGTTTTCTCAATGTTTTGTGCACTTCCTGGAACGAGAGTAGAAACAGCGACAGGGAGGGAAGAAAATTACCTTTATATGGAAAGAGAACAAAGAAAGCAGATTAATCAAACAGGTTTGTCAAAGGGCCACCACAAGAACTTGTGCTGAGCAACCTCATGACAGGATATGCATAAAACTCTATGAATCTATAAGCTTGAACCAAACCACTTCCTTCCATTGTGAATATGTTTTCTCCACATATCTTTATATTGTGAAGTTTAATGAAAACCTTCCCTGTTTTCTATTTTAATCTTTCTTGGACTGCTGGCCTTCAGCAGGTACTTGCTGTTCACTCATCATACAGTATTTGGCCTTCAGGACAAACCAAATGTGACGGTCGTCTTCTTTTTTATTTCTCCATCAGAAATTCACAGGCCACCTGCATGTCTGTACCCTAAGGGAGTTAGACCATATTCCATGTCCAAACAAATTAGAAGAGCTAGCAAACCCTCTTCCACTGTGTAAATAAGATACTCCTCACTTTCTGTCTGTGTTCAGTTGGATCCTCCTGATTCTTGGCCATCCACTGAGAAAGGAAAAAGGCAGGCTGGAAGATGTTATGTGGTACTCCCAGCATTGGATAACAGTTCGAGGCATCAGCCCTCAAGGTGCTTTTTCAATCCATCTGCTGGCCTATCTTTGACGAATTCATTTGCTTTCGTGTCTACCTGAAAAGAGAGCATACTGTGATCAAGTCTATCCACAGTCTTTGGATACTGGAGGAACTCGTGTGCACATCATTTTCTCCACATGACATTGTTATTTGTCTTAAATTTATTTTTTAAATGAAGTTATTTCACGGGTCAATTTGTACAGTATCTAGTATACCCTAGAGCTTTCAATTAACATCCTCATACTTTGTCAGATCTGGAACTCGAAATTTTATAATTCAGTGAAACATCTGTCTGTCACCAAGTACTTTGTCTAGCAAGATAAGGAAGTACAGATATCATTGAAGGATCAGAATTTGAGTTGTCAGCAAATAATCCTTTGCTCTTGATGGTAAAATACAACTGAGCATTTCACAGTTTTCTGATGGAATTGCTTACTATTTTAAAAAGATCTGCTCCACATAAATGATCCTGACTTCAACGTCTTGGATTATTCAATAAAATAATGTGTTAATACTGCTTACCTTGAAACTAATGCAAAGTATGTTGAGAGGTCTTGTTCATAATTACTAAATCTAATTACAATGCAATGATTGTGCTCCAGCCTGGATGCTGAGCTCAAGGGAAAAAGCTAATCAATTAATAAAGCCAGGCAATTTGTTGCTTCACAGGATGCACTGAGAATTGCATTGCATTGCCTATGGCTAACCTGCCACACGGTAGCTTTTATACATGCTTTTCATGCATGGAGATTTTCTCTTTGCATGCCATGTTCCGCTTGTGCTGAGATTGTAAAATAATGTTGGCAATTCCAAACAAGATAACCTAAGGACTAAGGATGTAAGGAGGCAACTGATGCAAATGATTCTTAAGTCTGCTGAGATCCACTCCAGTCTGAAGATACTTATAGCTTTTTGTCTGTAGAGATGTCATAATTGAGCTCTGGCTGGGTACTGGCCTACGGCATTTAGCTATCCTAATTCATTACTAATTAGCAGACTCCCGTAATATAGTTTCAGTTTACATATATCAAAAAACTGCTGATAAACAACAAACAAAAAATTTGAAGATCTCTTCGTGTACAAGCATATCCATCATCCATCACTGAATAATGTTCATGCTTTTGGCAATGAGACCAATTTCTGCATATGCCTTTCATTCCTGAACAGCATGAATGAACCACTTGTGCTTTTAAAAATATTTCGACATTTACCATTATTAATTTTTTTTTTATTTTCATCTTCCTACGTAAAAAAAAAATCAAATTCTCAGAATGCTAGACTGGGAATGACATTGAAGTTCAATGATCAGTACAGTAACATAATCACACTTCCAAGCTCAACAAGTACTCCCTAGTGTTTCAGTCTTCAAAATATTTCACCACTCTTTATGTTTAAAGCAATATCTTTGAAAGGATTTTCTACACACTTCGACTGCTGGGTATTATTCAGTAAAATAAATGTGTAATGAAGGAGAAAGGTACAGTAATATAACACCAGTATTTCAACATAAAATAAAAAAATATGAATTTACTTGTTAAATTTACATATTGTTAAATAATTTCGTTAGAATTTCCATCCAAGCTTTACTGTTGTTTTCTAAGTTTTGTCATCACCGAGGTTCTTCATAGAGTCAAATAACAGCTCCACCAACTACAGTGCCATTGGTTGATGCTGCATACTGTGCTAAAGAGACAATTACAAATTATTCTTAATGCACTGTGGCAAGCATTCTTTCTTCAGTTAGGCTTGGGAAACAATAACACTCCCATCTCTGTGAAGAGTTAATAGTATTTCTCATTCCGATTGGAAAGCTTTCAGTTTTAAATCACTGCTTAATTCAGGCCCTTTTCCAACATTATGCTTTCTTTGATATACACCAACAGCCTTCTCTAAGTTGGTTTACTGAGCCAATCCTATCAATCTTATTGTGTCTCTTACTTACCTGTAATCAATTCTCTTTCAAACATGCCCAATGAGTCTCCCCAGTCCTTCAATCATTCACAGTAATTTACAGGATCTATTTAACCTTACACCCCACATGTCTTTGGGATATGAGAGGTTACTACAGCACCCAGGTAAAATGCATGTAATTACAGGGAGAATGTAGAAATTCCACACTTCCAGCAGGTAGAAAATGATTTGAATGGTTTGCGGGTTATAATTCTAAATTGGAAAAATACCCTCCTTGATGGCATTGGAAAGAATTTGGCAAATGTGGATTAGGATAGATTGCTTTTGGGCAAAGGATGTTTAGTAAGTGGGAATTTGTATGTTCCTGGTAGAATAAAAGACAAGGCTAGCAGGTTTATGGACTTTGGTTTATGAGTGATTTTGAGGCCTTAGATAAGAAGAGGGGGGAGAATACCAGGTATAGGCAACAAGGAAAACAAAGGAGGTGCTTGAGGAGCACAAGAAATGCAAAAGAACAGTTACAAGGGAAATTAGGAGGCATGAGGTTGCTCTGGCAGACATTGTGAAGGAGAATCCAAAGGGCTTCTACAGATATAATAAGAGAAAAAAAGATAGCAAGGGACAAAATTGGTCTTCTTGAAAACCTGTATGGTGATCATTGCGGGGAGGTGAAACAGATGGAAGATATCTTGGCAGAGGCATTTTAAAAAAAACCTTAGCCATGGGCAAGTTCTCAGAGGACTGGAGAATAGCTACTGTTGTTCCATTGGTCTAGAAATGCTCTAGAAATAAGCTGGAATATTATAGGCCGATGAGTCAGTAGCGGGAGAATTATTGGTCTGTATTCCAGGACCTGGATATATAAGTATTTGGATAGTCAGTGTCTGATTAGGGATAGTTAACATGGCTTTGAGTGTGGTAGATTGTGTCTAACCAATGTTATAAAGTTTTTCAAGGAGGTTACCAGGAAAATTAATGAAGGCAAGATTGTGGATATTTTCCGCATGAACTTTAGCAAGGTCTTTATCAAAGTCCCGCATTGGAGCTTGGTCAAGAAGGTTCATTTGCTTAGCATTCGGGATAAAATAATAAATTGGATTTGATATTGGTTTCATAGGAGAAACAAGAGAATGGTAACAGATAGTCGCCTCTCTGACAAGAATCCTATGACTAGCGGTGTGCCACAGGGATCGGTTCTGAGTCTGTTGTTGTTTTTCATCTACATCAATGATCTGAATGATAATGTGGTAAACTAGACTACCAAATCTGTGGACGACACCAAGACTGGGGTGTAGTGGACAGTGAGAAAGGCTGTCAAAAGTGCTCAGCAGCAACTGGACCAGATGGCAAAATAGCAGACGAAATTCAATGCAGACAAGTGTAAAGTGTTGCACTGGCTCAACCCAGGAGTGGCAGACGTCAGGCTCATGACTCGACCCAGGAGTGGCAGACGTCAGGCTCATGACTCGACCCAGGAGTGGCAGACGTCAGACTCATGACTCGACCCAGGAGTGGCAGACGTCAGACTCATGACTCGACCCAGGAGTGGCAGACGTCAGACTCATGACTCGACCCAGGAGTGGCAGACGTCAGACTCATGACTCGACCCAGGAGTGGAGAAACGGCAGAATCCCCATGAAGAGAATGAAACAAGAGGTTAGGTATAAGAATACCAAAAGAGCCTCAGAGGGACAACTGAGAGACATCAGGAGACAAGTCATTCTCTATAACACAGTGGGACTCTGTTAAAGAGCCAACTAGAAATCCCTGCAAATAACCATAGAATGCGGGAAACACGTGACAGTCACAATTAACTTGACAAGATTAAACCGAAAGCACAAGGGCTTAATGGCTCTAGCTAAGATAACAGTTAGTAAATAGAGGTGCTTGAAAAACTAAGATCAACATTCTAGGACAAACCATAGAGGCCCGTGACAAGAGGTCAGAATTGAACTTGGTCACTGCTGATCACTTTTCCCATTTCAGACACACCGCAGATACCTGTAAGCCTGTTACAAAATAAAATTAACGTTCTTTGTTCTATCCCAATTAGTCTGAGAAGGCCATTTACTATTGTGACAATAGGATTTTTCCAGTTTGGATGGCAGCATTATCTATAAAAATGCTTGATTTATGGATTGGTCAGGATAAGAGGGAGGAGAAGATGGCAGCGTGACGCAGTGCGCGCAGCTCTCCGGTGAAATGATATCATATCTGTTAAATAGGGGCCGTGGACAATTCTGATTTGATGGAGACAGACATGAGAAGCACAGAGGAACATCTGGAGAAATTTCTGAAATGCCCAGTTCGCTGCCGCTGCTACTGTGCGATCGAGAATCTCCGGAGGGAAGGCCCCAAAATCCCCGGCTTTGCCTGCCGCTGACGACCGGGGCTGGGGTTGAAGCGTTTGGCAGAGATGGTGCTTGGTACTCGGTGTCAGAGGGCTGAGCAGAGCTCGAAGTTTTCGAACGACTCGGAGTCAGACTGTGGTCGGGCATGGAAGAGAGAGTTTTCTTCCTTCTCCCGTCTGCGTGAGATGTGGGACTTTCGAGAGACTTTGAACTTTTTTACTGTGCCCATGGCCTGTTCTTCATCAAGTTATGGTACTGTTTGCACTGTTGCAACTTTTTGTTATAATTATGTGGTTTTTGTTAGTTTTTCAATCTTGGTCTGTCCTGTGTTTCTGTGATATCACACCGGAGGAATACTGTATCATTTCTTAATGCATGCATTACTAAATGACAATAAGAGAGGACTGCGTGTCCTCATAATCTAATCTAAGATATTCATTTCTACACACAAGATATCCCTGTTGGAATAATAAAGCAGAACATAGCTGTGTAAGGTTCCTTAACACACGTCATCACTTTTCTGTTTGTGCTGCCTCCTTCTCCATTGCTCGGTTTTATTTAGAAGTTTATTCTTCCCACACAAATATGAAATGACTGCAGTTGTCAGATTAACTTCTGTTCAGAGATTAAAAAAGCATTTTTCATTAACTTTGCATCATATTTCATTCAAATGACAGATAACATCATCTCAACAGTAAAGGAAAGATGTTTATGCTGTTTATATCAGCGTATCTCTGTGGTAATCGTAAAATGATCATTCAGAATATATTCCAAGGTCTTTTCCTTGCCTGAGATAAACCGGAGCATTGATAGATAGTGATTCCTGGGTGAGCCCTGGGGACAGTAATACTCAAAGGACAGCTGGGATCAGCAAATAGAATTAAGTGAAATGACAACAGCAAAGTTCAAAGTCATTGTAAACTCATCTCACTTACTCATCTACCTGCTCCATTTGGTAGGTCAAGGGCCAGGGTTGTGTGTCAATCATCGTGGGGGTTTTCCCAAGGAGAGAAACTGGAAGGGGTATAGTTGAGCCATCGATCAACAGGGTGAAGTCACAGGTGACTTACAGGCTGGTCAGTGAATTTGGTAGGGGTGAGGGAGCATGATGCCAATGGACATGTTGGGGATCTTCTAATTACCAGTGGGTGGGGACTGAGTGTAGACGTGGTTGGTAATGGAGAGTCAGATTTGCAATGAAACACTGACTGTTTGGTACCCAAATGGGAGCTGCAGTGAGAGGTAAACTTTGAAATATCAACATTGGATCGAGGAACGACTGCGCAGGTGAGTGGATGTCAGTGAGTTAGACCTGCGGGAAGAGTATAAAAGATCATTTTCTCTTCGGCGGTTTGATTGAGGAACGGCTGCACAGATGTGTGGACATCAGTGAGTTAGACTGGCGGGAAGAATTTAAAAGGAGAACGTTTTTTCTTCAGCAGTTTGATCGAGGCACGACTGAAGAGGCGCATGGACATCGGAGAGTTAGATAGGCAGGAAGAGTATAAAAAAATCATCATTTTTTCTTCTGCAGTTTGATCATGGAACAACTGCGCAGGCAGTTAGATCTGTGGGAAGAGTACAAAAAGAAGACAGCTTTATAGAGCGGGCATTAAAGGAGCGGGTGACAGAGTAGAGGGAGTCAGAGTAGGACGGCTTCAGCTCAGCAGGGCTTTGGCGATAACAGGTCGATGCAAGGTAAGTTACCTGTGGAGAATAGGAATAGGAAGTATGTCTGTGAGGCCAGTGTTCTGTACTGGGTGTCGGATGTGGAATGTTCAAGAGCCTCCCAGCCTCCCGGACGACCACATCTGCATCAGGTGGGTCGAGCTGCAGCTCCTTAGGGACCGGGTTAGGGAACTGGAGATGCAGCTTGATGACCTTCGTCTGGTCGGGGAGAGTGAGGAGGTGATAGATAGGAGCTATAGGCAGGTAGTCACTCTGGGGCCTTGGGAAACAGATAAGTGGGTAACAGTCAAGAGAGGGAAGGGAAAGAGTCAGATACTAGAGAGTACCCCTGTGGCTGTACCCCTTGACGATAAATACTCCTGTTTGAGTACTGTTGGAGGGGAGGACCTACCTGGGGAAGCAACAGTGGCTACGCCTCTGGCACAGAGTCTGGCCCTGTGGCTCAGAATAGTAGGGAAAGGAAGAGGATGGCAGCAGTGATAGAGGATTCTATAGTTACGGGGTCAGACAGGCGATTCCGTGGATGCAGGAAAGAAGCACGGATGGTAGTTTGCCTCCCAGGTGCCAGGGTCCAGGATGTTTCTGATTGCGTCCACAATATCCTGAAATGGGAAGGTGAACATATTGGTACCAACAACATAGGTAGGAAAAGGGAGGAGGTCCTGAAAACAGACTACAGGGAGTTAGGAAGGAAGTTGAGAAGCAGGACCTCAAAGGTAGTAATTTCGGGATTACTGCCTGTGCCATGTGACAGTGAGAATAGGAATAGAGTGAGGTGGAGGATAACTGCATGGCTGAGGGATTAGTGTGGGGGCAGGGATTCAGATTTCTGGATCATTGGAACCTCTTTTGGGGCATGTGTGACCTGTACAAAAAGGATGGGTTGCACTTGAATCCGAAGGGGAACCAATACCCTGGCAGGGAGGTTTGCTAAGGCTACTGGGGAGAGTTTAAACTAAAATCACTGGGGGATGGGAACCAAACTGAACAGATGGAGGAAGGGGTGGTTGGCACACAAATCGAGAAAGTTTGTAGATAGTGTGAGAGGGAGGATAGGCAGGTGATAGAGAAGGGACGCGTTCAGACTGATGGTTTGAGATGTGTCTATTTTAACGCAAGGAGTATCATGAACAAACTGGATGAGCTTAGAGTGTGGATCAGTACTTGGAGCTATGATGTTGTGGCCATTACAGAGACTTGGATTGCTCAGGGACAGGAATGGTTACTTCAAGTGCTGGGTTTTAGATGTTTTAGAAAGGACAGGGAGGGAGGCAAAAGAGGTGGAGGCGTGGCACTGCTGATCAGAGATAGTGTCACGGCTGCAGAAAAGGAGGAAGTCATGGAGGGATTGTCTACTAAGTCTCTGGGTAGAAGTTAAGAACAGGAAGGGATCAATAACTCTACTGGGTGATTTTTTTATAGGAGCAGCTAGGGAGACAGATTCTGAAAAGATGCAATAATAACAGGGTTGTTGTGGTGGGAGATTTTAATTTCCCCAATATTGATTAGCATTCTCCCCAAAATTTGGAGAGGCATAATATGATTAGGAATAGTCAGCAGAGCTTTGTAAAAGGCAGTCATGCCTTACAAGCTTGACTGAATTTTTTGAGGATGTGATTAAGCACATTGATGAAGGTAGAGCTGTAGATGTAGTGTATGTGTATTTTTAGCAAGGCGTTTGATAAGGTGCCCCATGCCATGCTTATTGAGAAAGTAAGGAGGCATGAGATCCAAGGGGATTTTGCTTTGTGGATCCAGAACTGGCTTGCCTACAGAAGGCAAAGAGTGGTTGTAGACGGGTCATATTCTGCATGGAGGCCGGTGACCAGTGGTGTGCCTTAGGGATCTGTTTTGGGTCCCCTTCTCTTTGTGATTTTTATAAATGACCTGGATGAGGAAATGGAGGGATGGTTTAGGAAATTTGATGATGACACAAAGGTTGGGGGTGTAGTGGATAGTGTGGAGGGCTGTCAGAGTTTACAGCGGGACATTGATAGGATGCAAAACTGGCCTGAGGAGTGGCAGATGAAGTTCAGCTCAGATAAGTGTGAGGTGGTTCATTTTGGTAGGTCAAATATAATGGCAGAATATAGTATTAATGGTAAGTGTGGAGGATCAGAGGAATCTTGGGGTCTGAGTCCATAGGACACTCAAAGCTGCTAAGCTAATGTTGCAGCTTTATAGGACCCTGGTCAGACCCCAATTGGAGTACTGTGCTCATTTCTGGTTGCCTCACTACAGGAAGGACATGGACGTGGAAAGCATAGAAACGGTGCAGAGGAGATTTACAAGGACGTTGCCTGGATTGGGGAGCATGCCTTATGAGAATAGGTTGAGTGAACTCGGCCTTTTCTCCTTAGAGCGACGAAGGATGAGAGGTGACCTGATAGAGGTGTACAAGATAATGAGAGGCATTGATCGTGTGGATAGTCAGAGGCTTTTTCCCAGGGCTGAAACAGCTAGCATGAGAGGGCACAGTTTAAGGTGCTTGGAAGTAGGTACAGAGGAGATGTCAGGGGTAAGTTTTTTTATGCAGAGAGTGGTAAGTACGTGGAATGGGCTGCCAGCGGTGGCAGTGGAGGTGGAAACGATAGGGTCTTTTAGGAGACTCCTGGATGGATACATGGAACTTAGAAAAATAGAGGGCTATGTGTAAGCCTAGGTAGTTGTAAGGTAAGGACATGTTTGACACAGCTTTGTGGCCCAAAGGGCCTGTATTGTGCTGTAGGTTTTCTATGCTCCTACGTTTTTATCTCCTGAGAGCAAAGGGTTTAAATGGGGTGGAGTTAGTTAGGTGTGCTCAGCGAGGTTTCCTGACAGAATATGTAGATAAGCCTACAAGAGGAGAGGCTGTACTTGATCTGGTATTGGGAAATGAACCAGGTCAGGTGTCAGGTCTCTCAGTGGGAGAGCATTTTGGAGATAGTGATCATAATTCTATCTCTTTTACCATAGCATTGGAGAGGGATAGGAACAGACAAGTTAGGAAAGTGTTTAATTGGAGTAAGGGGAATATGAAGCTATCAGGCAGGAACTTGGAAGCATGAATTGGGAAGAGATGTTCTCAGGGAAATGCACGGCAGAGATGTGGCAAATGTTCAGGGGATAGTTGCATGGTGTTCTGCATAAGTACATTCCAATGAGACAGGGAAAAGATAGAAGGGTACAGGAACCATGGTGTACAAAGGCTGTTGAGAATCTAGTCAGGAAGAAAAGAAGAGCTTACAAAAAGTTCAAAAAACTAGGTAATGATAGAGATCTAGAAAATTATAAGGCTAGCAGGAAGGAGCTTAAGAATAAAATTAAGAGAGCCAGAAAGGACCATGAGAAGGCCTTGGTGATCAGGATTAAGGAAAACCCCAAGGTATTCTACAAGTATGTGAAGAGTAAGGGCATTAGACGTGAAAGAATAGGACCAATCAAGTGTGACAGTGGAAAAGTGTGTATGGAACTGGAAGAGATACTGAAGGTACTTAATAAATACTTTGCTTCAGTATTCACTACGGAAAAGGACCTTGCCAATTGTAGGGATGACTTAAAAGGCATCCGTTAGTCTTGCGAGACCATGGATCTGCACCTGGAAGGTATTCACTCTCCAGGGCGCAGGCCTGGGCAAGGTTGCATGGAAGACCAGCAGTTGCCCATGCTGCAAGTTTCCCCTCTCCACGACACCATTGTTGTCCAAGGGAAGGGCATGAGGACCCATACAGCTTGGCACCAGTGTTGTCGCAGAGCAATGTGTGATTAAGTGCCTTGCTCAAGGACACAACACGTTGCCGCAGCTGGGGCTCGAACTCACAACCTTCAGGTTAACAACTGGGCCACGTGCCCACTTACAGCGAACTGCAAAGCTTGAGCATATAGACATTAAGAAAGAGGAAGTGCTGGAGCTTTTGGAGCATCAAGTTGGATAAGTCACCAGGACCAGATGAGATATACCCCAGGCTACTGTGGAAGGTGAGGGAGGAGATTGCTGAGCCTCTGGCAATGATCTTTGCATCATCAATGGGGTCAGAAGAGGTTCCAGAGGATTGGAGGGTTTCAGATGTTGTCCCCTTATACAAGAAGGCCCAGGAAATTATAGACCAGTGAGTCTTACTTCAGTGGTTGGTAAGTTGAGGGAGAAAATCCTGAGGGGCAGGATTTATGAACATTTGGAGAGGCATAGTATGATTAGGAATAGTCAGCATGGCTTATCAAAGCAGGTCGTGCCTTACAAGCCTGATTGAATTTTTTGAGGATGTGACTAAACTCATTGATGAAAGTAGAGCAGTAGATGTAGTGTATATAGATTTCAGCAAGGCATTTGATAACGTACCCCATGCAGGGCTTATTGCAAAAGTAAGGAGGCATGGGATCCAAGGGGACATTGCTTTGTGGATCCAGAATTGGCTTGCCCACAGAAGGCAAAGTGTGGTTGCAGACAGGTCATATTCTCCATGGAGGCCGGTGACCAATGATGTGCCTCAGGGATTTGTTCTGGGACCCCTTCTCTTTGTGATTTTTATAAATGACCTGGATGATGAAGTGGAGGGATGGGTTAGTAAATTTGCTGATGACACAAAGGTTGGAGGTGTTGTGGATAGTGTGGAGGGCTGTCAGATGTTACAGCGGGACATCGATAGGATGCAAAACTGGGCTGAGAAGTGGCAGATGGAGTTCAACCCAGATAAGTGTGAGGTGGTTCATTTTGGTAGGTCAAATATGATGGCAGAATATAGTATTAATAGTAAGATTCTTGACAGTGTGGAGGATCAGACGGATCTTGTGGTCCATGTCCATAGGACACTTAAAGGTGCTGCGCAGGTTGACTGTGTGGTTAAGAAGGCATACGGTGCATTGGCCTTCATCAACCAAGGGATTGAGTTCAAGAGCTGAGAAATAATGTTACAACTACATCGGGCCCTGGTCAGACCCCACTTGGAGTACTGTGTTCAGTTCTGGTCGCCTCACTATAGGAAGGATGTGGAAACTATAGAAAGGACGCAGAGGAGATTTACAAGGATATTGCCTGGATTGGGGAGCATGCCTTACGAGAACAGTTTGAGTGAACTCCTTGGAGTGACAGAGGATGAGAGGTGACCTGATAGATGTGTATAAGATGATGAGAGGCATCGATCGTGTGGATAGTCAGAAGCTTTTTCCCAGGGCTGAAGTGGCTAACATGAGAGGACACAGTTTTAAGGTGCTTGGAAGTAGGCACAGAGGGGATGTCAGGGGAAAGTTTTTTTCTTACGCAGAGAGTGGTGAGTGCGTGGAGTGGGCTGCCAGCAGCTATGGTGGAGGCAAATACAATAGTGTCTTTTAAGACGCTCCTGAATAGGTACATGGAGCTTAGAAAAATGGAGGGCTATGAGTAACCCTTGGTAATTTCTAAAGTAAGTACATGTTCAGCACAGTATTGTGGGCTAAAGGGCCTGTATTGTGCTGTAGGTTTTCTATGTTTCTAACCTGCACTGAAACCCCAAGAGACCTACCTGGGAGGTTCCCTTTCAGATTGCGCCATTTCACGCCAAGTGCTTAAATTAAAGACAGTTACTTTATGAATACCCTGTGCCTTCGATGTTGCACACATGAATGTGTGTCCGGTCAGGGGCTGCCTGATGGTAGCACCATTATGCATCTCTGAGGACCTCCTCGAATTAATAGTTCCCACATTGGCCCTGGTATCTACCATTGAAGCACAAAGCTAGAATGGAAACAAGACATTCTTGATCCCAAGAGACAGCCTAAAACACTATTGGGTAACATGGACACAATCCAAGATTCTAGCAGACATACTAAATAGTTAGTTTCCTATAAAATACCACTGCATAGGGAATAGAAGCTCCACACAAGACATTTTAATTGAGTATACATACTTATAAAGGCAGGGAGAGTAATGAACATTACAGTCGAGTAAACACCAACGCAACCTAAAACATTCCTCTTTCTAAAGTTGTTTTTACTATTAACAAAGAGTAAATTATATTTTATAATGTGCCAAAACAGGTGTATGGTTGTCATATAACTGCCCACCTAATGGTAAAAAGAACTTGCTGTTGAACTCCCTATTTGTGGAAAAAGTACAATTTAAAGCATCATAAGAAGTGCATAAAACCAAAAATGTCATAAATACTCAGCATTCAGGCAGGATTTAAGGTTACAGGTTTGATCTTTCAGTTTGAAGACCCTTCATCAGAAGTTCATTGATGAAGTGTCTTTGACCTGAAACAGTGACACTGTTTCTCCCTGCACAGATGCTACCTGATCCGCTAACTATTTCCAGCATCTGCCAATTGCTTTTAAAGATGGCTGTTGTCAGACTACCCAGATGCATCACTTTGACAACAATAAACGTTCTTGGGGAAGTGACCTGTCCTGTTTCTGAATGGAAATTTAGGGAATGATTCTCAGGCTCTGCAGCCCCATTCTCAAACAACCTTTCTCTATCCTGGAGGCGAACCAGCTACTAAACTGAAAAGAAAATGACCAAGGTGGGAGGGGTCTTTGATTATGTTGGCTATTTTGTTGTGACGGCAGGAAGTGTAGACAGAGTCAATGGAGGGGAGAATGTTTTTTGTGAATTGGATGACGGTGGTATTGGTTCTACTGGTGCTATGTGTACTGACTGACTCCTAATTGTTGTGATTTTGGCAGCACAGTGAACCACTTGGTAAATCACATAGTGCAAGCAGAAACAATTGTTTTGTACAAGGTTGTGAAAGTACTTGGTAATGTCAATCCTCAGGTAGTTCTGATCAGACCGCAGCAATTCACACCATGACATTCTTACACCATCTGTTAATCAAGCCTGGAAATCCAGGCATTTAAACACATTCAGCAATCACACAGCTGCACTGTTTAAAGAGATCCTAAAATACTTACACATCATGTTGTAGACAGATTAGTTCATTCAAGAGAGTTGTGCTGAGTAGGGTAAGACATCTGTGCCTCACTCTACTGTTGCTCTCTTGATGTCTGAAGCCTGTGGCAGAGTCACCAATCCTCCAGCAAGAGTTGAGGGAGGAAAGGCTTTGCCCATGTATTACTATTCTCCCAAAATATTCTGCAAATAAAAATCTTGTGTACTTTTCTGTACAGGAATGCCCACAGAGACTGGGGTTTTCTAAGGCCACTGTTATTAATATTTGGCAGGGAAAATTGTAACCCAAATCAACATCTGCCTTATTCTGCATGTGCCAGGTGAATTTGCAGTGAACATTAAATTTTTGCATCCACCACCTTCAGACAGCAACAATTCACATGTTCTGTACAGCACAGTACTAAGAAGAAATTCAGAGGAGAAATCTGGCATAGTACAAAGGGCTGGCCCCAAAGTTACATTGAAATTCCATAGCAAGACAGACAGTGAACCACACCACCATGATCTAATGAGTGAATATCTTAGATGCTGATTAAAACAACTTTTTTTGTGGATAGCTGTAGAAGCATTCCACTATATTTCTGACTTTGTGCCTTACTGATGTGAGGTTTTGAGGGTCAAGAATTTAATTATTTACAAATGAAACCAAAAATGTGTTTTTGATGAGTTGCCATGGGATTTATGTGACTGTTCAAGTTACATTTCTGAACAGATCTGTCATTTGCCTATATCTGCAATAAAGGTCAACTTGAACAAAATGGTACACTGAAATCATTTGACAGAGTTAAAGAAGCAATAAGCATCTTGTCAACTACAAGAAAAATGTCATAGCAAGAGCACAGAAAGCTAAGAGCAGTATTTGTGGTGATTTCATTTGGTGAATGCAGGCAATGGTCCTTTGCATAATGTGCTTTTGGTATTGTTTGTAATGTCCTGTTAATACTGTTATTGCCTTTTCGGAATACTGCATGCACTTCTTTGAGACCACATGCAGTTCTGTGCAATACCATTACATTGGTTAAGGGAAGCAATTACTGGTTTACATTTTGCTGCTGTGAGTTTGTCTAAATAATCACAAATATTAAAAGCTTACCAGCTGGCATATTACATTGGCAATAAGGATCAACACACTGGCAATTCAATGACCGATATATATATTGAAAATTCGGTGTGTCACCTGGAATGTATGTGGTTTTTATCAGGTATATGAAGTCTCTTGCATACTGGAACTGAGACAGTCTGCCAATTAATTCTGCAGCTGTTAAGACTGTGGATTCCAACAGCTAATCCAGAGTAGGTGCAAGCAAATTTCTATCAAAAGTGTTTGCTTAAAAACACAGTATCCAATGCACCAATATTTAATTCCTCTAAGGTTAGTACAGCACCAACTCTTCACACTAGATAGTTAATGTTTTGCTTAACCTCATGTGATTCAATGTGCAATCCAAGCCATTTTCTTTTCTAGCTCTTGAAAGAAGGTTGTTTCATGGCTTATAGGTCAATGGTAGGATTTGAAACCTGAAATACTGCAGTTGTTCTGTCCTCTAGAGGTGCAGTTTGTATGAACATCACTTCCTGTACGTAATCTGCCTTTTAGGTCATTTCCTGTACGGGTTAATTTGGATTTTGATATGAAACACACAGTGGAAAGACAGCTATCTCCATCCTCTTGTTATATACCCTTGAATCAGCAATATCTTTCACTTTACTACCCTGATAGTGCATGTGTACAAAGCTAGGCAAGAAGTTAAATACCTTGTCAAAAATCACACAAGCCGGAAGCTTTCTAAATGGTTTTTAATTAGAAAAACTTGTGAAACTGCAGAAAGTTAAGTGCAATGCCCTGGTTAAGATTTCTAATGCTATGTTGTAGGTATTTCATTTTAGCAGTTTTCTGTAAAAGCAGTGTGCCCTGCTGGTAGAATGTTTCAATTTTGGCTAAAAAATAAGAAGTCATATTGTTCAACTTAGGGATGTTATGTCAGCCAGTCAGGATGGTGGGATTGGGAGAAGGTTCTAGAGAGAGCTGGATGGAGGGAAATTTGTGATGGACAATGGTGGGGTTCATGACCTTCTGGCAGGAGATGCAGAGAAGAGAAGTTCAGGATTGCACCCATAGGATTTGATCTGACAGGAAGACACTATTGTAACGAGTGCTTTGTGAGACAAAGGAGTCCAAGATGAGAAGTTCTACTGGTGATTGGTGATGAGAATTCAGCACTGTGAGTAATGGTTATATGCCTCTTTTGGGAGAGATGAGCTCCAGTGGTCACATGCACATTTAGACTGTTCTAACTGTAATTGGCCCTTTTATTTTATTTTTTCTTTTCTTTCTCTTGATAACTGTTTGATACAGCTGAAATTGGTAAATTTACTTTCTTTTTAATTTTATGCTGGTATACAATTTGTTATTTCTTGGAGACCAGTAATTCTGTATGGGCAGTATTTACACAGCATTCACTCAAATTGAGGTTTCTTTAATCAGAACATCCTAACATTCCTGTTTGGTTGAATCCCTAGACGTATACTGTTACAAAGGTGGCCTTCTCACCACTGAGTAACACAGCTGTTAGGAGAGCTAGCTATCGAGCCAAGTTTGCGTACGAGCCCCAGTGAGAGGGTTACAGAAATAAAATATGCATTAAATTCAATACAGAATTGTCGCATGCTTGTATATAAGAATACAATGGATTATTCTTACAGTTAATGTTAACTAAGGTAACAGACGCGTGGCAGTAGAGTGGAAAGATAACTCATCTTCAAAGGCATCGCCCGCAGACTGGAGACACATCGTTTGCTACGATGTCAGCTTCTGACCTGAGCAATGTCGATCGCTGAGCTCTGGCGGTCAGGTCAGAATGTGGCACTTCGATTGCATCTTCATGACCCTCAAGCCAAACTACAATTAGCATAGCTGCAGCACAAGGGTGTGCCAGAGCTGAAGTGGAAAGAATCAGAGCAGCTTATGCTAAGCGCGGAGTTGAAATGCAAATGGAGAAAGCATGTAGAGGCATGGAGAAAGCTCTTGTAGAGGCTATAATGAGTGCACTGAAGGAGAAGCATGAAGCTGAGGCTGCCTTAGCAGAGGCAAGGGTACATGAAGCAGCAGCTGACTTAGACAGTGATGGTCGTCTCTCTAGGAAGGTGACTGAAGAACTGACTGTTGGTGCAAGCCCCCTAATACAACAAGGTTGGGCAACAGAGGATGAAGTCAAAGCAGGAGGCAAAGATAGGAACCAGATCCCTGTCATGCTTCACATCAAATATTTCCTCCAGTCCTCCTCCAAAACTTGCATCCTCAGCTTCAGTTTCAAACTGAAGAAGGATGAACCCTCAATTAAGGTAGAAAGTGAGAAGTACCTAAGGTCACCCAACTTGGAAACACATGGGTGATCACCACCTAAAAAGAGCAGACAAGGGCTGAACAGTACAATAACTGTACCAGTGGCTCACCTTTCAACAGAAACTACCGCAGAACCAACTGCACAGCTCTCTCTCTCGCTCGCTCGCGCTCTCGCTCTCTCTCTCTCTCTCTCTCTCCACTAGGCTGTGTTGATAAATCACTCTTGGACAATAGTTTGAGTTAGATGCTGAGACTAACCAGAGAAGCCCTGAGGCAGGGTTAGTTCAAATGTGGACGAGACAGTCATCTGGATAGTGGTGGAGAAGCGGGAGAGTAACAAGGAGATGGACACAGACGGACACACAGTGTAGCATGCACCAGTGGACTCCAGGAAACTAGGCAAAGAACCTATTGACACTTCAGAAGCATTAGACCCAGATTCAGCTGTAAATTCAGGTACAGCATCTTGGACTATCACTGGTTCCATCACACCAGCAGCAGAGGACTCCATCAGATGTAGCTACATCCTTATAAACTCTAAAAATACATTCCGGATAATCAGAAGTTTCCAGAAGCAGAGCCAGTGGTTTTGCCATGGAGCCAGTAGGAGGGGAGATCTGCTTACCCTGCTAACCCTCAATGAAATCCCAACTCCTGAAGCTGCACGTGGCCATTCACACCTTAAGGACATAGCTGACAAGACTCCCCCCACTTGACTGTTCTGCTGAGGTTCTCCTGGTGCTTGACAGAGATACCATCTGAGCACATAAGGTATGTGAACAATACAATGGTCAGCACGATGAACCTTATTCCCAATGACTGGACCTGGGTTGGGTTCTAATGGGTGACATCTGCCCTGCAGGTGCTCATCAGCCCACCATCAACACATTTAAAACTAATGCTGTGGAAAGTGGGTGCCAAAGTCATTTCAGACCCTGTAAAAGCAATATCTATAAAGAGAAAAATGTAGGAGTAGCCAAAGATAGCTTTTGCAATGGTTGACACACCTGTAAGCAGCTTCTCGGCACAGAGCGACTGAATCAGGCAAAGGTTAAAATCCTTCTTGTTGTTCAAAGATGGGTGTATGCAGAGGAACTTCTCCCAGTCCAAAGTTACCTCAGTGAACTCTGTTCCATTCTTAAATCTGAGGGGCTACTGTGAATTGGAGGATGTATTAAGAGGGCACAGCTTATTTCAGAGGAGCCTCTCTCAATTATCATTCTGGGTGAGTACCATGTCACCGCTCTGCTCATCAGACATTACCCCAAGTATGTCATCGAGGCTGACCCTTTTGAAATGAGAACAGTTAAAGACTGTGCAATAAGACTGTTTTCAGAACTAGTCTCTGAGACCATCTTTTCTTTTTCCAAAGACTTAATGATTTGAATTTGGTTTGAATGGCTCAAATTGTTCCATTTATTTTCAGAGAATTTATACAGAATACAATCGGAAATTCTTAGTCTTCGCAGACATCCACAAAAAACAGAAGAGCCCCAAAAGAATGAACAACAGAAAATCATGAGAACCCCAAAGCCCCCTCTTCCCCCCCCACACAAGCAGCAGCAAAGCATCAATCTCCTCACTCTCCCCCACCCACTTCAGCAGAAAGTGTCAGCACCCACCACCCATCAAGCAACAGCAAAGCCCCCAAAGAGAGACTATGATCGGCAGACAACAAAACTATAGTTTACCCAGCAGTTCAACATGCCACAGGCTCTCTCTCTCTCACTAACAAGAGACAGAGAGGTGTCACCCATTTTCACAGCAAAAGGGGAAACTGACAGTCACTGTTATGATATTACAGTCCGCCATATCACTTCTCCGTACATCCACCACAGCGAAATGCTGATGTTCCATCTTCCCAGCCGCACCTAGAGATTGTTGGAAAACGGTCGGCTGACGAGCTCCAGGAACAGAAACTCATCCACTGTAAAAAAAAACGCTGTTTGAGAGCCACCTAGGACCCCAGCCACCGACGTTAAAGAGAGGAATTAGACTGTTTTTCGCTGATGAGCTTGGTGCCTACTTAACCTCACATTTAGTTTCAGTAGTTAAGTTTGACATCCCAAGGATGCCAGCCAGTGAATGTTCTGGCCTCTAGAGACACAATGTGTTTTGTATGAAAATCATTTCCTGTACATAAGCTGATTTGTACATCATTTCCTTTTTCTGCCCTTGAAACAGCAATATCTTTTCACAAAACTTTAAAAAAAAACCAAGAAGAAAGCTTCTGGCTCAGATACTTTTTGAGAATGTTTTTAACCTTCTGCCTAGTTTTGAACACACACACGCCGAGGGCAGTAGAACAGTGATGAGAAATTACAATTTATTTATGAAACACTATGGCCTACAACTCCTGACCATAGCATACAGAAGCAAAGGTTGAAGTGAGCGTCACTCCACAAAGAATGTGGTATATGAGACAGTCGTGCTCCATTGCACAAAACTGGAAACAACTGTAACAATTGATCAATATCCAAGCACCTGAAACAGCCTGCCACCACTTATGAATTTTCAGATTGTGAGTATGAGTGGAAAGACGCATATCAAAATGACAACAAGGGAAAGTCATTGAAATGGATAAAGTGTCTGAACTTGTTGAGTTAGCAAGAATATAATCACTATTAAATCACAAGGTACAGGTACCACTATGAGTAAATCAGAAAAGAACACTGAAAACATTCAACAGAAAACAACCATCAGTATAATCAAAACTGGTAGAGCTTGGACTTTGGAGGAGTGTAAGTTATGTGGAAAACTTAATCTTTTCATTCAACAAACCCAGTGCATGAAAACTCATCAGCCCAGGTGGCAAGTATTGAAGCCTACAAAGAGGTGAATAATGATTCCGAAGTCTCTGAATATGTATTGTGTTCATTGCACTTAACAAAACACTCCAGCATTAGTAGAACAGAGCATTTGCAACTCATGAATTCATGAGCCATTTGATACAGACATCTCTGCCAAGATAATGAGCGCACCACTCTTTAACAATCTTCATTGTTGCTCATACGAGCTCAGAGAAAAGGCTAGGATATTTCTTTACAAGATTCAAGTACATTTATTATCAAGGAATGTATAACTTATACAACCTTGAGTTTTGCTTGCTTATAGCAAGAAGCCTGAAAGAACCCAATGAAAGAAAAAAAGAAAACAAAAGACAAACACTCAATGCGCAAGATAAAGAAAAAAATCACGCAAACAATTGAAGTGAACAACAGCATTTCAAACCAAAATTGAGCCCTCTGATCCAAACCCTGGAACAGCCCGAAGTAGGCCCAAAGCCTCACTTATCAGTTCATCATATCAGCGGGCATGGAGCACAGCAGCCGGGGCAGTCTTCATTACTTCAGCACCATGGAGACGACCATCATGAAGGGAGAGTGAAATCGCCTCTTGTTCTGACTGACACTCTGTCTTTTTAGTCTAAATTGACCCAATGATGGAACAGCAAAAAGCTTGGCACCTTGGAGAAAGGAGTGAAGACTGCAGAGAGTGAGCAAGATCAGCTCTTGTCTCCGATCTGGGCCTGCATTTAAACTGTCTAAACAGTGTGTCATACCCCGCTGTAAGACCTGGCTGCAGCGAAATGCTCTGGGCTTAAACCATGCTGCCCAGCGCCTCACTCTGGGCCTAGACCACACCACCTAGCAACTCGCTCCGGACCCAGATTTCATCTCCCACCCCAAAGCTACTCTCAAGCTCATCAAACCAGCTCGGTGTTCAGAGCGATCCAACCTCACACCCAGGCCAGCTGTACGGATATCGGACTCCATCTGCTACGATTCAGCAACACACCATCTTGGCTCATCCTCTGAACTTGCTTGCCCCTTCACTATTGGCGGTGACATTTTAACACAATTTACCACAGGAAAGATATTTTTAGCGATATTTTTAGTCAGAATTCTTAACTTTTTGACTACTAGAAGTTGTCACACATGTTCCATACAACCATCATAACTTGAAGAAGGGCTATGATGCTGACCTTGATTATTCTTTAAATGTTTTCATTCTAAATTATATTCAAGTTCAAGGGTGTTAGCAGAACATTCTATGTAATCTCAGTTAGCTGTGAAACTCCTCTGAGTTTAGTAATGCATCAGCTCTTCATAATGGAGAAATTAATGTGGATTGCCTACAACCAGCCTAACTAATCATAAAGGAAAGATTGCAGAACAGCATACAGGCCCTCTTCATTTTATCAATGACAAAGCTATGGACACATATGCATATGAACAAGCTCTTATAAGTAATATCAAATTTGTATGAGAACCAATCTTTAAAACAACTGTTCACATGTAATCTCAACACAGTAAATCAGTCACCATTGTCTAATCAGTTCAGAGGCTGCCAGTTTCACCATGGGAGGTTCCTTAAGAGATTTGCTTTGGAAACTGACAAGCAATCACAAACAAGAGAAAAGCTGCAAATGCTGGAAATCCGAGCAACACACGCGAAATGCTGGAGGAACTCAGCAGGCCAGGCAGCATCTATGGATAAGAGTGAGCACCCAACGTTTCAGGCCGAGATCCTTCATCAGGACTGGAAGAAGTGATGACAGAGCAAGGTGGAGGGGGAGGGGAAGAAGAAGTGCAAGGTGGTAGGTGATTGGTGAAACTGGGAGGGGGAGTGGTGAGGTAGAGAACTGGGAAGCTGATAGGTGAAAGATAAAGAGTTGGAGAAGGGAGAATCTGATAGGACCATGGAAGGAAGGGGAAAAAAATGAAAGAAGCTATCATTCCAACCCTGAGTGTCACAGCAATTCACTCCCAAAAAATTTAAACAAGTTGCAGAAGATATATCCTCCAATGAAATCACATCAATCTGACAAGTGTTGCAGAATATGTGCAAATCTTAAATAATCTCATCATGTTGCATTTGTGAAGGGATTGTGTTATAGGCGTTACTCATGAAGGAAGGAAATTGTTAAAGTTAACCAATCATTAAGAGAGAGTGTATGTTGAACACAAAATCAACAAATGCCTGAAGTGTCAATCAGCCTGTAAATCACATCTACAGGAAATGATAAAAATGTCAGGGTCACTCAGAAGGCAAAGATTAGCAAAAATGTTGATTTCGCACTTCTAATTTCCGATGATCATCTGTTTGCACCTGTCAGTAATAGAAGTAGATCCCCTGTTGAAGGAATAGTTCTGTTTCTGCAAAATCAGCTATTCCAATGTTTGATGAAGTTTGTATTGCTTAATGTAAAGACAATGATGAGGAAGACAGCAGTGATTACAGGAAGTGGCCAATTATGTAGATTTAATACTTTACATGGCAAGAACACACTCTGCTGGCTACAAGCCAATGCAGAAATTGAGAAGTTTATGCAAGCACTAAAGAAGGTCATCATGCTGTTCATGAAAGCAGGGTTTGGTTCTAACAAAATCACGGAGTGAAACTGCATTTATAACAGCTTTACTTGTTTTGCAAAACATATGCAGACATATTGCACAGATGCCCCTGAGAGAAATGATCAGCAAACTGATGAGTGTAACAAATTAGGAGGAGCACGGTGAAAGTCAAAGGAAGAGACACACATGAAATTCAGATCAACATCATTACAGGCTGGTGAAACAGTTCTTGTGAAATACGACTTACTATAAAAACAGGCAGCTGACTCCATTTAGCACGCTGCCATTTGATGTATTGCCCACATAAAGATTTGTGAAAACAATATCATACGGTTAAAAAGCATCGTGCAAAATGCATCATTCTTCTAATTACTAAAAATGCCACCCACAGCAGTGAATCCAAAATGGATCATCCCAAAGTTGAAGAAGAAAGTAAGCAACACAGTTGATGGAATAGACAATGCCCATAAATCAAGAAATCACTTGGCCCTGTCCGTCCTGTGAGTAGAATTCTCCTTCGTATCTAATAGGCTTTAAAATAAAGTGATATCAGGACTCAAAGGAACAGGATGGTTTTTTTAGTTAACATGGGGAGGAAAGTAGGGCTGATATTGTTGCATTATGCTATTGTGACTGTACAAGTGATAGAGTTGTACAGGAAGACATGGGCCTTTTGGCCAAACCCATCTATGCCAACTGAGATGCCTTTCAATGGGAATATCATTTGCACATATTAAGCCTGTATCCCTCTGTTCCTTTCTTATCCAAGTGCCTATGCCAATGCATTTTTTAAAATACTGTGTAAGCTTTCCTGAAAACTGTCTATACTCTTAGTATTCTCAGTATCTTGTTTCTAATAATGTAGGAAACACTCATTATTAGACATCATGTAATAGTGAGTTCATCTAATTAACCACGTTCAGTATGTCAAAGGCTTACCAGTGGACATTTACAAGTAGCAACCAAGACAGTGAGAAGAAACACACATCAAAGTTGCTGGTGAACGCAGCAGGCCAAGCAGCATCTATAGGAAGAGGTGCAGGCGACGTTTCAGGCCGAGACCCTTCGTCAGGACTAACTGAAGGAAGAGTGAGTAAGGGATTTGAAAGCTGGAGGGGGAGGGGGAGATGCAAAATGATAGGAGAAGACAGGAGGGGGAGGGATAGAGCCGAGAGCTGGACAGGTGATAGGCAAAAGGGAATACGAGAGGATCATGGGACAGGAGGTCCAGGAAGAAAGACAAGGGGGGGGTGACCCAGAGGTTGGGCAAGAGGCACATCCATAGGGACAGAGGGAGAAAAAGGAGAGCGAGAGAAAGAATGTGCGCACAAAAATGAGCAACAGATGGGGCACGAGGTGAAGGCGGGGCCCCAGCGGAAGTCAGAGAAGTCGATGCCCACGCCATCAGGCTGGAGGCTACCCAGACGGAATATAAGGTGTTGTTCCTCCAACCTGAGTGTGGCCCCATCTCCACAGCAGAGGAGGCCGCGGATAGACACGTCAGAATGGGAACGGGATGCGGAACCAAAACGTGTGACAACTGGGAGATCCCGCCCCCTCTGGCGGACAGAGCGCAGATGCCCAGCAAAGCGGCCCCCCAGTCTGCGTCGGGCCTCGCCAACATACAAAAGGCCACATCGGGAGCACCGGACGCAGTATATCACCCCAGTTGACTCACAGATGAAGTGATGCCTCACCTGGAAGGACTGTTTGGGGCCCTGAATGGTGGTAAGGGAGGAAGTGTAAGGGCATGTGTAGCACTTGTTCCGCTTACACGGATAAGTGCCAGGAGGGAGATCAGTGGGGAGGGATGGGGGGGACGAATGGACAAGGGAGTTGTGTAGGGAGCGATCCCTGCGGAATGCAGAGAGAAGGGGGGAGGGAAAGATGTGTTTAGTGCTGGGATCCCGTTGGAGGTGGCGGAAGTTACGGAGAATAATATGTTGGACCCGGAGGCTGGTGGGGTGGTAGGTGAGGACCAGGGGAACCCTATTCCTAGTGGGGTGGTGGGAGGATGGAGTGAGAGCAGATGTACGTGAAATGGGGGAGATGCGTTTAAGAGCAGAGTTGATAGTGGAGGAAGGGAAGCCCCTTTCTTTAAAAAATGAAGACATCTTCCTCGTCCTAGAATGAAAAGCCTCATCCTGAGAGCAGATGCGGCGGAGACGGAGGAATTGTGAGAAGGGGATGGTGTTTTTGCAAGAGACAGGGTGAGAAGAGGAATAGTCCAGATAGCTGTGAGAGTCAGTAGGCTTATAGTAGACATCAGTGGATAAGCTGTCTCCAGAGACAGAGACAGAAAGATCTAGAAAAGGGAGGGAGGTGTCGGAAATGGTGAGAAGAAGCCAGGCTATTTAACAAAGGGGATCTGTCATCAGAAGCCTACTTTGGGGTTATAAAGGATGCCGTAAGTACAAGCAGCTGGAGTAACCTGCTGCAGTGCCTGTGGTGAGGATGGAATTGATATTGATAAAGCAACAACTAAAAGAGAGTGGAAAGATTGAGAGAGGTGAGAACAATCCAACTGGAAGTCTTCAATATACCTTTTTTGAAATGATGTCACAAGGGGCAGAATGTAGATGAAGAATAAGATGTGGTGAGGAGAGATATTGAGGGAACAGTTGGGTAATAGAGAATAACCCAGAAGAGATCCTATGTTTGAGAGGCGCTGGCTGGATTTAAATACGTAAATGTAGAAGAAGGATAGTCCCATTTAACTGGACAATAAAGAAAGGTATAGAATAATGGTGGTGTCATCAAATGGGGATGAAGGTCTCACCATGCAAATTATGTTAAATATTGCAACATTTTTCTGCCAAATATTATAATAATACCATTCTAATAAAAAGAGGAAAACCCACATTACTACCCTAGAGGATAATTAAGGATGTTGAAAGTTATACTTTTGAATTTAAAGCATTTGCTCAATTATTGATAGAAAACAAAGAATAATCATATGGAACACACATAAAAGTTGCTGGTGAACGCAGCAGGCCAGGCAGCATCTGTAGGAAGAGGTGCGGTCGACGTTTCAGGCCGAGACCCTTCGTCAGGACTAACTGAAGGAAGAGTGAGTAAGGGATTTGAAAGTTGGAGGGGGAGGGGGAATCCAAAATGATAGGAGAAGACAGGAGGGGGAGGGATGGAGCCAAGAGCTGGACAGGTGATAGGCAAAAGGGGATACGAGAGGATCATGGGACAGGAGGTCCGGGAAGAAAGACGGGGGGGGGGTGACCCAGAGGATGGGCAAGAGGTATATTCAGAGGGACAGAGGGAGAAAAAGGAGAGTGAGAGAAAGAATGTGTGCATAAAAATGAGTAACAGATGGGGTACGAGGGGGAGGTGGGGCCTTAGCGGAAGTTAGAGAAGTCGATGTTCATGCCATCAGGTTGGAGGCTACCCAGACGGAATATAAGGTGTTGTTCCTCCAACCTGAGTGTGGCTTCATCTTTACAGTAGAGGAGGCCGTGGATAGACATGTCAGAATGGGAATTAAAATGCGTGGCCACTGGGAGATCCTGCTTTCTCTGGCGGACAGAGCGTAGGTGTTCTACTCTACTCGTCTACTCCTCTACTGTAAAGATGAAGCCACACTCAGGTTGGAGGAGCAACACCTTATATTCCTTCTGGGTAGCCTCCAACCTGATGGCATGAACATCGACTTCTCTAACTTCCGCTAATGCCCCACCTCCCCCTCGTACCCCATCTGTTACTTATTTTTATACACATATTCTTTCTCTCACTCTCCTTTTTCTCCCTCTGTCCCTCTGAATATACCCCTTGCCCATCCTCTGGGTCCCCCCCCCCGCCTTTCTTCCCGGACCTCCTGTCTCATGATCCTCTCATATCCCTTTTGCCTATCACCTGTCCAGCTCTCGGCTCTATCCCTCCCCCTCCTGTCTTCTCCTATCATTTTGGATCTCCCCCTCCCCCTCCAGCTTTCAAATCCCTTACTCACTCTTCCTTCAGTTAGTCCTGACGAAGGGTCTCGGCCTGAAACGTCGACTGCACCTCTTTCTAGAGATGCTGCCTGGCCTGCTGCGTTCACCAGCAACTTTTATGTGTGTTGCTTGAATTTCCAGCATCTGCAGAATTCCTGTTGTTTGCATTTTTTAATAATCATATGGAAATCATTCTGGTACTTACTCCACACCTCAAGTCAGCTGATGTATTCCAGGATACCCCTATGGTCTACGTATCTCCCTTGGCATTTATTACTAATGAAGTTTCACAGCGTGTATTTTAATGATTTATCCTATCTAATTTTAATAAACCATAATTACAAAATGATAATACCGAATATGCTGTATAAGAATAGGGTTTCCCATTCTCATTTCCTGCTCTAGTAAGTATAATAAAACTCTATTTTTGTAACCAGCAGCTGAAACAGGAGATAAGCTGAAACAATACGATGAAAGAAGTACGTGCATTTTCAATATACTATGTTAAAGTTGAAACTTGAAGAAAATTGTCAGAGCAGCATTTTCAGAAATACTGTAGATTCCAAGAATATTTTTAGTATATATATTTTCATGTACACTTATCCCCAGAATGTATAATATTTAAATGGTAGTGAAGTACAGTAAACCCTGGCGGTTAAAAGATCAGGATCACAGGTAAGGACAAACTTTGCACAAAGTTTGCATTGCCACAGTAATACTTGATAAACTTTTGGAAAGTGGACCTCCAGGGAGGCTGCCATGAAGATTTAATTGTCATTTTACATTTACTTAAGGAATAAAATATACTGACTCTGCAGTATTGTCCAAAACTATACCCACAGGTGTTCCAAAACCAGTATTTAATGTCACAAAAGGCTATTAAAAATCTGTTCTTAGCAAGGAAATATAAAAGCAAGTATGAAAAAAGGGGAGCATTCTTCAATTTCTTCACAAGCAGCAAAAATAATTGATAGGCATATTGAAAAAGGTTGTTGTTAAAATAATCAAAAGTTAATAGATACAGCAATACCATTCTGATGGTACTACTTTTTTCTTGTACTCTGAAAAATTGCAGAATATCTATAAGCAGACTGAGAGACTCCCCGCATACTACCATGTTGAATTTGCATCAAGATGACTACATTCTTTAAATTATTTATGATCCCTGAGTTTAATTCACTCATAACTGTTCCATTCCTTTTGACAGCCAAGCCCCTGGGCACTGAAATTCCCTACCTACATCGTTCCATCTCTTTTCTTCTCTCTTTAAGACTCTTAGTTCTTAAAATCTACCTCCTTGTCCAAGTTTTCGTACAACTGACCTAACAGCCTCCGTGGCTCTGCATTGTTAATGCTCCTCTGAAGTATCTGAACCCTGGGACCATAACACTTGCCTTAAACAACATTTTGCAATATCAAAACTATCATGAATCTTTTCAATAGATTATGGTGGAATGTCTGATGAATATTTCATGAAAAATGGCTTGCACGAAGCATTCATTAGCATCCTATTTAATATAGATAGAGTATAGCAAAGGGGCAAAAACTGGGGGGAACTTGTGATCTGCTTCTGTTGTAAAGCTAGATACTATTATTTGTTGTCAGTAACTATTGGTCTTTAAAGCTTCAGTTCTAAGATATTTGTCAATGTTTTCAAACAATGAACAAAGTACAAATGGACTTCTATATGGACAAGTCTGTCTGGATGGTTAAGCCATTTAAGATGTAATACATTTGTTTGCAGTCTCAAATACTTACTTGCAGTGGCTTTCTTAATCCCAGTGGTATTCTTGCTGAAACTAAACCATATGTCTTTTTTCAAGTCGCAAATTACCAAGTACCAAAGAAGACTGGTCTTATTATAACTGACATTAATGGATAGCCATAAGTAATATATTCATTAACTAACATTAAAGGTCAAAATCCCCAACATACTCAAGAGATATTAATTTATGAACTTAATTAATCATTTTTGGGAACAAGACAACCATTATTTCTTTGCCACCAAATATTAAAGTGCAGCAAAAGAAATTTCTTATGTTGGTATGAATATCAGTCACAGTAATATAAAGACCATAAGACCATAAGACACAGGAGCAGAATTAGGCCATTTGGCCCATCAAAATTTCTCCACAAGTCCATCACGGCTGATTTGTTAGCCCTCTCAACTTCATTTTTCTGCTTTTACCCCATAACCATTGATACACTTACCAATTAGTAATCTATCACCCTCCAGTTTAAATATATCCAATGACTTGGCCTCCATAGTTGTCTGTGGCAATTCACCATCCTCCAGTGAAAGAAATTCCTCCTAATCTCTGTTCTAAAAGGACATGTGTAGCCATTGGAATGAGTTGAAGTGCAATAAAGTTGCAGTGAAATCAAAGCATAAAGTATCAAATACTGGTCTTAAGGTGTACTTAAATGCACGCAGCATAAGGAATAAGGTGGATGATCTTGTTGTACAGCTACAGATTGGCAGGTATGATATTATGGCCATCACTGAGACCTGGCTAAAGGATGCATGTCTCTGGGAGTTGAACATCCAAGGATACACGGTGTATCGGAAGGATAGGAAGGTAGGCAGAGGGGGAGGCGTGGCTTTATTGGTAAGCAATGATATTAAATCATTAGAAAGAGGTGTTATAGGATCGGAAGGTGCAGAATCTTTATGGGTTGAGCTAAGGAATAACAGGGGTAAAAAGACCCTGATGGCAGTTATTTATAGGCCTCCAAACAGCTGCAGGGATGTGAACTACAAATTACAACAGGAAATAGAAAAGGCTTGTCAGAAGGGCAGTGTTATGATAATTGTGGGGGATTTTAACATGCGAGTAGACTGGAAAAATTAGGTCGGCACTGGATCTCAAGAGAGAGAATTTGTAGAATGTCTGCGAGATGGCTTTTTAGAACAGCTTGTTGTTGAGCCCACTAGGGGATCGGCTGTACTGGATTGGGTGTTGTGTAATGAACCGGAGGTGATTGGAGAGATTGAGGTGGAGGAACCCTTAGGAGGCAGTGATCATAACATGATTGAGTTCACTGTGAAATTAGAAAAAGAGAAGCCGAAATCTGATGTGTCGGTGTTTCAGTGGAGTAAAGGAAATTACAGTGGCATGAGAGAGGAACTGGCCAAAGTTGACTGGAAAGGGACACTGGCAGGAAAGACGGCAGAGCAGCAGTGGCTGGAGTTTATGCGAAAAATGAGGAATGTGCAAGACAGGTATATTCCAAAAAAGAAGAAATTTTCGAGTGGAAAAAGGATGCAACCGTGGTTGACAAGAGAAGTCAAAGCCAAAGTTAAAGCTAAGGAGAGGGCATACAAGGAAGCAAAAATTAGTGGGAAGACAGAGGATTGGGAAGTTTTTAAAACCTTACAAAAGGAAACCAAGAAGGTCATTAAGAGAGAAAAGATTAACTATGAAAGGAAACTAGCAAATAATATCAAAGAGGATACTAAAAGCTTTTTCAAGTATATAAAGAGTAAAAGACAGGTGAGAGTAGATATAGGACCGATAGAAAATGATACTGGAGATATTGTAATGGGAGATGAGGAGATGGCAGAGGAACTGAACAAGTATTTTTCATCAGTCTTCACTGAGGAAGACAGCAGGATACCGGACACTCAAGGGTGGCAGGGAAGAGAAGTGTGCGCAGTCACAATTACGACAGAGAAAGTACTCAGGAAGCTGAATAGGCTAAAGATCGATAAATCTCCTGGACCAGATGGAATGCACCCTCGTGTTCTGAAGGAAGTAGCTGTGGAGATTGCGGAGGCATTAGCGATGATCTTTCAAAAGTCGATAGGTTCTGGAATGGTTCCGGAGGACTGGAAGATTGCAAATGTCACTCTGCTATTTAAGAAGGTGGCAAGGAAGCAAAAAGGAAATTATAGACCTGTTAGCTTGACGTCGGTGGTTGGGAAGTTGTTGGAGTCGATTGTCAAGGATGAGGTTACACAGTACCTGGAGGCATATGACAAGATAGGCAGAACTCAGCATGGATTCCTTAAAGGAAAATCCTGCCTCACAAACCTATTACAATTTTTTGAGGAAATTACCAGTAGGCTAGACAAGGGAGATGTAGTGGATGTTGTATATTTGGATTTTCAGAAGGCCTTTGACAAGGTGCCACACATGAGGCTACTTAACAAGATAAGAGCCCATGGAATTACGGGAAAGTTACATACGTGGATAGAGCGTTGGCTGATTGGCAGGAAACAGAGAGTGGGAATAAAGGGATCCTATTCTGGTTGGCTGCTGGTTACCAGTGGTGTTCCACAGGGATCAGTGTCGAGGCCGCTTCTTTTTACATTGTACATCAATGATCTGGATTATGGAATAGATGGCTTTGTGGCTAAGTTTGCTGATGATACGAAGATAGGTGGAGGGGCCGGTAGTGCTGAGGAAACGGAGAGTCTGCAGAGAGACTTGGATAGATTGGAAGAATGGGCAGAGAAGTGGCAAATGAAATACAATGTTGGAAAGTGTATGGTTATGCACTTTGGCAGAAAAAATAAACAGGCAGACTATTATTTAAATAGGGAAAGAATTCAAAGTTCTGAGATGCAACAGGACTTGGGAGTCCTCATACAGGATTCCCTTAAAGTTAACCTCCAGGTTGAGTCAGTAGTGAAGAAGGCGAATGCAATGTTGGCATTCATTTCTAGAGGAATAGAGTATCGGAGCAGGGATGTGATGTTGAGGCTCTATAAGGCGCTGGTGAGACCTCACTTGGAGTACTGTGGGCAGTTTTGGTCTCCTTATTTAAGAAAGGATGTGCTGACGTTGGAGAGGGTACAGAGAAGATTCACGAGAATGATTCCGGGAATGAGAAGGTTAACATATGAGGAACGTTTGTCCGCTCTTGGACTGTATTCCTTGGCGTTTAGAAGAATGAGGGGAGACCTCATAGAAACATTTCGAATGTTAAAAGGCATGGACACAGTGGATGTGGCAAAGTTGTTTCCCATGATGGGGGAGTCTAGTATGAGAGGGCATGACTTCAGGATTGAAGGGCGCCCTTTCAGAACAGAAATGCGAAGAAATTTTTTTAGTCAGAGGGTGGTGAATCTATGGAATTTGTTGCCACGGGCAGCAGTGGAGGCCAAGTCATTGGGCGTATTTAAGGCAGAGATTGATAGGTATCTGAGTAGCCAGGGCATCAAAGGTTATGGTGAGAAGGCGGGGCAGTGGGACTAAATAGGATAAAATGGATCAGCTCATGATAAAATGGCGGAGCAGACTCGATGGGCCGAATGGCCTACTTCTGCTCCTTTGTCTTATGGTCTTATGGTCTTACGTTTCTATTCTGAGGCTGTGCCTTCTGGTTCTAGACTCACCCACTATGGAGAAACATCCTCTCCACCTCCACTCTATCTGGGCCTTTCAATATTCAATAGCCTTCAATGACATCCCCCTCATTCTCCTGAACTCCAGTGAGAATAGGCCCACAGCCATCAAATGCTGCTCGTGAATTAAGCTTTTCATTCCCGGGATAATTTTTGCCATCCTCCTCAGCACCCTTTCCAATAATAACACATCCTTTCTTAGATAAAGGACCAAAAACTGCTCACCACATTCCAAGTGTGGTCAGATCAATGGTTTACAAAGCCTTGGTGTTACATCCTTGCTTTCATGTATCTTCTAGTCCTCTCAAAATGAAAGCTAACATTACACTTGCCTTCCTTGCTACCGCCTCAACCTGCAAGTTAAACTTTAGCGAGTCTTGCACTAGGGCTCCCAAGTTCCTTTACACCTCTAACTTCTGAACTTGCTTCCCATTGAGAAAATAGTCTACTCGTTCATTCCTTCTGCCAAAGTGTATGACCGTGCACTTCCCTGCACTGTATTCCATCTGCCACTTGCATCCTCAACACTACCTGCCCTTCCAATTGTCTTCATATCATCCACAAACTCCACTACAAAGCTATCAATTCCATCATCCAAATCATTGATATATAACATGAGAAGAAGCGGTTCCTACAACGATCAGTGCAGAACATCAGTAGTCACCAGCAGTTAACCAGAAAGCCCCACTTTAATCCCACATTTTGCCTCCTGTCAGTCAGCCAATCTTCTATCCATGAGAGCATCTTGCCTGTAATACCATGGGAACTTATCTTGTTAAGCAGCCTCAGGTGCTGCACCTTGTCAAAGGCCTTCCAAAAATCCAAATAAACAACATCCATTGATTCTCCTTTGGCTATCCTGTCCGTTATTTCCTCAAAGGTTTCCAAAAGAGTTGTCAGGTAAACAATGTAGACATTTTATCATGTGCCTCCAAGTACCCTGAAACTCATCCTTAATAATGGACTTCATCATCTTCCCAACCATTGAAGTCAGGCTAACTGGCCTATAATTTCCTTTCTTTTGTCTCCCTCCCTTTTTAAAGAGTTAAGTGACATTTGCAATTTTTCAGTCCTCCAGAACCATTCCAGAATCTAGTCAATCTTGACAGTTCAATACTAAGCCCTTCACTTCAGCTACCTCTTTCAGAACCGTAGGGTATAATCTACCTGGTCCAGGTAAATTATCTACCTGCAGGCCTCTCAGCCTTCCAAGCATCTTTTCCTTAATAATAGTAACTGCACTTACTTCTGCTTCCTGATACTGGCCAGCTCCCTGATGCATATTGCTGCTCTGCCATCATCCCTGCTCGGATAATTTTCCAAACAACTTTGGCCAGCTTCTCTCAAGCCTCTGTAACTCTCTACATTCCACTGATACATGTGATTTTTGCACCTCCCCCTTAATATTCAAGAATATTCTACAAAATTCTTCCCAAAATACAGCACCATCTTGATTTTCCAAATCTACATAAATAATGAAATTCTCCATGACTATTGTAACATTGACCTTTCTCCATGCCTTTTCTAACTCCCATTGTAATTTCTGCCCCATATCTTGGCCACTTCTTGGAGGCCTTTAAATAATTGTATGTAACTCCCATCAGCATTTTTTCCATTGCAGAACCCACAAAAATTCTACATCTTCTTATCCTATGCCCTTTCTTTTTAAGGATTTGATTTCATTTTTAACCAACAGAGCTACCTCATTCCCTCTGCTCACTGCCTGTCCTTCCAATACAGGGTGTATCCTTGGACATTAAGCACCCAACTGTGATCTTCCTTAAGCCACAACACATGGATGCCCATAATGTCATGCCTACCAATTTCTAACTGTGTTACAAGATCACCTACTTTTTCCATACACTGTGTGCATTCAAATATAACACCTTCAGTCCTGTATTCATCACCCTTGTCAATTTTGCCCCTATGTTACTGGAAATTCAATTTTTATCCCATTCTAACCTTTTTGCCTTTTTCTTCATTCTGGAGACTCCTGCACTCTCCTTCCCTTTTACTTTATGCTCACGCTGGACCCGGCCCCTTGTGTTTTTATTATATATTCTTTATTATGTCCTTTAAGCTTATTGTGTTTTTTATGCTGCATCAGATCCTGAGTAATAATCACTTTGTTCTCCTTTACACTTGTGGCAATGACTAATCTTGTGCCCTGAGTCTTGAATATAATTTCTAACAAAAATAAAAATTTGTAATTTTAAAGTTCAGGTACAACATTGGGTTCTCATATAGGGAGAGGTACAGTCGACGTATCGGGCCGAGACCGTAATATTAACTGAAACAGCATTCAAGTCCATTTGCCAACCTGGTAAGGATTTGCTAAAGTTTTTGACAACATAATGTGAGAAATAATGCAGAACAAATAATTCACTAACAGGGTAACACAGAGGAAATGTGAAAGACAATTAGAGCACTTAAAATTAGAAAAAGCATGTTTTTAAATTTAAAATAATCCTATTACAACTCTGTCTTACTCAGGCAATTAAATCAATCAATGTTCCACTTATCACTAGTTCTGAACTAGGAGCAGAGGTAATGTAATTGCTATTAGACTATATACCACACTGGGATGAATGAAATGGTGATTGATTATGATAAATGCAAAATAATTAAATGAAGATTAAATGTTGATGTCAGCTTATGGTCATCTAGTCAAAGTTCTGAATGACAATTCAGTAGTCGTTATTTCTTAATTACAGAGAACTGTGGGAGATAAAATACAGTAAAATCTGTAAAAACAAATGTCACTAGGACAATGATCCTCAGATCCACTTTTCAAAAGTGTAAATCGTTCAGCATTGGCATCCTGAACTATAGAGAAGGCACGTAGATGCAGGCACATGAGAGGATGATAAAGAGATGCTTGAATTAATTTACAAAACAGTTGCTGCAGCATCAAGAATTGATAGATTCTACCACTCACAAGTTTCCCAATTCTTCTGAATGTCGTTATTTTATTAAACTTTCCCTACTGTCTGCACAGAGTCTGAAATCCCAATGTTTGCCTCTACCATGCAGGATGCCTTTTTTAAGAGACTATCAACACTAAGGAGTTATAAAGAGATTAATAAGGATAACCTTCACAGTTACCAATTTTCACAAGGGACAAGTAATTTGTTACTCTAAAGTTACTACCTCAGCAGCAGAATTAAATTTAATTGATTTGGTGATATTTAGAGAAATATTAGGCATCCAAGTGCTATTTTATTAATTTCCTTGATTATCTTGTCAGGAGACCTGTTCTTCTGAAGTTCCTGAGTATATCGTCTCCTTCAAAACAGTGCTCTTCTTTCTCTTAAAGTTAGAGCACCTCCAATTCATGATTCTGTCCCAAAACAACACAGAAACTGACTTTATCAAAGTCATCTAATTTGATTGTGAAGATGGTGATCTATCTCTTCATCCTGCTGAACCCACCTGTAGCCATTGAAAGATGTATTTTACCTCCCCATCCTCCTGCAAAGGAATTTTCCCTCTGGTTTTCTCCTCTGTCTGTCCAGTCACAGATATTTGCTTACAACTGTTACTCTTCCTTCACTATGCCATTGACTCTGAGGACCCAATATACCCCCTCCTATTTCTCAGCTCTGTTTTGTATATCAGCAGCATCACCCATAAAGTCAACAACAGTCTCCATATGAACGTTGATAGCATTCATCTTTAGAACTGGGGACATACACAAGGCCAATAAAACAACCTTCACAACTTCCTGAAGTTCAAACCTTGTGACCTTTGACTTAGAAAAGTAGTGGCAAAACATGCTTATGGAGTTCCAGAGTTCATGATGCAATTTTCCCTATCTTGTCTTATCAAAGATTAGATAAATAGATTTGATAAATAGAAAAAAGGGTTGTATAATTGGACCCAATAATAAATGTATTGATAGTTATTATAATAATATAATATATAATTAATAATATAAATTATTTTATTAATGTATATTATTTATATTTATTAAATATAAATTATTGATAGTAATATAATTATAAATTCACTATCAATAATTCATCGCTGATGAATTAACAATAGAACAAATTATCGCCCTTGAAGATTATGGAATTGAAAAACTTACTGATTTAATCAATGACATTTATGAGACTGGAATAATACCAGAAGAGATGAAAAAGTTTGTATTTATCATTGTTCCTAAGAAAGCTGGAGCAATAGAATGTGAATTACATTAGACCATAAGTTTAATGAGTCATATCACCAAGATACTTCTAAGAATTTTGATCACAAGAGCTAAAAGTAAGATACAAGCTGA